>NW_020175040.1:2782307-2786277 GCF_003031525.2 Neophocaena asiaeorientalis asiaeorientalis
ACCTCAGCGGCAAGGCCTGGCCTCAAGCCCTGGCTCCGCGGCCCTGCCCCCACCCCCTGCCGGGCAGGCCCGGGCCAGGCCTGGTGCTCAGCCCCACTGCTCGTGATAAAGTCAGCGCCTCGCTCGGCCCGGAAGCAACTGCTACCTGAGGGCTACTGACGACCACGCAGCCCTGCAAGCGACTCCGGGAAAGACCAGCCGCCTGCACCTCGCCCAGCCAGCTCCGTCCACGTGGACCCAGCCAGACACGCTCCCAGCTAGCTCCCAGCGCACTGGGAGGACGGTCCCTGCCCCCATCGTCCCCGGACGTGCCCTGGGTGTGGGGTCCCCAGGCTGATACAGCCCCGAAGGGCATCCCCCTATACCTTCCGGCCAGCATCCCCACCACCCCAGGCGGCACCCAACTCCTCCACACCTCCAAACCCAGCCCACGGGACGCCTTACCTCGGACGCGTTGACGCGGCCCTCCAGGAAGGCACAATCGGCGGCGTTGTGTGTGCACACGTGGCGGTACTTGCACCAGTGGCAGGGGAAGGAGCCGCTGACGCAGGACAGGCAGCTGCAGGCAGAGGGCGCGTGGTGAGGCCGCAGCCTGGGCCCCCACCTTGCTGCTGATCAGGGAGCCGCCCCAGGGCCTTTGCACAGGCCGCTCCTCACTGCTCAGAGCTAGTCTGCTTCTGCCTGCCGGGGCTCCCCTCCCTCCTCCCTCCATTGCCTGACAGTCCACCCCGGCGCCAGCCAACAGAACCTCTCAGAGACACGTGTGTGTAAAGCCGGTGCCAGGCCACGCAAGACCATCAGCACTGGAAACGCATTAGTGCAGCCAAGGAGCACGTTTTAAAGTCCACGTTGTTCTAATTCGCTAAGATTTAAACGTAGGTGTTGAGTGGCAGCTGCAGGCTGGACGGCCGTGGTAGACGTCACCTCCCCGACCAGAAAGCAGGCTCGCCTGGCAAGGGCCTGATTCGTTCCAACGTGTCTCCAGGGCCTGGACGGGCCGCACAGCCCGCACCTCACCTCACCTCACCGTCCCTGTAGCTCCACATAACCCACCGCCCTGCCCTGCCTCTACAGAGACCCTCGAGCCCTCCAAGCCTCGGAGCACAGCCCCTGCCCCAAGGATTCCAGCCCGCCCAGCATGGGGAGGCTGGACGCCAGTGCCAACAACACCCAGGCCCATGGTGGGCGCCCCACGAACAGCCAGGAGGGCATTAGCTTGCAAGTCGGTTGACAAACGAAAACACGATTGAAAAATTAAGCGCCTCGGCTCGAGGCCGACCCCCTCCCGGCCCAGGGCTCTGGCAGCTGCGGGACGCGCAAGGGGCCCTCAGCAATTCCTGCTCTTCCTCTGAGGCTGGTGCGCTCGCAGAAGACCAGAGGCCCAGGGAGAGCGCCCACACCCAGCTGTCCGTGCCCCAGGGGCTGCCCGACCCAGAGGGGACCCGGACCCCTCCTGCCCCAGAGCGGCAGGTATCCAATGCCCGAGCCCCGGCTGGCCGTGCCCTGCCTGGACGACGCAGCAGCGCCCCCAGCTCCCTGCCTTGCTCTGGTGCCCGCGGCCCACTCCCCACTCGAGGGCAATCAGCACATGTCACACCCCAGCTGCTGCTCCCGCCACCCGGCCTCAGGCCTCCCCCTCGAGGCCCCGTCCTGGCTCCTGCGACCCAACCAAGCGCTGCCCCGCAGGACTCTGTGCAGGAGGCCAGAGACACTCACGACTGGTGGACGCTGCAGTTGTAGAAGACGAAGTCCACGGACGCGAACTTCTTGCCCGTCTCCTTGGACTTCAGGTAGAGCTTGACCACCCGCTGGTCTCCTGTAACAGCGGCACAGGTTCCATCACCAGGGCCCCGGGGCCACCGAACCCAGGAGCCCCGCGCAGAAAAAAGGCCTCACCGAGGACCCTCCCCACGGCCAAGGGCACCGCCCCCACCCCGCAGCCCTGCAGTGCCTTCCCCTGACGCCCTCCGCGGTCACCACGGGACGCCCACCCACTGTCCCAGTGACCGTCTACCCCCGACAGGAGGCCCCCGCGCTGCCCAGGCCGGCCCACTCGGCCTCACCCTGGCCCCGCGTGATGGGCGCCACCTCCCGCGCGGAGGGGGAGTGGCAGTGAATCCGGCCATCCTCCAGGACGCCCTCAGACTCGGTGAAGTCCTCAAAGGAGCAGTTGACGCCCGCCGAGAGGTCGGGCACGTTCCAGGCCTGCAGCACGAGCTGGGCGGCAGGGGAAAAGGGTCACTGGCCAATCCCCCCGCGCCCCCGCGCTGCCCCACCCCGGCCCCAGTGGCCGCGCTCACCGGAACCTGAAACGTGGTCACGGACACGTTGCGGGGCTGCACTGTCAGCTGTACGCACTGCAGCAGGTCCGCGGCGAAGCGCTGGGGCTCAGCCGCCCGCTCGCAGGCGTCCCGGCGGGAGCAGCTGTGGGCAGAGGCGTGGGGCGGGCTCGGGCGGGAGGCCAGCAGAGCCCCTGGCCCACCCTGCACCCCATCCAGACCCGGGAAGCTGGGCTCCTGTCACACAGCGGGTCACGGGAGCCGGGAGCCCAGGCTCCCAGTGAGGTCGCCGGGCCCCCTGCCACCCCCACGGCCTGCGCGGACTCACGTGCTGTGCAGGACACACCAGCCGCAGTGGGGGTCCCGTGACCCCAGACACAGCTCACACGACGTGTACTGCACACAGCTCTCCACGGGCACCCGAGTCACCTGGCAGGAGGGGCCTCGGCGTCAGGTCCTCTCGGGCCTGTCCCTGTTCCCCACACACCAGGGAGCCCCGTCTCAGGCCTTCCTCATGCTTTGTCTATCCAAGGGCCAGTCCTGGGTGACCCTGACCCGGCCGAGCCAGGCCAAGCAGACCGGGCCAGTCTCCAGGGAGCGAGTCGGTGCGGGCGACAGCTCTGGCCAGTCCCTCTCGCTCTGCTGCACCCCGAGCTTCCCAGGGGAGCCGTGGGCTCTCCAGCCCCAGTCCTGAGCCCGGAGGCCGGCAGGACACCGCTTACCCCAACCTCGCCGGCTTGGCCTGAGACACAGAGAGACCAAGTAATAACCCGATGGCGGGAGGGGGCAAAGGGGAAGGGAGCCACCAGGACAGAAGGGAGGCCCGGCCCCACCTGCACCCCTCCGGCAGCCACGGGGTCACCAGGTGGAGCAGAAGGGCAGAGGCTGGCTCCAGGCAGGCTGGACCAGAAACACAGTACGCGACCTTGACGAGCCGGCCAGGCCAGAGACCGGGAACTCGGGGACCCCAACGGACACCCCAAACCCCCCAACACCACTACCCTGAGAACGCTCTTGCTGGGCACCTGCTCCCGTGGGTGTGCAGTCGTCCAGGGACGAGGGGCAAGCGGAGGCCGGCTGCACAGTGACGGCCCCGCCCCGCTCCCCGGGGCACCCACCTGCTTCTCCGTCATGGCGTACAGGTACTGGCGGTCGGGGCTGAGGACCAGGTCACGCAGGATGGGGCTGCCCTCTTGGGCCACCACGCTCTCGTAGGCCAGGGCCGGCCAGACGCCGGGGTTCGTCAGGTCCACCAGCATCTGCGGCAGCGAGAGCCACGTGGTACCGCCTCAGTGCTTTCCAGCTGCTGTCCGCCCCCAGCCCGGGTGTGGGGTCGGGAGCGCCCCAAGCAACCCCCCCAAGCCCTTGAAGAATAAGGCCGAGGCCCCCCCCACCACGCTCAGGAGCCGGTGCAGGACCGACTGCAGCCGGCAGCCTGGTCCCAGCCCAGCCCCTTCGCCGGGCGTGGGGGTCTCTGGGGGCTGCAGAAAACCACAGCCCTCCAGCTACCACCCGTCCCGAGCCGCACAGCCACGTCCAGGGCAGAGGCGGCAGGAGCCCGGGGCGGCCTTCCCTGGGGCCAGGCTGGGCATCCCCATCACCGAGGGAGGGCTGTTTGTGCAGAGGGGAGGGGGCACGAGGGGCGGCGGGCCCGCAGGGACGTCCAGTGCAACTGAGGAGAGGAACAAGGA
>NW_020175040.1:2786518-2791982 GCF_003031525.2 Neophocaena asiaeorientalis asiaeorientalis
GTGAAGGCATGAGGAAATACACGGTCTACGTCCCAGACACGCGGGGGCTCACTCAGCCAGCTCTCGCCCGCTGCGCGCCACGCTGCAAGTATCTTTAGCTGCTTTTACCAAACAAAAGTATTTAATTAGCAGCGAGTGGGGGGCGGGCGGGCTTTCCAGAGACGGAACTCGCGGGGCGGCCGGCTCAGCCCGCAGGCAGGCTCCCGGGGCCGCCGGCCCACCTCCACCTCGGCCCAGCGCCCCTCCCTGGCGTCTCACGCTGACTGGACAGGGCAGGGCAGGCCTGACCGGCCAGGCGAACACCCCCGGCTCGGGCCAGCTCCATGGCGGCTGGGAGAGGGCGGCTGGCCGGGGAGGCCAGGGGGAGGGGGAGAGGAGGGCCGCATTCCTGAGCGCCCGCGGCCACCCCCCCACTTCCGCTCAGCTGCCGCCCCGCCGGGCAGGCAGGCTTAAGTCAAACCAGACCCGGAAGAGCCGAGTCCAGCGCCTGCCGGCAGGGGAGGCAGCCAGGACTGGGCCGGGAGGGAGAAGGGGGGCAGGGGGCGTGCAGCAGCCCAGCCTCAGCCCCCGCGGGTAGGGCCTGGAGGGGTGTGCCCGCCCAGTTGTCCATCCGCCACGCACCCAGCCTGCACCCCCCAACCCCAGAGCCTGCTGCCCTGCTCTCACAGGGAGCTGACTGGGCCCTGGCCACGGAGGCCGGGAGGCCGGGAGGCTGGCCTCTGCACCCACACCACCTGGGCCCAAGCCCTGTTCAGGCGCGTCCTGGCTGCGGGGCCTCCCTCTGCCTCAGGGTCCCCCACACACCCCGGGCGACGGGAGCCTCCCCCAACACCAGAGCCACTCCGGGGACTAAATGACCCAGCAGAGGGTGCCCGGGGGGCCAGGCCCCGAGGCAACCCCCAAAACCCAAGGGCCGGCCACAGAGGCGCAGCAAGGCCA
This sequence comes from Neophocaena asiaeorientalis asiaeorientalis, assembly GCF_003031525.2. NCBI lineage: Eukaryota > Metazoa > Chordata > Mammalia > Artiodactyla > Phocoenidae > Neophocaena > Neophocaena asiaeorientalis. Next base: position 2,787,458 of record NW_020175040.1, read on the forward strand.
GGCTAGACCACAGCCAGGGAGCAGGGGACTGGACGGCCAGAGGGCAGGGCAGGGCACCAGTGGGGACCCAGAGCTCCAGACTCATCTCAACACAAATGGCCCAAACCAGGGTCCTTTACGCCTCTTCCCTGCAGGCGCCTCCACCCGCTGCAGCCCCCCTGGAGCCCAGACCTGACACTGCCGGCCCCTGGGACTCCTGGGATGACCACACCCCTGGCCCTCATGCAGGGGGCGCTGAACTGGGACACTGCCGGGCCCCAGCCTCTCCCACCCAGACCCCCGGGGCCCAACCCCTCCCCGATCAGGGCCGAGGGTGCAGGCTGGGGCATGGACGTCGCATCAGGGGTGCCCCCACCACCCCGTAGGGGACAAGGGGGACAGTTCAGGGAAGGGGGGCACCCAGGGGAAGGCACAGTCCCGGGCAAGGTGGGAGGGCGGCCAGCCCGTCTCTAGAGCGCCCCCGCCCCCAGGCCCGCCAAGTGCCGCGACTCGACAGGTGGCTCCCGACAGCTGCGGCAGGAGTGTGCTCCTCCAGCTGTCCGTCGGCCACGCACCTGCCCTCCGCTGGGCGGCCCCAGCCCTTAAACTCGCAAGGCTCCCCTGTTTCCGGAGGGCACAGAACAAGGGGGGGGCGGGGAGGCACGGCCCACAGGCTAGTGGGTGGACATGCCCCGTTCTGTGCGCCGTGCAGCCCCGTCCAGGCTCCACCGGAGCCCCGCACACACACGTGACAGAGCGGCTTTCGGCCAGTCCTCGGGACACACCTGCCACGGAGCCTGGTTTTCAGGCTGCAGGGCCCAGGCAGCACCGAGGTAAACGAAGGCCCACAAGGACCTGCCAGAGAAACCCCGGGCTCCAGACCGCCCGCTGCAGCTGGGGACGCGGAGTCTGCTCCAAAAGCGGGAGGAGGGATGCGGCAGGCCACCAGGAGGGCACTCCGGGGAGAAGGGGCGCGCGGGGCGGGTACGGGGCCCAGCAGCTGGCAGGACAGCGGGACGCACACCACTGGCAGCGCGTGTGCTGACACCACACCCCTGCCCACAGCGGTCACTCGAGGGCCACCACCTGGGGCGGCCCACCCTGGGCAGGAGACCCCTCATCCCCTGGTGTCCTCCCTGACCTCCAGCTGTCACCTCTGTGCTCTGTAAACCTTCCCCCCACGACCACCAGAACTCTCCACTACCAGCTGAGAGCTCTCCTTTCCCAAACCCAGCTCGGTCCCCCTGGCTTGAGCGGAGCCATCCAGCTGCCCTGGCTCGCCTGCCGGCCCAGAAACCCACCGAGCCCGGCTCTGACCCAGACCCTTGGACCCTGCTCACTTCTCCACCGGGGTCATCCCTATCCCTCTGTACAAGGGGAAGGCCCCTGGATTCTGAGCAGAGGCACAAGGGCTGTCAGTGCCCCCACGAAGGGTTTGGGCCCCAGCAGCCTCTGGGAGCCAGGGCCAGGCAAGGCGCTGACCACGGGCTGTGCGCCTACCGCCACCACGGGCCCACCTCACCCCCCAGACAGGCCAGGGAATGGGTTCACCTCGGCATCCCCAGGCCAGCAGGACCCTGGGGCCCAGGGCCCAACAGACAGGAAGTCCTGCACAGGGGCCCCTGGCCCTGGAGGCCCCAGCCCTAGGCTGGGCCAGCTGGCTGACCCATACCCATCACTGCGAAGCCCTGGCCAACGGCTGCGGGCAGGCAGCTGACGGCCCGGCCAGGTCAGCTGTCTGTCCAGCCCAGAGCCAACAAAGGGCCCATTCTCTGGGCCGAGGGCGGGTGTGGGCACCAGGGAGGATGTCTGGGCCGTCCAGGCTGCGTGCCAAGGCCGGCACGCGCCCTAGCCCCCGGAGGCAGGGGGCTGCCCAGCTCGGCCCCTACCGGGAAGGGCAAGTTCCCTGTCCTGCCCACCCCTGTCCATCCGCAAAGTGGGGCTGCCCTGGCTGAGTGAGGTTCCTGGTCTCCGGGCGAGGGTGAGGGGAGGAGGACAGGCCCTCGGGTGGGGGGACAGGCAGAGAACGGGCAGTGGCCGGCAGGCCACCGCAGTGCTGGGACTTCACGGGCACCCCCTCCTCCTGTAGATGCAGCGGCCAAACCTGCTCCCAGCCCCCAGGAGGCAGGGTGGTCCGGGGAGGGGCTACAAGGGACAGGAGCCCCTGCCACCCCTTCCTTCCCGGACAGCTCCCGACCCCTCCCCACCCCCTCACAGGCCACCACAGCATGCCCCCTTCTCTGACTGGGGGCAGGTTCCAGGCCCCTTCCTGGGTCCGTTCTCAGAAAGGCCAGGAAGAATTTGATACTGGAAAAGCAATTAGCAATTTCCTCTTGGCGGTAATTAGGTAATTAAAACATGATTTGCAGGAGGCCTGATGGTTGTAATTGGGCCAGATACACCTGGTAAGGTTGGGGCGTGGGGGCCCAGGAATCTCATCCTTCCTATTCTCAACGCTCAACACGCAGACGGGAGAGCAGGGACCAACCAACGCAAGCAGTGGTCCTCCCTGACTCTCGGTTTCCTCATTTGCCCACAGACACCCCACTCACGGAGCTGTGAGAATTAAGAAACGCACGGCTCCTAAACGCGGAGAGGCCAGCCCAGTCGGGAGGTGCTTGGAGGGGGGTCCCCACGGCTGAGCCCTGCCAGGGGGAGGAGGGGACAGCTGTCCTGGGGAGTCTGTCCCCCTGCTTCTGGAGGCTGCAGAAAGTGGGGCCGGGAGGCAGCAGCAATCGTACAGCCTTCCGTCACACGGCAGTGACACGGCCAGGGTGCCGCCGCGGCTTGAGACGCAAGTGGCCGGCCACGGGTGCCGCAGCAGGCAGCAGTGACCACCCGGCCAGATGTCCTTGTCTCAAACCCGAGACCCCCCCCATCCACTCTACCCCACCTGCACCAGCGGTTGACGCACCTCCTCCACTTTCCCAAAACCACCACTGCCCTCCAGCTCCGTCCCCAGGCCTGACCTCTGCAGCCTCTGAGGACCACTGCAGGGTCACCAGTGACGTGTCCATCACACCCAGAACACCCTTCCCGCGCACTGCACAGCTCCTTGGCCTGTTCCGGCCTCCGTACCCATCTCCTGGGCTGCCAGGGGCTCCCACACCCCACTGCAGATGGGCCCTGGAGGGCAGAGCCCTGTCTGCCCAGGGGGCAGGGGTCCTGCACTTTGTGGGTGGTAACCTTGGGCCATGTGAGGCCACCCCCACCAGGCTGGCCCTGAGCCTGGGCACTCGGGGGACCGGGCATAGGAAGGCCACTGCCGGCCTGCACCCAAGGGCACCGTTCTTTCCAAAGGTGCCCCGGTGCTGACGCCGGGCCTAAGCCTGACCAGCCAGACCCTGCAGGGAGGTGGACCTGGGGCAAGACCCCTGTGGGCAACCCCACTGGCCGTCACTGCACGTGCCCTGGTGCAACACTGGCTCTGAGGTGAGGGCTGAGCTGGGTCGGACAGACCCACAGGGTGACCAACAGGTCCCTGTGCCCGCTGGCTCAGCCCGCCGCAGCCAGCCAGCCTCGAGAGCCAGAGACCACATCACGTGCCCCAGGACACAGCAACATCGCGAGGCACCGTGCGACATCACCCGCAGGGTCCGGGGACCCCTGCCCTGGGTGCACCCACGGGGCCCCACGGGCACAGCAGCTGAGACACGCAGCAAGCAGGCGCTGAAGCCCCTCCACTCCCCACTGACGACTCCTCGGGCAGGAAGCACCGCAGGGACCCAAAAACCGTCGACGAGGTGGGCTGCGTGCTGACCGCTGACCCACCCACCACCGGGTGCTGGAAACGGCAACACGGACAGAAACAGCGTCACGTCCACCCAGAAGGAGGGGACGTCGTCAAGAGTGTCTGGAGCACAGGACGCCCCCACGGCACAGGACTGACCGCACAGCACAGGTGAGTCTCACAGGGTGCTGAGCAGAGGAAGACAGACGACGTCCCGGGGGACTCGGGCCACAGCCAGGCCCAGGGACGGATGGTCAGGCCTTGAGGGGACCCACGGGAAGGGCAGCGCCCGAGTAGGCGCCCGCCGTGCTCTCCTGTGACACCTCCCGGGCCGGGTGCTTTCCTGAGGGTGAGTAACCTTCAGAGTGGATGCTGGAAATCTACGCGTCCTCCAGACTCCCGAGACGAGCCCCAAGGGGGTGCAGGCAGCAGGCCGGGGATGCGGCCCAGCCAGGCCCTACCAACATCTCTCAACAGGTCAGCGTCCCCAGCGCCACGGGGCCTCCCCCACCCCCCCACCGGCCTGGGCTTTGGGGAGCAGGGTTCTCCACGGATGCACCAAGCAGGACGTCGGCCCGGGATGGGGGCGCGCAGCAGGGACCCTGCGGACAGGCCGCCCTGACCGCCCTGATGCGGAGACCTACCCACAGCCACTCGACTTCCAGGGCCTGGGAAGGGAGCAGGGTTCTCCACGGATGCACCAAGCAGGACGTCGGCCCGGGATGGGGGCGCGCAGCAGGGACCCTGCGGACAGGCCGCCCTGACCGCCCTGATGCGGAGACCTACCCACAGCCACTCGACTTCCAGGGCCTGGGA
>NW_020175040.1:2793334-2803576 GCF_003031525.2 Neophocaena asiaeorientalis asiaeorientalis
TGAAGGGAGGGGCTGCCATCTTTCAGAGGCAGCTTCTAAGACCACGATCTCTGGAGGGTAAGGGACGTTCCCCTCCCGGCAACCCAGGCCCAGAGCGCTGCACTCGGCAGGCACGCGGAGCACTGATGCCCGAGGGGCCGGAGACCAGGCCAGCCCAGGCCCGCTGTGGGGACAGAGCACTGAGACTGCAGCCCGTGGTCTCTCCTCCCTACGGGATCACCGCACAGGCGGCAAGCGGTGTGACCCCACTGGTGGGCCCAGCCTGGGAGTCCAGCTGCGCGGCCCCGGGGCCCACGCCGAGGCCCGGTGCCCCATGGGCCCGTGATGCACCCCCGCCGCTCAGGATGGCCCACGGTGCTTTCTTAAAACGTAGATTAGCTGCCGACACTTATCAATCGAGAGACGTCACACAAAACACAGATTTTCAGGTTCTCTCGGAAAACCGGCTACTCAGGGGGACGGGGCCACGTTCCTGCCTGGTACGGCCACCAAGCGGCAGGGCCAGCTGCGTCCCCAGCGCAGTCCGGCCCTGCAGCAGTGGCAGGACAACCGCCCTCACCAGGCCCATGCCGCCAGCTGTGGAGTCGCAGGGCAGGCACCCCTGGCAGGAGTCCACAGGCTGTTCTCCAACCCCCCCCACTCCCCCGCGGGCACCCAAGGACCCGGAGGCCACCGGGCAGGGGAGGCGCAGGAGGGGACAGGCAGGGCGGCGGTCTGGGGGTGTCAGCACAGGACGATGACGGCCTCGGTTGGGGTCGGAGGGGCAGGTGGCGGGCGGGGCCTCTGGCAAAGGGCAGCGGACTCAGGGGGCACCCCAGCCAGCCCTCAGCGGCTCAAGCGGGCAGCACTTAAATTAATCAGCTGCAATTTCACACAACACCGTTTGGACATGGCCCAGAGCCAGCCACGTCCCTAGGGCTGCCCAGTCGCTTTTTAAAGCCCGGGAAAGACCGGACGTGGGGAGGATGGGGTGTGTCAGCGCAGCGGGCCTGTCCCTGGGTGCAGGCGAGCCCTCAGGCCCAGGCTCCCGCTCGGGGCAGACAAAGGACACGAGACAGGGAGCCAGGGCTCGCGGCTCACGTGGTGGGGCCAGGCCCGGGCAGGAAGGGCCTGGATTTCAACCCCGGAGACAGAGCCGAGGGCCCAGCCCGCCCCAGGCTCGGAGGAGGCAGCCAGGCGGGCCAGCAGGGAGGGGGCACCATGCCGGATGCAGCGCCCCCTGCCCTGGCTACGGCCCCCGGACCACGGCCGCACCCACCCCCGGGCTGGGTCAGGATGACGCGAGAGGGACGAGGCAGGGGCGGGAATTCTGCTGCCGAAGGCCAGGCCCGGCCGGCGAGACGTGGGCGCCCGCAGGGAGCAGCGTCCTTCAAGCGGGCCAAGGCCAGAGGCCTCGCCTGGGGACCTCAGGAGGTCCAGGAACTGGTGGGCCGAGGGGAAGGGAGCCCAGGCCTACGGGCAGAGAGGGGACACCCCTCCCCCCGGCCCTCACAGCGCCCCAGGCCCCAGCACGGGACAGGGAGGCCCAGAGAGAAGAGAACTGGGCCACCCACGAGACCTGGTGCCCACGGGGCAGGGGCGCGCAGGGAGGAGGGGTGCAGGGGGCCGGTCTGCGGGCGAGGGGGCAGAGCCTCAAGCCAGCGCCGCCCCTGGGCGTGGCCGACCCCACACACCCGAAAAGGGCGCCGTCCACTCACACGGTGTGTGGTGCCCAGCTGGATGCACCAGGGTGGACGGTGCCCTGGTAGGCAGGTGTGGGGGAGGTGCGGAGGGGCGAGGGGACCACAGCCGTGGCTTCCTCACTCCCGAAGCAGCCTCTTCTCACAGGCGGGCCCAGGCCACCCCCGTGGTCCACTCTCGGGGCCTCAGTTTCCCCTCGGTGGGACTGGGGCAGGGAGCGAGACCGGCAGGCAGCAGAGGGAGGCTGCGCTGGACTCACGCCTTCCCCCAGCCTCACAGGGTGGCTGGCTACCGTGGGACAAGACGGTGCCCGGCCAGCTGCCCGCCAGCCCACCAGCCATCAAGAGGGCCCCTCCCAGCCCCTGGAGTCCGGCCTGCGGCTAGGGGACAGGCTCTAGGGCCCCGCAGGAAGGTCTCCAAGTGTTTCACCTGCAGCCAAACCCCACGGGGGCTCCTGCCGCAGTGGGGCAGGCCCCGCCAGGTACAGCCCACCAGCGCACACCCACGGGGGTCCATGGTGCCTCTCCTCTGCTCCCCCAGCCCTGGGGCGGCAGCAGCGAGCTGTGAGCTGGGTGAGGCCCCACCCCTAGGGAGGGAGAGTGCCCTTCAGCCACGGCGCAGGCAGGATCCGACAACGGGGGGCACAGGGGCTGGCCCGGAGGGTGGCAGGGGCCCGAGCTGGGCTGCCACCACCCCAGGGGCCCCCAATCCGGTGAGCAGAACTCCGCAGCACCCGGCCCAGGGGGCCCTCGGTCAGCACGGCCCCCACTGCCCGAAGCCCTTGCTTCAGGCTTGCTTCACAGATGGGGAAGCTGAGGCCGGGGGCAGGGCCCTTCCCAGACGCCATAGAGCCAGCTGGCGGTGGGACGTGATTCCCAGAGCACCCAGCATGGCAGGGACAGGAGACACCCCACCCCGCACGCTCTGGGAGCAGGCAAGGCTCTGGCTGGCCCCGGGCCCAGGCCCCACCCCCGGGCGCACGCCGGCTGGGGAGCTGTGTCAGCAGCAGCCTCCGCAGGGCTGTTATTTCATGCACGAGGCCCCGCCCCTGCGCTGATCCTTGGGGCTCCCAGGCACCCCCACCCCGCTGTGCCCCAGGAACTTCCTCCACAGCAGGGCGGCCCTCCCCTGGCCTGGTCCCTAACCACCCACCAGGTCGCAGCTGAGCCGTGGGGGGCTGCTGCCCCAGGAAGCCCGCCCCTGCCCAGCTCAGCACCAGCTCCGCTCAGCCCAGCACCTGCCGGCGGGGACAGAGACCTGGAAGCCAGGGGCCCACGGAGGAGCCCAGGAGCCGACCCCCACTCCAGAGCACCCCAACACTGGCGCTCCAGCGGGGGCGGGGCGCCCCCTTGCCCTGCCCTTGGCCTTGCCGTCTCCCTGCAGGATGGGGCCTCCCTCCAGGGCAGAGTGCTGGCTCAGCAGACACCGGATCCGGGAGGGGAGGGGGCCCCACAGGCCTGCCCCGCCCCCGCCCCCGCCGCCCACGCCCGTGGGGAGCGAGGCCAGCAGCTCCGGTGTCCCAGCCAGGGCCTCGGGCCGGACGCGGAAGCAGCCCACAGGGAGCGCGAAGGGACGGACCGGTGAGCCCCTGGAGGCCCCGCCCCCCGCCCACCGGCACACAGAGCGAGGCCGCTCGCGCTCTGCCGGCCCAGGCTGACCTTGCGGATGCGGCCACTGCGCGTGCCCACGAACACCACGGTGCGGCCCCGGTAGTCGTAGGCGGCCACAGCGGTCAGGCCGTCGTCCTTGTCCACGAACAGGGGTGTCCCCTCGATGGTGACCGTGCCGCCCAGCGGCTGGTTGAAGTCCTGCCCGCAGAAGTCGTCGTCGATCTGGAGGGGCTGCGGGAGCGGGGGAGGGTCGGGGGTGAGGCCAGGCGCCTTGGGCCCTGCGGGGCGACGCAGCCAGCACCGGCCGGCTCCCCTCACCAGGCTGGGGCGGGGGCTCAGGGGCCGCTCTCCAAGGCTTGCACAGGCCACACGTGGGGCAGCGGCCTGGGCGGGGGGGGCAGGGGTCAGGGATTCCTGGACCCACTTGGCAGATGGGGAAACTGAGGCCCTGGAAGCCGCTCGAGGCCCAGGAGCAGGCGCCGGGGGTGGGCACCTCTCACACACACCAGGCACAGGCCCTGCATCCAGCGCTGAGTGGGGAGCAGGCAAGAGGCAGCCTTGGGTGTGGGCAGGGAGGGGCCCGGCCTGCTGCGCAGTGAGGCCGCACAGGTGGTGGCCGGGGACGGGTGGGGCACTAGGACGGCTTATTCAAGACAGGACACAGCGTTGCACCTAAAAGGCAAAGGGAGGGGCTGGCTGAGAGGAGACGGCTACGGTCAGAGAGGAAACAATCGATAGCGTGAGGTTCCGGAGAAGGGCCTGGGAGGGCAGGGCGGACGCCGGGGCCTGGGGGAGGGAGTCTGCGCGGTTCCCCTGCAGCAGGCTGGGGGTCTGAGGTTTGCAGTGCGCAAGGTCACCAATGCAGAAGGAGCACAGGAGGCGGGGTCAGGGCTGGGCGAGGAGAAGAGGGTCCGGGAGAGATGCGGGGGGCAGTGGGGACCATGTCCAGGCAGGGGGGACCAGCCATGGCACAGGGCGCGCAGAGCACACGGCGATCTCGGCAAGCGCTGGCCCTCCGAGCCTCGGTCTCTCCACCTATACAATGGAGATCAAACACCTTCCTCGAGAGGCCGAGGGGAGGATGGGGGATGCACCAGCCTTCTGCACCCGAGGCCGAGGTCTGGAGGGCAGCCCTGCTACGATGGGGCCCCGCCACACACAGCAACAGATGTGAGAAAGAAGGGCCAGCCCACACTGCTCTGAAGACAAACCAGGACGGAAACGGGAAAACTGAGGCCAGGGAGGGGCCGGGCTTTCCCTAGGCCACCAGCACGTCCCAGGCAGCGGCATCAGAGGGTCTAAGGCCTGGCACTGGAGGTCCTCTACCCAGTGACCCGGAACAAGTCCCTTACCCCCTCTGAGCCTGGGACCTTACTCAGAGAAACGATGGGTCCTACTGCCTGGGGGTGTGCAAGAGACACCCCTCAAAAAGCAGCTGGCCCCTAGAGGACCCCGTCAGGGCCTAGAGATGGGACTGCCGGCTCCCGAGCGCCCAGCCCCCGGGCATTCGGGCCGCTCCCAGGTCAGGTGCATGGCCAGGCGCCCAGGGCAAGAGTCAGAAGAGCCTATCTACAGGACCCAGAGGGAGGACGGTGTCTGGTGTCCACCTGACCCCGGTGTGGCCCCAGCTCGCCCCTTACTGGCCGTGTACCCTGGGCAAGTCACCCCGCCCCGGGCAACCCTGTCTCTGAAACGGAGACAAGATGGGGCCCGCAAAAACTCCCACGACAGCACCAGGCGCGTGGTCAGAGGGGCTCCGTCCAACGGCCGCGGGGGCTCGTGGACTCGTGCACGCGGTCACGCCACCCCGTCTTCTAACGGGCAGGACAGCCGCAGCCCAGGTGCAGCCCTGACCCTGGGAGACGGGCCAACCGCGGCCCCCAGCGCAGGGTGGGCGCCACGCGACGAGCGGTCGCGCCTCGTTCCGGGACCGCGGGACGCTCACCGAGTTGATGCAGCCCAGCTCTTTGTTGAGCAGCCAGGGCAGTGAGAGCTTGCCCTCGCCGCGGTAGCAGGACTGGATGCGCTCCTTGATCTTCTCCTTGATGGCCCTGAGGGTGAACAGGCACAGCACCGACTCCCGGGGCGGCTTCACGCGGTTCTTCTGGCCCTGGGCAAACACGGTGAACAGCACATCCTCGTCCTCGGTCAGGCCCAGCTGGCGGGCCAGGGCACGGCCAGGCCGGCTCAGGTAGGCGTCCTGCACCAGGCGGTACTCCACGCCCGCCTGCTCGCAGCCGATGGGGAACTCGACGTAGGAGTAGAACTTGGGGTCGTCCGCGCACAGCCGCACGATCTTGGACGTGAAGAAGTGCTCGCCGGCGGCGTCGGGCGAGCTCAGCTGCGTGTCCAGCTGCAGGGTGAGGTAGTAGACGAAGTGCTCGCTGCGGAAGCTGTACACGTAGTAGATGTCGAAGGCCGGGAACTTGGACAGCGTGTCCGAGGGGATCTTCAGCTGCGAGGACACGAACTCGTCCTGGTACACGAAACCGAACATCTCGGCATCCTCCTCGTTGGCCATGAGCCGGCGGCTGGACAGTGTGGGGAAGTACTCGGACTTGCCGTCGATGGGCGTGCCCACGAAGAGCTTGGCCTGCGCCTGGCCGGGAGGCCCGGCGATCAGCACGCCCGCCATGCTGCCCGCCTCGCGCACGCCCGACAGGTAGTGCTCCTTGCGGTGGTGCGGCTCGCCCAGCTTGAAGAGGTCGTCCAGCCGCAGGAATTGGCAGATGCCCTGCGAGGCGCTGCCACAGGCCAGCAGGCGGTTGGCGGCCTGGTCCAGCAGCAGCAGCTTATTGACGTTGTCGGTGCTGCCCAAGCCGTGCGGGCAGGACTGCACGCTGGGCGGAGGGTAGCACTTCTCGTTGTCTTCCACGGGGCCCGTCACGTGCGCCCGCAGCAGCGTCAGGTTCCCCGACAGCTTGTAGATGCGGTTCACGGCGCCCACGTACACCTCGCCCGTCTGCTCGTGGACCACCAGGTGGGTGAGGGCCCATTCACCGGCCGTGAAGTTGCGGAAAGGGGGCTGTGGACCCCCGCCCGCCCGGGGCGCGGCCCCCAGCAGCAGCAGCAGCGGCAGCAAAAGCAGTGGCGGCGGCAGCGCCCGTGGGCTCAGATGTGGCAGCAGCATGACGGGCTGCGGCCTCGGGCTGCGGCGCTCAGGTCCTGCAGGGATGCGTATCACGGGGCCGGGAGCCTCAGCCCTGCAGGGAGAACGGGGGACAAAGTGTGTAAGCGCTAGCAGCCCTCACGTGCCCCCCTCACACACACACACGTGCCGTCACCGAGCTCCACGCGCCCGTCCTCCCCTGGGACATCCCACTTCTGGGGCGTGACCTACCCCTCCAGGAAAAGCCCGAGGTGCAGGAAGCACACCTCCCCGCCCGGAACCCTGCAAGCGGCTACACCAAGCCTAGGACCTGCGGGCAGCACGGGCCACACACGCTCCATCGCTGCCTGGGCCACCGCGGCCGGGTGGAGGAGAAAAATGAACCCAGAACAAGACGATGGGTGACAAGGGTTCAGGGTCTAGATCGGGAGCCCCACCGACACCCAAACCTGGGGGCCATCACCCCCTGACTCAAGCCTCCCCATGCCTTAGGGAACAAGACCCCCAGCTCCAAGCTCCCAAGGTGGGTGACCACCTCTCTGCCCGAGGCCCTGGGCAGTCCTACTCTCAGCTAGACAAGGACGCTCGGGCGGGGCCAGCAGAAGGGGGGCCAGTCACACTGACCCCAGGGCCGCTCCCTGCTGACCCTGGCCCAGCCCCCAGCCCTGCACCTCCCACCCATCATCCCCACCCCCAGCCCACCGGTGCCCCCGCCCCGTGCGTGAGGCCCCCGAATCCTGCCCTGGCCCTACTTCCTCTCGGAAAGTCTCAGCTCCCCGCAGCCCGGAAGTTGGCAGTCGGGCAGCAGGTTAAACCTAGACCCTGTTGCTCTGCAGCCACGTGGCCCCGGTGGGGGCCACTCCTGTCTGCCAGGCTCGGTCTCCCGATCCGTGCAGCGGTAATGACGACAGCTCCTCTCCCGGAGGAGGGGGGGTGCCCTCTCAGGGCCAGCAGGGATCCCGCCCTGGCTCTGGGGGGCCTCACCCCACTCCTGGACGGAAGCCGACCACAGCAACGCCGGGTCCCCACTGCAGGCAGGTGCTGGTGCGTGCAGCACATGCTCTTTGCCCCCAGACGACGCCTCTCGTTTTACAGGCGGGGAAGCCGAGGCCCAAAGGATAGGTGCCTTCTGCCAAGTCCAGGCTGGGAAGTGGCCCCAGAGCCTGTGGGTCTCTGGGCCCCCACATCTGCCCCTGCAGCACAGGGCTCCTCTGGCCTCCTGCCCCCCTCCTGGGGTGCTCTTCCCTCCCTGCCCACAGCCCTCGACCTGCTGGCCGAAGGCAGCAGCCGCTCCCTCTCAGTCACCCAGTTTAATCTGTGGCATGGCGCTTGCTAACGGCTTTGTTACGTATTGTTCCCCGATGCTATCCCCACCAGAGTGGCAGCTCCACGAGAGCAGGGCCTGGCTCTGTGGTTTCCCACTGAACCCCAGAGGCCGCCGGCCCAGGACCCAGCACTTGTGAATGAAAGAGTGAATGACTGGCTCCGTCCCTGTGTCCTTCCTCCCCACTCACCGGCTCCACTGAAAACCTACACCTCTGCTCAGGTGGTGGGGAGGGGGCATGCTGAGGCTTAGGAAATGCGGGCCTTTGGCCAGGCTCCCGCAGTAAGGGGACAGGGCCGTGCTGCCCGCAGGGGCCCCCCAGCAGGCTGTCAGCTGCCTTCCTGCAGATCTCCGCCCAGACACCCCAGGAACTATGGCCGCCCGGAACCTCGCAGGCGGCCCCTGCCCCCAGCTCAGGAGCCCAGGGCAGAGAAAGCATGAATCACTCTCCGTTTATCAGTTCAAAGAAGGCCTGCAATTACCAAGGGCTGGGCTCTCCCCTCCTCCGGGATAATTATACGCGTCTTAACGCATTTCCCGACCCTACTTTTTATATTAAGCGGGAGGGACCCAGCTGAAGGAACACCATCCAGACTCCGGCCCGGCCGGCCGGGGGCCTGCTGCCCCTCCCCCAACAGAGCTGCCCGAAAGGACCAGCCAGAGGCAGGGGCTGCAGCCAGGAAAGGGGCACCAGGCCTGGGGCTGAGTCCTCCCGGCCACCACCTCCCAGGGGCCACTGAAGACTTGGGGTGACTGCCCCTACCCAAGAGGGACGGACCGCAGCTCGGATACACCCAAGGTCACCCAGCTAGTTCTCAGCACTCCTACAGGGACCTGGACTCCCACAGGCCTCCGGTCTGCCCAGGAGAAAATGCATTCACTCCATGCTGGGCTGGGGGAGGGGAGCAGCAACAGATGCACGCTCCGGGCTGGGGTGGGGAGGGGGGGTGAAGCAGCAGCAGCGCTGGGGTCTGGGGAGCCCCTTCCACCTGCCCCAGAAGGACCAGGCCCCAGAGCTGGCGGGGGAGGGGCATCCTGGGCACAGAGGAGCCAGAGCCAAGGCCGGGGGCGGAACCTGCTGGACCACGCAGAGGGTGGTGAGAGTGACCGCAGCGCCCAGCACAGGAAGCAGGCTGGGCCTGGCCAGTGAGAAGCAGACCGGGAAGGAGAAGCGGCCTGGTGCCGGGTGTGCCGACTGGAGGTGCGCAGGCAGGGAAAGGCCAGACGGGCCGGCACAGTGGCCTCCACTCCTGCACAGGACAGGCTCAGCTGCCCAGCAGAGCGTGGAGCGAGCGTCATCCCCTGCTCTCTCCCGGGCCCAGCGGCCACCACCACTCCTCACCCTGAGAAACAAAGGCCCTCAGAGGCCTCTTCACGGAGGGGCGGCCCCAATCTTGCACCCCCCCCCCGCCCCACCAGATCTGGATTCTTCTGGGGCACGGACAGGTTGCGGTGTGGGGGACCGAGAAGACACAGCCCTCCTACCCAAAGGTACCTTGTCAGCAACTGGGACCAAGAGCTGCCCCGTCACCCCACCTCCCCCAACAGAGGCCCCGGGAGGTGGTCCCCAGGCACCCGCTCCCCCTCCAGGCCTGCCCTATGGGACCAGCATCCACAGGACCAGGATCCAGGGCCACTGGAGTCCTGCTTCTCAGAAAAAGCACCTGCCCTCGGGCTTCCCTGAGGGGTCCTCTCCTCGTGACGCCATACTCTAGACACTGGGATCTTCAGGGGTGCGGGGGAGCTTAAAACACACAAACCACAGCCAGGAGCCAGCAAAGGGCTGTCTGCTTTGTCCAGAGCCCTCATCCGCTCCCACCCCCAAGCACACACCTCAGCCACACCGGGGCGGGCCAGGCCTCAGCAGAGCTGTCTCCCCTGCCTGAAATGCCCTTCTGGGGACTCCAGGGCCCCCTCCCAGGCCCACTTGCTGCCCGGCCCTGAAGGGAATCACTGGCTTCCAAGTCCGCCTCTGGCACAGGACCGGGCATGCTCTGGGCTGCCTGGCGCAGCACCTGGTCTCTCCTGCAGACCCCAAACCAGCGGGGCGCCAGGGGACCTGCCTGGGGTGAGCTCCAGAGGGCCCAGGGCCTCCAGAGGGCCGGAGGAGCAAAGGCTGAGCCCACCCCCGCGCGGACCCAGAGAACCGGCCTCAGCTCGGAAGGAGATGGAGCAGCGCGGAGGGCCGCGCTACCGGAGTCCAGGCTCACGGGCAGAGGCTCGGTCCACGTCCCCCAACACACACCCCTCTTTCTTTCAAGGGGCGTGGCCCCAGCACCCCACAGATGAGCCAGGGGCAGCTCCCGGCTCTAGGCAGCCACCGGAGCCCCTCTGGCCCTCTCGCCCCCTTCCCGGGATCCCCTAGGGTCTCGGAACGGGCGGGGGTACCCGGAGCCGCAATCCCCACCCCGAGGCCGCTCGATCGCGCCCCGTCGCCGCCAGCCCCGCCGCCCACCAGGCCCGGGGCTGCGCAGCAGCCCTCGGAGCGGCCGCGGGAAGCGGCTGACCCTGGAGAGGCC
>NW_020175040.1:2803739-2804879 GCF_003031525.2 Neophocaena asiaeorientalis asiaeorientalis
TGCCGAGGGCAGGCGGGGCGGCCGGAGCCATAGAAACAACCAAAGGGCCGGGGGCCCGTGCGGGAGGACGAGCTGGGGCGCAGCGAGGGCCGCGGGGGTGGCCACGAGCCGGGAGGTCACCCCTTAGGAGAGGGACCCCCGCAGGCCCGGGTGAGCCCCCGCCCCTCCCCGCCTCACGCAGCCGCGTCCCGGTTTCTGAGCTGGTCGTTCTCCATTTCCTGTGGGTCCGGCGTGGCTGGCTTGTCGGGACGTCGCGCTCGTCTGGGGACGTGGGGACGCGGCCGAGTGGCCGACGGGCAGGCGGCCCGTTCGCTCTGCTCTGCGGCGTCCCCCGAAGGTGCGGGGATCCCAGCGTGGCTGGTTAAGCACAGCAGTCCCACCGGTTCTCAGAGCCTCCGCCGGGCCCCGCACCCGCCAGCTCCAGCCCCAGGAGTGTCTCTGAAGACGTCCCAGGTTACACGGCTTCCTCCACCCCTGCTCCTCACCTGTGGTCCGCTCCCCAGAGGAGACCTGATGAGGCAAGGCTCAGCACCACGCAGCACTATGAATCCAGGTGGGCCCCGGAAAGGCACTCCAGACAGTGGAGCAGACTGTGTTCGTGACCCTGGGCCAGGGGAAGTTCTTCAACCCCAGATCAAAAATATATAAAGGAGAATACGGGTCAATTTGACTACCTTAATATTGGTTATTTTTGCTCATTAAAAGTTAGGAAAGGAAATATCAAGATAAGCCAGGACTCAGGAAAACACGTCTGCAACACAAGTACACTTGACAAAAGCTGCGTATCCAGAATTTATGAGAAATTCCCAAGAATCGACAAGGAAAGCCCACAGTCCAACAGGGACACAGGGCTGAGACCCCAGCACCGCAGTTTGTTGGAGCAAAGATGGCAAATTGTTGCTCCTAAAAGCCTTGCACAGTGGGTCCCTGCCCCTGAGGAGGCCGGCCGGGTGCAGATGCAGGGGGAACCACAGCGGGGGCTCATGGGGGGTGTGGACTGCAGCTCAGGCGCCCCCCCCATCCCACCTCACAAGGAGGGAAATGAGTCAGCGGGCGCTGGGCTCTTCCTCCTTGGGTTTCCTGTGTGGGTTTTGCTTCTGTCACCCTTCAGGAGGGCAGGCAGTGTGTGGCGAGGCAGGG
>NW_020175040.1:2805053-2816714 GCF_003031525.2 Neophocaena asiaeorientalis asiaeorientalis
CCATGCCAGGGCCGTTTCTGCGTTTCTGTGACTCAGAGCTTTGTGCAGAAGTAGACTTGGGGGGCCTCTCCCCTTCCCGAGGCAGAACCCCACCGCTGATGTGGCAGGAGGAAGAGGCTCGGGGTAGCAGAGAGGGCCGGACACCTCAGCCCCTTGGGGGTGGCCACTGATTCCCAGCCACCGGGCCCAAAGCCAGGGTGGCCCTGACTCCTGCCTGGCCTTCACCCCCACCTGCCACCTCCTGCCCCGAAGATGCGCCAGCTCCCGCCCGCCCCTCCCCATGAAGCTTTCCACGCAGACGGATGGAGAGGGATGCGGCTGGAGGAGGGTCTGAGAGGAGGGAGGACGCAGGGTGGGACCCTCCCTGGGCAGACCCTCCAGGGGCTTGCTTCACACACGGAGCCCGCCACCCTGCACCCATGGCGTGTGCACGCACGGACACGTGCACATGTGTGAATGCACACCCGGGGCTGGCCCTGAGTGTGCAGCACCCTGGGTCCCCGTGGCCTACCCTCTCCCACCCCGTGGGGTGGGTGCCGCCAGCCTCAGCCCCCTGGCAGCTGCTGTGCACACGGGGCGGCCGCAGTCACTGCCGCATTCTGGGAAGCCCACGCTGGCCGCTGGGTGGAGACGGGAGCAGGGGTCTGTCGGGGGCCGGCGTCGCAGTGAGGCCGATGGAGGGATGTGCACAGAGCGGTCCCTTAGAGCAGGATGGGGCTCAGCCCGGAGGCGCATCACCACCCACCCCGCCCTCCCCAGCGGGTGCTGTGGTCCAGGAGACAAACCTCACCTGGGCCCGAGCTCCCAGGGCCGCCAGGTGAGCAGCAGGGAAGCGTGGTCATGGTGCTGCCTCCCCATCTGTGGGCTCTGCAGGCCCCCCTCCAGTCTCTGTGCCCAGTGGCCTTTGTAGCTCCAGGTGCTTCTTTCCAATAGGTCCAGAATATTCCCAGAATGGACCCTCATGAAGTGGGCTGGATCACAGGGCCCCCCTGAACCAGTCACCTTGGCTGGGGCTAGAACCTGACGGTGGGCTGGCTGGCACAGGGAGCTCTCCAGTGCCGGGGGTGGTCCCCCAGAGAAAGTCCAGGTGCAGGTGTTAAAACAAGTAGGCCCAAAGCAGGACAGGCAGGGCACCCAGGACCCCGTGGTGCCAGCGGACCACCGCCTGCCTACCTTCCTTCTCCCCCACGTGCCCAGCGTTCTTGCTCCAAAGATGCCTTCACGCCTCAGGCCTGTGCCCATGCTGTGCCCATGCTGTGCCCTTGACCAGGAGTGCCCCCACTGCAACCTTTCATCTCTCAAGGCCCAAGTTCCCTCCCCCACTCCTCCAGGAAGCCTCCCTGACTACAGCTCCCTCCCCACCCGTGAGCCCTCTTTGGGCTTTCTGCCGCACTCAGTACCAGCGGTGACCAGCCTGGGCTGAGAGTCCCGACCTTGGGGACAGAGCCAGGTCACTGTCAGCACTACACTGTATAGAAGACAGTAGCAAAGCTCCTACCCACCACTACACGGAGCCCTGGAGGCCTCAGCATCACCTTGTCCTGGGGCTGCAAACTGAGATGACTTCAGGGGCCAATCAGGTGAGGGATGTAAACAGTGAGACAGGCTGGACCGAGGGGCTGGCTGGAGGGCACCTGCCCCGCGGAGAGCAGCGTGGACGTGCTATCAGGCAGGGCGGAGGGAACAAGATGCACCAGCGGGAAGAGCCCGGCCAGGGGTCTGTAGTTGGTGCAGCGCACGCCACGCCCAGGAGGTCCAGAGTGGGTGCTTGTCGCCTTGGGGCTCACAGTCAGGTCACAGATGTTCCCAAGGATGGATGCCCTCGGCAGGGCCGTGGCCTCTGGAAAAGCCACCCCTCCACCCTCTCTGGGACACAGTGGCCCTTGCAACCCGCAGCCCCAGGAGTGAGAACCTGGGGACGGGGAAGCAGCCCAGGCCTTCTCACTCTGCGAAACACCGTGGACTGAAGCGGGAAGCTGGACTCCCACAAAAAGTAACGGGCAGCCCCCAGTCTGCCCACCCACGCAGGGTCAGAGGAGGCCAGCTACGAACCCCAGATGGAGATGCAGCTGAGGAGCTCAGCACACGGCCCCCAAATGTGCGGGACCCCATCCACAGTCACCGTCAGAGCAAGCACCATGGAGCCTGCCTGCCTGGGGGCGCAGGACCGACAGATGCCAACACGCAGGTGACACAGAGGAATGGCTGGCAGGAGCCCTCCCCCCAGGAAGCAACGGGGGAGAGGGTCGGAGAACCGGGGCTGCGCTGAAGCCGCCGCCACTCCCGCCATCGGAGGTCTCAGCGCAGAAGACGGCGCACCTGGGACAGCTGCGACGTGGGCGCAGACGTGCAGACGGGAATAGGGAAAGGCTGTGCGTGGGACTGGGCCCCTCTCCTGCGGAGCGGAGCCTACAGCCCACAGCTACCGCTGAGCATCAGACACGCGCTGACCTACGTGCCACCCTGCACGCGCTCCAGCCGCGGGAGGCAGCAAACAACACAGATGAGAGGGCAGAGTTGACCCCAACGCTTCACAACCCACCCTTTTGGAACATCTCTGAAACGACAGACTGGTGGTGCTCAACAGATCCGTGGCTTGGGGGGCGGGGAAGGCTGGTTCTGTATCTCCTTCGCGGTGACCGTTCCAGGAGTCCACTTGTGATGAGGGACCCAGAGCTCACACACACCTGGTGTGGACGTCGGCGTCCTGGTTTCCACGTTGTACGACAGCCTCCTGAGACGTGAATCCTGGAGGCCAGGCGAGGGTATGGCCTCCGCACTACCTCCCCAGCTTCCCGTGAAGCTACTGTCACTGTAGATGATGACGATTTCACAATCAGAAGGTAAGAGGGTACCCTGCTGCTGCTCTGACCCAGGCCCAGCTCTGCTGCCGCCACCGCCTCCGGAAGCAGAGCTGGCCCCGTGGACGAGCAGGTTACACGGCAGATGTCCCACCGGCAGAGGCCCCGCAGGTGTCCTGGGGCTGCCTTGCCGCCCCCCCCCCCCACCTCCAGCCGCCCTCGTCTCCTGGTCTCCAGGCTCAGAGCTCATGTCACCTCCTCAGGGACACTACCGGCTCCCTGTAGGCTGGCCCCACCCACTCAGTCACGACAGCACCAGCGCCCTGGTATTTCCATCATGGGGTGGGGCGGGGAGATCCCGGGAAGCCAGGGCCTCATCTCAGGGTGGGGACACAAGGTACCGGTCTGCGTATTCGTTCCGCCACACGACAGATCGCCCTGAATCCAGTAGCTTCAAACAGCACCGTGTACTGCCTCTGAGGGTCTCTGCGGGGACGTGGGGATGCAGCGGGGCAGGCCCGGCCCTCCAGTCGGCTGGACAGAGCCTCCCCAGCATTCGGGCACAGACCCGCCTCCTGCCCCGTCCCACGTACCCCTCGGTGGCTGCCTGCCCCGTGGGCACAGTCGGCCTCAGGGTGAGCACAGCAATGGAGAGGTAAGTTGGAATTTCTGGGGAGGCTTTGAAACCACCCACGGTCCCCTCGATGTCACCCCTTCTGGCAAAACCCTCCCCTGGAGGACGTCCCTGTGCCACTAGGGCCCCATTCAGAAGAGCACAGGCTTCGGGGGCAGAAACACGGGCTCCGCTCCCATCACGTGCCCACCCCTCGGTGCGTTTTCTGGGTCACGGGGCAGATGGCATCACCCCCAGGGTCGCTGTGAGAACCACAGAAACACGGGGCAGGGAGCTCTCCCGACAGCTCTTCCATCCCCAGCCCAACCCGCCGGCCAGGGAGGGGCTGTTACCGTCCCTTTTCACAGCGAGGAACCTAGGCACAGGAACCCGTGCCCAGGGGACATGCTGAGCCTGCTGGGCACCCCCTTCCTGCACCCGCCCCGCTTTGTCACAGATGGAATCTCTGTGATTTCCCTAATCTACCACGAGCTCTGCATGTGATGCTGTTCCTCTG
Source organism: Neophocaena asiaeorientalis asiaeorientalis (assembly GCF_003031525.2). Taxonomy (NCBI): domain Eukaryota; kingdom Metazoa; phylum Chordata; class Mammalia; order Artiodactyla; family Phocoenidae; genus Neophocaena; species Neophocaena asiaeorientalis. The sequence continues at coordinate 2,808,985 of NW_020175040.1, forward strand.
TGCCCACGAGGTCACCCTGCTGACCTGGCCCGTGGCCCCGGGGCAGCTCCTCCTCTCCAGGGAAGCCTTCCTGAAGCACCAGCCCACCGCCTGGTCAGCAGCAGCCCTGGGCTCGTGGGCTCTGGACCTCAGCGTGGACATCACCATCTGTTTCTGGGCCGGGGTCTCCTCCACAGAGAGCCGTCACAGGGTCCCTGGCAGGGAGTGTGACAGAGCCAGCCCGTATCTTCTGTGTCCTTGGTGGGGAGGGCAACAGTCAGCCGTGCTGCTTCCCCATCCTGGGCACAGGCCTTGCAAGGAGCAGGGGGCAGCAGAGAGGGGCCGGTCAGGGGCTGGGCCCTGAACAAATAAGCTGGCTCACTGGAAACCCCCTCCAGGGCCGGCAGGGCTGTTTTGGGACAAACTCCAGAGGTGACATTCAAAATGTTTAACAGCCAGAGTGGACACCAGACATAGACAAAGGACAGGACAAGCCTTGATCAAAACCTAGCTTTGCTTCATCCAGCCACACAGTCACTGACTTGCTTCTCTGAAAGGTCCAAGGAGGTCTGAGCTTCAGGCATGGCACAGGCCCAGACATGTCACCGGGCATCTCTCGCAGCTCTGCCTGCCTCTGCAATTCTCAGGTGTGGTCTCCCTACCTGTTGGCCAAGACCACCCTGGCAGCTCACTGGATCTACTGGAGTCGTGTGACTGAACCCCCCTCCCCCTTGCTCACTGTAACGTTAGGGTCAGGAGGGGGCGGCCCCTCTGGTGGGACAGCTGCTCCAGAATCCTTTACCTTCCAAGAGGTCTGGCCTTTGGGGGTTTTTTAACAATTAAAACAGGCCTTTCAATTATTATGCTCATGGTAAAAAGAAAAATCCAAGTGGTGCACAAAAGGACCCCTAGTGAAAAGGTATGTCCCCCTGCTGGGCCCCCAGGTCACCTCCTGGGAGTGAAAATTGTCCCCAGTTTCCTGCGTCCTGGCAGCAACACGCACAGGGATATTCTCGCCTCTCTGTCTGCTGAAAGATGCACCTGTACGCCTGCTCCGAACCACCTCTGCACGTCTTCTTTTCTCACTAACAGGGTTTGGAGGCCATCCCACAAGAGCTGCCTCAGGACCCCTCCCTCTCCCTCTCGGAGGTCACACAAGCGGAAGCACCCAGTTCCGAGGCAGACACGCCAGGTGCCCCGTGAGTCACTCTGCTGTGTGACTCTGATAGGACAGCAGAGGTGGAGGATACTGCTGGACTCCCGTAGGTCTCCAGGAGGCTCCGCCGCTGGCCCTGCTGCGGGAGGGGAGCCCACCTGGCCACAGCCTGACGGCAGCCTTGTGGGACGCTGAGCGGGGGACCTGCTGGGCTGCACCCAGGCCCTGGCCACAGAGACGTGGCTGCGAGCTGCCAGGGTCAGGCGGGAAGTCCTCTCCGCCCGGCTTCTCGTGCTGACCAGATGCCTAAGGTGCGTCCAGGCGGTTCCGGGAGCTCCCGTGGAAGCATGGACCTCAGGGCACCCATCGCTGGCCCTGGACACCTGGGTGGTTCCAACGCCGAGGCTGCCGCCGTGCCAACAAGCCTACACCGCCCTCAAGGTGACATACGCACTCATCTCGGGGTGTCGACCCAGCAGAAGCATCCACAGCTGCGCTGTCTGGCCTCCAACTCCAGCCATCGCATGGGTATTTCTCTGCAATTCCCTGATGCATCAAGGCTGTGGGGCACTTTTTCATGCTTCCTGGGCTCCCCAGAGGTTTCTGACATTCCTGTGTCAGCTCGAGGGCGGTTTGTTGTCTGCCCATAACCCCCAAGCCGGACCTAGAGGGAAAGAGAAACTCTTCGTAAGGCAAGAGTCCCTGGGCCCTTCCTGGAGCCCGAGGATGAGGGCGGAGAGCAGGGCTGAGGTGGAAGGAGACCGGCCGGATCCTGACGCCTCTGTCTAGGCTCCTTGATCCAGCTATGCCTGAAACGTCCTCTGGGCTCTTCTGTCACACAAGCCAGCACTCTTCTCGCTTGTCAAGTCAAGTAGGGGTTTGTCCCTCGTGCTGCAGGGTCCAGGCTCGTGCAGGGCAGGAGTCGGCGCCCGTCCGGGTCCACCCTGCCCGGACTCCTGTGCTCCAGGAGCCTGGAGTGTCATTCCAGGGTGACGTTCTGGGGGCCCACCAAGCCCTGGGGAGGAGGTGGATTGCGGTGGGGAGCCTCCGAGTCCCAGGGCTCCACCAGCCCTCCCTGCTGTGGTCTGCACCCTCCTCATGGCCGCGTGTGTTTTGAGGCTGAATAACCAGGTAATTGGTTTATCCGTTCCATAGCCAAACCTCAGCAAATACGTTTTTCCTAATTAGTTGATGTTTGTTTAACGGGAACAACCAGTCCATTAAATTTAATGAGGCAGGTTGTCAGGTATGAAGCCGAAGTGTCTTCCTTAAGCGCGACCCGGACTTGGCAGGGCTGGGTCCCGGGCCCGGGCCCGGGCCGCGCGGAGCTCCTGGTCTGGGTGCAGGCAGACAGGCAGTGGCGTGGGTGTGTGCGGGCAGCCCTCGCTCCTGGCCCCCCGGCCCCACGTCTTCTCCACTGCACGACACCCTCTAGCCTGGATTTCATCCGGTCCGTCTCCCCAGCGACCTCCGGGCCCCCGGGGGCTCAGCACTGCACCTCCCGTGCCAGGGCCGTGACTGCCAGAGTGGACGTTCGCTGCCAGCGCTCGTCTGAGTAGCTTCAAGACCCCTCCTGCCACCTCGGTTCCCCGGCCCCCCCAACCCCGACGTAGCCTGGACCCTGCCTGGTCTCCCCACGTCCCTCCGGCAGGCTTCACACCCCCACTGCCCGCTTAGCGGGCGGGAAGCTCTTTGCTCAGGGAGATCCAGGCTCTGCTGAGGGGTCGCCCCTGGGCCCGACAGCCGGCGGGAAGCGAGGGCCGGCACCCTGGACCCACGCCCAGGCGCGAGGCTGCACCCTCCACCTGCCTTCGGAGGCTTCGGGCCGGCGGGGAGGGGCGGGGGGCGGTGGTGTTAGAACGGCGTTCTGGTCCGTGTGGAACCGCAGAAAATATAGTGAATTACGTAAGCCCTAACAAAACACACCGTAATCCTAACCCCCCGAGAAAAGCACGGGAACGTCTTGGTGGGCACGCCCTGGCCTGGCTCCTTATTTCCACGTGTGTACAGGTGGTGTTTGTTCCTCCAGACAGCGGGCTCACGCAGCTTCCACGACTGAATTTGGAAATGGACTCACGCTCCAGGCTGAATCACGATCGTCAGTGGCCACAGAGCTGGCGGGCGGAGCACGTTTTATTTAACACGTCCTCTGCTGCCAGGCACCTGGTTATTTCCAGCGTGTTGCCGATGTCACTGACACTATGATACACCCAGCGGGGCCCAGCTCCCCAGAGAAGCCCCCTCCGGCCACTGCCCAGGCCTCTCCCGAGGGCCTCGCCAACTGACGTCCGAGGTCGGCTCTCCTGCTGCACCAAGGCCTGGGGCACCGACCAGGTGTCAACGTTGCTTCCCAGCACCCGGATGTGGTGAGGACGGCAGGGTCAGCTCCTTGGGCCTCCCAGGCAGAGAGGAGCCTGCCTGCAGGACTTCCATGAGGGACTGACCTTGGGGTCGGCACCTGCCCATCAGGGGAGGGAGCAGAGGGCGGAGGCACAGCTGGGCTGCTCTGGGACGCAGCGCGGCAGCCCGGCCTTCGTGCCGCTCCCCCAGGCAGTCGCTGGATGCAGCTCTGGCCCTCCAGTGTGACTCTGGCCAGGTGGTTCCTGAGCACAGCGACTTCCCCGAGGGAGCGGACTCAGGTCAAAGGCTGGACGCCGGCAGGGTTCTGGGTGGCGGGCCCTCTGCTCTCACACTTGCTAAGCACTGACCATGGGCCACTTGTCACACAGTCCCGGGAGAAGCGCCTGTGAAGGCTGCAGGGCGGGAGGAGGGGGGGCCGTGGGCCGCGGCCACATCCCTTGTGGTTCCAGCTCCCTGAGCCAGCTTCCACTGGGTGACCTGTGCCCTCCCTTTGTCCCTCCGGCCCTGGGTGACGGGAGCTTCATGCTACTGCTAAGTTCTGGGTTATCACAGCATCCCATCTGAGGTTTTAGTTCCTCTACCTCTTCTGGGGCCAACACCCTGGACTCAACTCCTCTGTTTAAAGAATCAGTGCTTTCTGGCTCCTGGTTGGACCCTGGATGTCACAGCCAACGTCATGACGTTTAATCCCCAGCCCCAGGGTAGGATGGGTATAACTCCCCAACAGTCCCACAGCCAGGGCCTGGGCCCAGAATGCCTGCCTCGAGGTCCACACCCACTGGACACAGCCTCACCTGTGCCACTCTCTCTCAGGCCCCACTTCCTGCCACGTACGGCCACATGCAGGGGCTGGAGCCACGGGCCCACACGCAGGCATGTCGTGCACAAAGGCCCACACACGTACACACAGAGCCCGCACCCTGAGCACACGCAACCCCCCACCAAAGTGACGCTCGGACACACAGCCCTACGGCCACAGTAGGGGAGGCCACAGAAGCTTGGCTCCGGCGCCAGGGGAGTCCGGGGAACGAGCTGAGGTCCAGGAGGGAGCCAGGGGCACAAGCAAGTGGACAGCACGGCTGGCTGCCTGTGAGAGACACAGGCACAAGTGCACATGTCTGCTCACACACAGGCACAGGTGGCCAGGTGCAGACAAACCGGTGCACACGCAGGCGCTCCGAGGCTGCCTCCTGGGTGGGGGAACAGGGTCTGAGACTAGGAAGCTGGATGCGGCCCTGGACGCCACGGGCTTCTGACCGCGTCTCAGAAGGGCCTCCGCAGCTTCCAGCTGCAGGGTGGCTCTGATGTCACTTAGGGTCAATGAGCCGGTGACCTCGCAGAGGGCCCCTCGCTGGGCGCCCTGCCACCTACCGGGCTGCTGTGTGTTTCTGACTGTTACCCGGTGTGCTGGGGAAGCTGACCAGGACCTCTGGGTGGGCATCCCCTTGGCCAACGTGCAGCTGGGCTGACTCGGCTGTGGGGCAGCTTGCCCAGCCCCCTGGACACCGACAAGCCCCGCGGACCTCCAGCTCCACACGTGAGAACTGAGGGATGCGCCGGGGCTGCAAAGCCGGCATCAGGACCGCTGGCTCTCAGCTCCAGAGAACTGCGGCAGGAAATCAGGCTCACCAGCCGAGCGTCCCCCTCCTGCCGCCCACACAGCGCTGGGCTGGCAGGTGCAGCCGTGCGGTCAGGGCGCCTCAGCGGGGGTCCTGCCGAGGGTCAAGGACTGGCAGGTGGGTGCTGACCAAGCAGAGTGCACACCCCAGCCCAGCCGTCAACTGCCCTTCTCGACCCGCATCCCGTGCTCAGTCTGCAGAATCACCAGCGCCCAAGCCAAACATCCAGAAACTGCCCAGGTCCTCCCCTTGCCCAGTGAAGTCCAGTCCTGCCAGTTCCAGCGCCTGAGGCTCGGCCTGCTCTGTCCCCGGACCCACCGCCGGACCCCCTGAGGGTCACTCATGACCCCAGGTGTCTGCAAGGCTCTCCACTTGAGCCCACCTCCCCCCAAGGCCAAGGCGACACCCCTCAGAGGGACTGGACTGCGCTGGTCCCTCAGGAGCACCTCCTCCCGGCCTGGCACCCACCCCCGGCCCTGCGCCCCAGCTGTACTCTCTGTGCACAGTCTGTGCCCCGCCCCCGGCCCCCATCCGTGCTCCCTCTCTCCCAGCCTCTGGCTGCCCGGGAGCCCTCCACCCGGCGCTGGACTCAAGCTCCGCCTGTCAGGAAGCTGGCCCGCTCCCCTGCTGCGTCCCGACGAGGAGCTGCTCCCCTCGCGCACCTCCGCCTGCTCTGGGCACGGCCAGGCCCGCACCCGCCTGCCCCACTGGCGCCGGTGGGTGCCCGTCCTCCAGCCTGACCTGGGGCCGCGCTCCAGGCACTGAGGCGGCAGCAGGCCCGCCTGGCAGCCCAGACACGACTGAAGACGAGGACGCCTGCTTTATTTGTCTGCGGACAGGGGCACACACGCTACTTCTCCAGCACGGGGGCATCGGCGGTGCCAGCAGGGGTGCCGGCGCCTGCGGTCTCTGGACTGTGGTCCCACAGCGGGTCCCCTCTTCAGGCTCCAAGTCACTGCCAGGCCCGGAGTGGGCCTGCGTCAACCCTACAAAGGAGAACAGAGTTCAGGCCCACCAGGAGCGTGCGTGTCCCCCAGGCTCTGCTCCACGAGGGCCCGTTTCACGGAGAGGGTCCTACCCCGTGGGTCCCCAGGCCTGGACGCGGCCTCCTCACCTCCATGCCCGGTGCCCACACAGCACGTGCCCGTGGCCCCCCATCTGCACCCTGTGCACACGGTCTTGCCCGGAGACGCAGCTCTCCTTCGCCCCTCGAGGTCTCCCCTCTGTTCTCTTCTCAGCTCGGAGTGAAACCGCCTGGAGAGCCCTCACACCCAGGCGCTGGCCCGTGGGACACAGCACCTCGTGGGGCTGGAGCTCGCCCCGCAGCCCTGGGGAGGAGCCTTGCGTCTAAGACCTGCTCCCTCCCTGCTGCCCGGCAGCTCCCAGGAGCAAAGTGCTCTCGGGGACCCTTTAAAGCCGGAGGCTCCTGAGGTGAGACTGGCGGGGCCTGGGACCTTGGGGAGCTGGCAGGGAGGGTCAGGAAGGAGGTCCATGCCTCAGGGCAGGGCCTCTAGGACAGCCTGCAGTGTCCCCAACGTGGGGCGGGGGAGCGTGTGGCACCCGGACCACCATGACCACCTCCACTCACCAAAGGCCGGGCCCCGTCAGGCCAGCCCGTCAGGAGTGGCTGCCCTCTGCCCCCTCAGCTCTCCCCCTTCCACAGGGCAGCCCGGCCCTTTCCACGACCCCTACCCTGCACCCTGGCCTCTCCACCCCCCCGCTGCGCAGAGGTCAGGACAGGTGGCCCCCCTGGACAGCAGGGCCTGACTTGACCAGTGCTGACCTTGGACATGGCCTAGCGGCGCCCGCAGACCCCTCCCTGCCCACCGCCACGGAGCCCAAGGCGGCGGGAGGCCGCAGCTGACGCCTACCTTGTGCGCTGAGCTGACGCAGTGCTGGTAGGCCTTGGCCAGGTCCGCACACAGCAGCACCTCCTGCAGGTGCTCGTGGTAGCAGCGCAGGATCTGGGCCTGCAGCCCCGAGCACACGGGCTCCACCCTGCGGGGCCTGCGGAGAGGAGGAGGCAGTCTGGGGCAGCACCACGGGCCAGGCATGGGGGCCGCGGCGTCCGGTCGCCCTCCAGAGAGGGGCCGAGGTGGCCCTCGGGGGACCCCCCCCCCGCCCAAGGCCTCCAGGGCGCCTCCCGCCCGGGTGTGGGCCACCATCGTCTCCCCCAAAGCTGTTTTTCTGATTTCAAAACTAATACATGCATGATGAGGAAAACTGGAAAAACACAAAATGTTTAAAAAAAAAACTAAGGTGTTCAGACTCTCACTTCCTAGAGAATATCACTGCAGCATTTTAGAGGAATTTACTGTTTTTTCTTTCTTTGTTCATCAAGGTAGGTTTAGAACCTAAAGCTAGACTCTAAACGTATTCATCTGAAGAATGATTTTATGTTCTCTTCTTAAAAATACGAAACAAAGATGAAAAAGGGAAATAAAGCTTATTCTCATCGGTCGCCATGGTCTTCTTCCTGACGCCTCGCCCGCTGCCCCTCCCGCCCTCCCCTCTCTCTGGACCTCACACATGCTCCCCTGTACACGCACCCTCTCACACTCACACGCGTGCACACATACACACGCACATGCACTCACCGCCCCCCCCCCCCCCCC
>NW_020175040.1:2816814-2842282 GCF_003031525.2 Neophocaena asiaeorientalis asiaeorientalis
TTGCCGTCTCTCACCACCCGCCCCGACCCCAAACCAGGCAGCAGAGGGCGAGGAGGCATGTGGCTGGCCCAGGTCCCACACTAGGATGCAGGGGCGCCGGGACACACACTCACAGGGTTTCCATGGTTTCTGGTAGGTCCACCAGGAACCTCGGAGCCGCGGCTAAGCCTGGGCCCCGTGTTGCCCTCCCGGGCTCGGGCGCTGGGGAGGCCTCGGCAGCGGAAGGACCCCTGCTCCTGTCACCCGGGGCCTGCAGGTCGACAGCTCCCCGGCCCCGGATCTACTTTCAAAAGTCCAGCCTTGCAGCAGGTGCTGGGCTAGAATGCTGGTTTTAACACAGCTCAGCCTCCCACATCCATCCGTTAAGACCAGGAACAGAGGGCTCAGCGGCTCTCGTTACCCAGCTGCGGCTGACACGCCCAGTGCCACCATCCCGGCAGCGATGCCCACGGGACTCCGGACCCCGCGTGTGGGCTTGGTCCTCAGGCCTGCTGACCACACACTGCAGCCCCCTCCCTTCCCACCGCTGCCCCCCACGCCCAGACAATCCCTGACGAGGGAGTGACCGTGATCAGTCAAGATCCATGGCTTGGACGGAACTGAGGGTTTACAAGTTGAACAGGCAGGAGGCAGGGTGGGGAGCAGCCACCACGCCCACGCTCAGGTCCACGGCTCCAAAGGTCAAGGCTGTGCTGGGAGAAACGGCCCCCTTTCCCCGGAAGGCCCTGCCCACCACCCAGGATTCCACTGGGCCCTGAGGGCGCAGCCAGGGGACGCAACGGCCCTACAGCGCCACACGGCCCTGCTCCTGTCTGCACAGTGCACACGGGCTCGGAGGCTTCCTACCTGAGGAGGACACGTGTCTCTCCTGGGCGCTGACCTTCGCACAGGAGAACAGACGGGCTCCCAGGCTCACCCTCTCCTCCCGGGCCCTGGGGTCCCCTCACTGGGTTCCATCTGCTGCTGTAGTGGGGTGACCGCCTGGCTGCCCAGTGCTTGCAGGATGCCCCTCCCTCCGCGTTGAAAACCCTTCTGCCACAGACACGTCCAATGGTGGGCCTTCTAAATGCCTCCGGACAGGCATCTCCTCTCTGCTGCCCTCGCCTGGAAATAGCTCCCTCTGCATTTCCCTCCGGGCTCCTCCGTCCCACCTGCCCTTGGCGGGGAGTCCCCGAGGCCGCATCTTTCGGGCTCTGTCCTGGCACCCGCCGGCCGTCCTCCCACACAGACCTCCTGCTCGCCTGGCCCTGCGGCCCCTGGAGCAGCAGCTCCCATCCAGCCCCGCTCCCGACGAACAGCCCCCCACCCGTGGCCCTTGAGGGTGCGGCCAGCAGAGCTATCAGAGCCGCAGGTCTCATGGAAAGAGGCGTCCGGGGGCAGGACGGCCGGCAGCCTGGCCAGTGATGTGGGGCTCGTCCTGGAGCCGCACCCTCTCCAGACCGATGGCAGAAGCGACTCACCCGCTGGCTGTAAGTGGGCAGAGCAGTGGCTTCTTAACTCTGCCCCCCACCTTCTGTCTTCAGGTCCCTGGACCAGGGCCCCTGTGCGTTCTGAGGGCAAACCTCTCAGAGCACCCAGGGGGCTCCCAGTTCAGGAGAAACAGAGGGAGGGGCCGAGCAGAATCCAGCCCCTCACACCAGGGTCACCCATGGGCCTGCGGACGCCTCTGCGCTGGCGTTTGTCAGCCACAACACGAGGAGACAGGGTGTCAGGAAAACGTCAATCGCGAGAAATTTCACCTGTCTGCCTGCAAACGGGCCGTGAACGGCACGGGGCAGGGAGCAGGTGAGGCTGGGTCACACAGCTGGGGCCGCGGCAAGCCCGTCCACTGCATGCAGAACGGCTCAAGCTTCATCAGCTGCCTGGAAGGTACCCAGGGCAGTGACCTCTCCAGGGAGGGAGAGAAAACCTGCCCCGCCCCCGCCCCCCGCAGCTGAGGGACATGTTAGGATTCCCGGCTGGGAGGCTCTGGGGGGTGAACGCTGGCCCACTCAGAGGTCAGCTCCCCTTGCTTGCCAGCCTCTCCTCCTCTGCACGAGGGGCTGATATGCCAGACACGAGCCTGCAGGGTGCGGGGGTGGGGGGGCGGAGAGTGGGGCAGGCATTTGGCAGAGAAGAGCGACGACGGGAGGCTTTGGGGCTGGGCCCAGGTGTGGTGCTTCACAGCTCACGGCTCACCCAGGCCCGATGGTGCTCCTTTCCCAGGAACCTTAAGGCACCCATCATGGGGTCCCTTCTCCAAGGAGCCAAGAGACCCCAAGCAGGTGCCCTGGGGGCCAGTGGGGGGCACACAGGTTTTGGGGGCTTTGCCACGTGCTGCTACGAGTTCAGGGTCGGGGGCGAGGAGGGCCCACTGTGCACCGCAGACCAGCACCGGCTTGTGGGGTCAGTTCTCAACACCCACACGGCCGCCATCTGACGGTGTCACAGGTACTCAGGGACCCAGCTTCCGGCCCTCCTCTCCGACGGCCCTCAGGGCTGCACAGTGACAGGCACGGAGACCACCAGGCGCTGTGGGGAGTGAGGGTCTCACACGGGCCAGCTGGCCTCGGCACCGTGGCCACCTCTGGGAATGGAAACCATGACCCCAGTGCCACCTGTGAACCGAGCTCTACCCGCTGGTGGAAGTGACACGTTTCCAGAAGGAGAGTTGTGATAAAAGGCTCACAGGAGCCAGGAATCAACCCTCTCCCCACTCTGTCCAGGAACCAACACTGCCCAGCAACCAGGCAGAGGGAAGAGCTGGCCTGGGCACTCCGGACCACTGCCCGCTGCCCCTGCCAGCTTCGGGAGACCGGCCGTGTCGCTCTCACTGACAGGCACCCCGCGCTGGGAACCCGGCCCCCCCAACCTGCGTGGGCACAGAGGGCCCTCCTCCCTTTCCTTTGTCCCAAACACCCTAAACTTCTCCCCCCAGGGCCAACCCCAGCCGATCCCAACAACACACACCCCAAACTCCAACGCTTGGACCCCCCCACTCCCGGTTCCCTGGAGACTTCCAGCCTAGCACGTCACCCCCAACCCGCCAATTCCTCACCACGTTCACCAGCAAGCGCCAGGGAACCCACTTCCCGCCTAGTTTCCATCTTGGTGAGTGGAGTCCCTGTCACTCCAGTGACCTACCTAGTCAGAAACCGGGAGCTGCTCTAGACGCCTCCCCTCCCCCCCCACAGATGCCTCCCTCTTACCTTCTAACTATAATGTGCCTGCTTCTCTGCAATCTAACGGAAAAGCGCAGATACAGCCACTGCAACTCCCAAACAGCGGTCACCCTCTCTCTCCCTGGGCCTGACCCACCCCACCTGGGTGGCTCTAGAGGCCACTGCTCGTCCTCCCGCCTCCCGCTCCTGCGTCCCCCCTCCCCGAGGCCTTCAGTCCCCGCGGACGCTCGCTCGCTCCTCTTGGCCCCTGGCTCAGGCCTGCGGAGGCCAAACCCGCCCGTGTCCTGCCTCCTCTGCACCCCCTGCCGGCTGCAGCTCTGCGTGGTTCCCAGAGCGCCACCCCCGGGCCACAGTGACCCTTCCAGAAGGGCCCCCTCCCCCTCTGGTGCTCAGGCCTTTGGGGCCCAGCTCTCCTGAGCTCTCCGTGCCACTCCCCACTCAGTCTGGGGTCTGCTTCCTCGTCCCCCTGCCCCCCAAGGGCCACCAGCACCCTAAGGGCACAGACACCCCTCCTCGGCATCCCAGCCTCACTACCCCTGCCTCCTACCTAGAGGAGCGGTCCTTCTGCAGGGCCAAGGGCACCCCCATCAGCCACCCCTTCTCTCCCCCAGCACCTGGGTGGTCTGTCCCAGTGGCCCTTCTCTCTCGTACCTTCGCTATTCCACTCTCTGCTGAAGACACACTCATCTCTGCAGAGTCTAGGAACCCGGCAAACCCAAACCACTTCTACTCATGGCCCTCCCACCCCCAGCCCGCTCTCCTCTCCCAGAAGCTCTGCCCGGGGCTCTGCTCCCACCGCCCGGTCCAGCCTCACAGGTTCTTCCTGCTCAGGGGCCCATCGCAGCCCACCTGTCCCTGGAGGCTGGAGGTCTCGTCCTGACTCCGCTCCGCTAGCGCTCTCCCACCACGCATGCCCCCGAGCCCCACGTGGGGCCCCCGCTATTCCCACAGTTCTGCGCCAGACTCACGGCCGGTGTGGTCACTGTGGGACGAGCGGCCCAGTGGGTGCCCACAGGGACCCGACACCCTCATCCTCCTGCACCTCGTACACTGGGCACGTTGTCCCCGACATCCCCATAGCCCACCCTCTCCACTGCGAGCACTGATTGTCCTAGAACGTAAAGCTTTCTGCAACTCCAAGGAGGTTAACAAACCCATTTCTGGGGTGATTACAGCTCGCTGGACCCTGTGCTAAGCAATCCCTCCTGTCCGTGTCTGTCCCTTCTCTCCGGCCCTGCTCTCCCCATCCTGAACTCGGGAGGTCCCCTGTCCACGGCCAGTCTGCCTCCACAAGGGTGCAGGGCCCGGGGCGGCTCGGAGCTGCAGGGGAGCCCATGATGGGCGTGGCCTGGAGGACCACCCTGCCACCTTGCCGCGAGGGCACCAGGACGGAGGGGGACACAGCTTCGTGGAAGAGCAACTGCACATGCTCCCCCATCGTTCTCCCGAGTCACACAGCAAGGCCACCAAGGCCACTGGGGAGGGACCTGCCCTCTGCAGCCCCCGGGGGCGGGGGAGCCCAGTGAAAGGGACAGGGCTGAAACCACACCCCCGCAGGGAAGACACGGCCATGGCCCTGGCCCCAGGGAATTGGACCCTCACACCGTCTGAAGTTCTCGGTCCGTGGCTGGGAACTGCTCTCAGCTCTCCTGTGGCAGAGCTGAGACGCTCGGCTGTGCCGGCCCAGAAGGGGCGTCTGCGGCAAGGTGTGGAGACAAGGCCCTGGGAACCCGCTGTGCACGTGAAGGCCAGCGGGTAGGGGCACCTCCCCCAAAACACGCCCTTCCTGGAGCCTCAGAAAGTGACCTTGATTGGAGATGGGGTCCTGGCAGGTACCGTTAGTCAGCATGGGGTCACGGTCGGGCAGGGAGGCCCCTGATCCCACGTGGCTGGTGTCCTCCTAAGAGGAGGAGAGACACTGACCACGGACACAGACCAGAGGAGAAGCCACGTGACGCCGGAGGCAGAGGCTGCAGTGATGCGCCTACAGGCCAAGGACACCAAGCCTCCCGGCAACACCAGAAGCTGAGCAAACGCCCGGGAGCCCTCCAGCTTTAGAGAGAGCCGGCTGTGGGCCACAGCAGCCCCAGGAAACAGGCAGCCGGTCATGCAGGAAAGCGCTGAGTGCTGACGGGCAGAAGTCAGTGGGAGGCAGACGGCTCACCAGGCACCTTCTGACAGACAGAAACACGCATCTTGTGTGACAGAGGCTCCGCGGTAAATGGCTCAGGTGGGAGGCCTTTCGTCCCAGGTTGCATCTCAGGCCGGGCCTGAGGTCCAGGTCATTCTGAGGACCAGTCCCTGCCAGGTCCTAACCCGGCACAGCAGCCCATCCTGCAGGTGGGGACACCAGTGTCAGAGGGGTTAGGTGACTTGCCCAAGGCCACACAGCGAGACACAGAGCCAGCATAAGAGCCCGGTTATCTGGCTCCACGCTGCGTCCATTTAACTCCACGCCAAGTATGGAAAATTCCCCCAAAATTCCAAGGAAAAAAGAACCAAGGGTACAGAAAAGAAGCAAAAGACACATGGGATTCAGGCTCCCAGGGGAGCCAGAAGTTTGCCAACTGGAAGGGCCGACACCAGCCAGCGCGGCCGCAGGGGCGCCCGTGCCAGCGCGGGGCCGGGCCCCCTCCGAGCTCACACAAGCCCGGCTGCGCACAGGCCCGAGTGCGACGTCAAGCACGTCCCTCTGTGGGCCCTGCTTCACTGACCGACATCTCATCACCTCAGCCTTCTCCCATTACCACCGCTGGTGTGGAACTGGGCCATTAGACATCTTCCTGACACTTCATTTCAGAGATGCGCTGGCGTGGGTGAATGCACAGAGCAGGCTTTCTATCACGGCTCGGAGGCGAGGTGCGCGGGTGCCACGGAGCTGCACATCCATCTCTGTCAGGACCAGCTGAGCCGTGGGGCAGGCTCCGCGGCGGCCTGGCCAGGGCCCAGGGGCTGACGAGACCAGCTGCTCGCTGAGGACCCGCTTCGCTGGCCGCTGCCGACCGCGTGCCACTCAGCCCAGGCGGGTGGGGCCCAGAGACACGCCGATGCCAGAGGCCACACGGGACCCCCCCGGGGGGGCAGCTATTCTGGGAGCCCAGGCCTAGCAGAGCTCTGCTCCTGAGGAAATGAAGCGCAAACTGGCCCCCATGGCTGCTTAGCCAGTGACAAGATTCCTCCCTGGGACTGTCACTGCACGCACACATGCACACGTGCACGGAACAGGGAGGCTGCTCCTGGCTTTGGTCCTTTGTGAAAAAGCCACAGGGGAAGCACACGTCCCCCCCGAGGAGCCTCCCGATTCACCAGACGTGTGGGGTAGACGCAGCCCAAGGAGGCGTGGGTCGCGGGGGTCTTGGGGGTCCACACCAGGACCCTCACGGTCCCTCAGCGGCCAGGGGGCTGGAGGCTCCAGGGAAGGGAGCAGCAGCCGCAGCGCCTGAGGACCCCCAGGACCCCGTCTGCCGGCATCCTCTGGTTTCCCTTCCCCGAGGCCTCCCTGTCTCCTGGGCAACGGCACCTGCTGGCGGGTGTCCCCCCCACCTCCTTGTGACACACCTGGGGGGCCTCTCCAAGCCCTGCTGTGCCCCCTCCTCCCCAAGCCCTGCTGTGCCCCCTCCTCCCCGTGCAGGCCCGGCCACTTGCCTGCTGCCCAGGGACGGGCCGGCACCTCCTGCTCTCATGTAAGTTCTCACCGAGGCCCAGACCCCGCAGGGACCGCGGCCCACATCCCTCTGCTGCAGAGCCCTGGCCCCAGGAAGAGCATGGTGCCACAAACACTGGCTCAGGCCTCCTGCCTGTCCACACCTGCCTGTCGGTCCACAGTACACGGAGCAGCCGAGGCCACACTGAGGCTTCGCCTGCGGTGGGGGTGACACGGCAGGGGCGACTCCCCAGGCTGCTCCTTGGCTCCCAAGCCCCCGGGATGTGGCCGCCTTTGAAGGCACCACACAGGGCCACTTCTTGGGCGGGTGCTGGCTGGTGTCCTGGCGGCAGGCTGCCATCAACGGCACCGTGTGAGCCGAGGTCCTGCGTGCACTCCCTGCCAGCCTCCATCCTCCCGGCCCCTCTGACTGGAGCCAAGTGTCCCCGATCGACTGTGTCACCTCTGCTCACCCACAAGGGGCTGGCACGGCTCACACCCACAAGGGCGCCCGGCGGCTGGGGCCAAACCTGCGCGGAGCGGCCCCATTGGACTGGGAGTGCCCCGCGGGCAGGGACCAGCTTACTACCTCTGCGTCCAGGGTCCCCGCCGACGCCGAGCTCAGCAGATGACCCAGCCCAGGGAGACCGTGTCCCCCTGACTGTCCAGATGTCTGCCTGGTCCAGCCTGTTGCCTCTGTGGCCTGTGGGTGGGCCCTGGGCCTGTTCTCCAGCTGCCTCTGGACTCTACTTCCTGGGGGAGCCTCCCCGTGCCCAGCCCCGGGGGTGGGACCCTCGCAGCAGCCAGAAGCTCAGTGTCGACTGGAAACCAACAAACCAAGGAGCTTCCCTCTGGGCTGGGCCGGACCACACAGCCCTCCACACGCGGCAGAGTTAGGTCGGCAGAGAGCGTAAGCCTCAGTGCAGGACGGCCAGCATTTCCCAGCCCCCGAAGAGGTTTGCGGTGTGGTGTGGTGTGCTCTGGTGACAGGGGACACAGGGACAGAGGCAGGAACTAACTTCCGACGCCGTCGGGTGAGACTCAGGCAGAAACACCCCCTGGTGACGTAAGCAGGCACAGCTGCTCCTCCCTGGGCCTTCCCTGCAGTGACTCTGAGGCTGGGCTGCCCCTCGTCCCTGCTGTGATGGGACCGAAGCCGAAGCCTGGAGCCCCTGGGCACCCCCCACCCCTGGTCCTGCCCGGCCCTTGCGTCCGGCCCCCACAGGCCTCCTCCCACCCGGCCCCTGCGTCCACTGACTCAGACCCTTCCCGAAGTCCTGCCCGCCGCCGGCCCAGCAGACCTTATCCCTCCACCCGCCACGCAGCTTCCCCCCCTCAGCCTGCAGAAACGTGTCCTCAGCTGAAACCTGACACATAATCTCAGTGAAGAAACAGATTAGTGCAGAGCTGGCGCGGTGGGGTCTTCGCAGGTCCGTCCCCCGCTCTACGGTTTCCCAGCACATTTGGAAACCGCAGGGGCCTCTTCCTGGCTGACCCGGGGTGTTCTGAGGGGCGTCTCTGGACGCTGGGGCTGATTCGCTCTGTGGGCCACACCCCCGTCCACTGTCGCCGACGCAGGAGGTGCAAAGGGCCTCAGGGCGTCACCCATCCACGCACCTCACACGTCGCCGAGGGCGGGGAGGGGCCGGAGTCTCCACGCAGGAAGCACCGGGACCGTCAGCCCCCTCCTGACCCCCATCTGCGCTCTGAACCACAGCTGACCCTCAGCAGCATCAGAGTCGCTTGCGGTTCCCGGAGTCCAGCAAGACCCTGGCGCCACCAGATCCGAGGAGAGGGAGACAAAGCCAGGAGGCGGTGGACGCGGCCCCCAGCCGTGCAGTGCTGGGCTGGCTGTGCTGCCCGTCAGCCTGGAGTCACCGAGCACAAAGCACGAGGGTGGGCGCCCTCCTGCCCTCCTGCCGGAGGGGCCGCAGGGAGTGGGTGGTGCAGCCCAGGGCGGGGAAGCGGCCAGAGCAGTGGAAGTGAGGGTGAAGCACGTGGAGGACAAGGGAGCCAGGCCCGTTGAGGAGGGAGCTCCACGCGTGGGGCAGCCGCAAGAACCCTGGTGCCGGAACCCGGGGAAGCCGTGTGGGCTTCACGTGCTCAGACACACGTACACGTGAGTGTGCGGAAACGCACACACGTAAACGTGCGTGCCTGTGTGGGAGCACCTGGGAACACTGACAGCCCAGCAGCAGCAAGCACGCCCGGCGCCCGGACCTTGGTTTCTAAGCACCACTCCGCAGTAAACAGAACAGAGTGGAGACGCGGCTGATCCCGGGGCTGGGGCCGGAACACCTGTGCCAGAGAGGGAAGGCCGCTCAGAGCGTGAAGCCACACGTCGAAAGGACAGAAGAGTCTGTCTGACGGCAGAATCCTGGGCCACATGAACAACAACATAAACGAGGTAATTTATTACAACCCAACAAGGCACTGTGACTCCCTGACTCTCCCCTAACATAAACAAACACACCAACACCTCAGTGGGGGAGAAGGGAAACTCTCCCTTCAATGCAATTCATAAACGTAGAGGAAACGATGGAAGTAAACAACCGCCACGGGCCACCCCGACTGTGCTGGCTGGTTCAGGGGACAGTAGTCCCTGGAGGCCGAGGCTGAGGCATCAGGATCTGGACATACCCTGGAGAAGCTCCCACAGAGCAGGGATCAAGCACAAGGGGACACAGCCTGTGCAGAGAGACCAGGCAGGCCCACCGTGACCGGCTCACGGTCCACATCCCTCGTGGACGGATGGGACCCACCAGGAAGGGCACGGCACCATTTGGGGGGCCTTCCTGCCAGGAACGCACGGCCTGAGGCTGGCCATGAGGAAGCATCGGGCGGACCCAGGCTGGGGTCACCCTTCAGAAGTAGAGGCCTGTACCCTTTTAGACTGTCAAGGTCACGAGAGACAGAGAAAGACCAAGGAACTGTCCCCACTGGAGACTGATGGTCACGGAGGTGCAGCACAAACTCCTGGGCCAGAAAGGAAAAGGGCTGCGGTGGGCAGCTGGGGGTGTGCCTGTGGCCTGCGGCTGAGTCAGCGAGGGTTTCCTGACTGGTAGAGCTGTGTGTGGTCACAGAGCACGGTTCTGGGAGGTACACGGTGGTCTAGAATACTTAGCGGCAACCGGTCACCATGTCAGGAAGACAGTGTTTTTGCCTAGAGGGAGGCAGTGAAGACGCGGCAGGCTCTAGTGTGGCCGATCCGGTACCTGGCTTAAGGCAAGTGTTCTTATTCTTGTGACCTTTCTAGCGGTTTGAAATTATTTCAAAATAAGGATGGCAGTTTGAGAGGACTTAATGTATTCAAAAGGATGTATTTATCCCAAAAAAGAGCCCACCAGGTTTTCCTTTTTTTTTCCAGCTGGGAGCGGGAGAGGGAAAGTTTGACAAAGTGATTCTAAATTCATTTGAAAAAGCAAGTTGGAAAATGATCACCCAGGTAGAAGAACTTGCTCTGATGGATATTTAATATCTTAAATTAGTGTAGCTGCGTAATATGTCTTATACACATCTAAAACGTGCAGGCTTGGCCCCAGAAGAGAGTCCGGAAACAGGCCCGAGGAGTTAGCGCAGGATTCGGTGGACTTTCACATCACTGCTGATGGGACAGAGGGCTCCCCATTTGGGAGAGAACCAAGGTGGACCTGTACGTCACACCGCACACCTAAGAAACCACAGTGGGGTCATGTGGTGCACGCCTTAGTGGGGAGTAACTCATAGCGGTGCTCATCCTAAAAACATGGGTATGGTGGGAAGGAGGGCCTTTGTGACGTAACCTAAGTCACAAACAGAAACATTAACAACAACAAAAATGCACTGGGTCCCTATCCCCCCATCAACTTCCAAAGGGCAAAAATTAAACTCAAAAAAGAGTCACAACAGAAATAAAAGGTTAATAACACTGTTACACAGAGACCTTTTAAAAAGAATTAATAAGGAAAAAAGGGCGAAGGCCATAAGTAAGTAATTCACAAAAGAAGAAATGCAAACAGCTCGTAATTTCTGGAAGGGTTTAACCTCACTGATCCTGGAAGAAATGAGGAAGTTTAAAAAAGAGAGGTTTTGGGGCTTCCCCGGTGGCACAGTGGTTGAGAGTCCGCCTGCCGATGCAGGGGAAAGAGGTTTTGTTTGTTTGGTTTTGGTTGTGAGATTGGCAAAGATGTTTTTGAGAAATATTGTTAAAATCCTGTGCTTGGGGAAACGGACACCGTCCAGCATCACTGTTCAGAGTGAAAGTTGGTACAGGACCTCCACTGTTCTGGACAGCGAGTAAGTAAAATGTAAACACATAAATATACACGTATAAATACACTGTGCGTGTGTCTGTGTGTGTGTTCTCTGACCCAACAATTCCCTCCACAAGCATTGAAGTAAGTGCACGACGACCTATAAACCTATTTGTTGCAGTTATCGTTACATTGGTAAAAAAAGATCAGAAAACTCCCCAGGATTCATCAGTAAGTGATCGATTACATAAATCCTGACCCTCCAGAATAACAATGTGGTATTAAAAGTGAACATGTAAATGCACATTTACCGACATGGACACAGGCCCACAGAATGCGGACGAGGGAGGTGACGTGTGTTTCCACGAGCCCACTTAGGTCCAACTGTGTGTGTGCTCAGCTCACAGTGACGTCACCACAACTCAAGCAGGGCGAAATTTGGGCTTTTTTAACTCTTTAATACTTTTCTGCATCGTTTGATTTTTTACAATATTCATGTCTCGTTTTTCTAAGCAGAAGACAACACTATTTTTCATTTTGAAAAACTGTAAAGAGACATAATCATCTGGACATTTTCATCACTGATGACTTCAAGATGCTCCAGTAAATAGCAAATCAAACAACGTCCAGACACCACATCCACACGTTATAGATCTGGATGGACTCTACAAGTGCACTGCAAGTTATCACGTATATCTGAACACACACACACATAATCAGAGGGGACGAAGACAGGTGGGTGTGGAGTGCAAAGCAAAGGGGTACGTGCACAAAGGAGGAGCTAAATCTTTGCTGAATTAGGAGCAAATAAAGAAATGCTTCTCTCTGAAAAGTCTGAAACAGAAATCAAGATGCTCACAGCGTCAAACGAATGCACGCCTATCCTGGTGGATCTGCTATGGGACCAACCGTAGGGCTCCGGCACCCCACCTGTCCTGTCGCTGCTCAGGAATGGGAAGGACGGGACCCTTGCCTTCCCCGTGGTCACAGGCACCCTCTCTCCTTGCCCCTGGCGCATGCACCCGCCCCGCCGTGCACACGCAAGCACACACACTGAGAGACAGGCTGGTACGACAGGCTGAAACGAGCGTGAATCAGGGCAGAGACACTCGGCTGCAACAGCAATCGGCCACACAAGGACAGGACGGCAGCCTGGGCTCGGCTCACTTCATCTGCCACCGCTAGAGCCATCATCCTGAAACACGTCCACTCCCATCAGTTCAGAGCCTCCCAAGCCTTCAGAAAGGGCCCAGACCCCGGCACTCACGCCCTCTCCCCTCGGGTGGACTCAGCGGACGCGGGAGGCTGGCAGGACCAGCCTGGGCAACGGGCCTCTCCTGACCACTGACGCTGTCCCCTTGGCAAGCCCGTTCGCGGCACGACTGCCCGTGATCCTGTCCGCTGAACGAGTGAGGTGACATCGTCCAGGTGCCTGGGCCACAGGCAGCATCCGCTGAGTGCCAGGGCCTCCCTCCCGTCTGCCTCGCAAGCCCACAGGAGCTGCGGCCCCCGCTCTGGCTGGGCTCACCGTGCGAGGTGTCGTGTGTGACCCACTCTGCACAGGCCAAGCACACACACACCGCACGGGGGAGGGGGCAGGCCTTCCTGATGTGGAATCTACGTGGGCTCCTGGGCCTAAGCACCGGCAACTTCCTGCCACATCGGCCCCAAGCGAAAGCCGGGGCCCAGCTGTCCCCACCCGACCCAGCACTGTTTGGCCCTCTCTGGAATGCATTTCACCTCCCGAACAGTCACCCTTCGTAACTTTTCTTAATTCCTCAAGATGCATTCTGCTACCTTTGAAGAAATAAACACAGCTTCCCTGCTCATTTTTACCATATGGAAAGTGTCATAAATTTTATATCCAAGACAAATGGCAAGCTTTGTATTATAAAAGCCCTATTTTTCCTGTTATAGCTTCAACCAGACTTTTGGCCTTTGCTTAAGTAGGCATTTGGACTGAGCTGCACATGGTTTTGAGCTGATACACAGAAGCTACAGCAACAAACCCTGAGAGCAAAGAGCCTTTTGTCACCATCGTTCCCACCCTACACCCTCCAGCCAGGCCCCAGACGTGGCCACACCTTGTTTCACCGCGCGGTGCTGCCCTCCTTCGGGGATCTCAGTTACCCTGTAGGTCAGTGTCTGGAGGACTTGACATCGTGAGGCTGGGTCAGGGCGGATGGGGCTGCCTGCCCGGGAGTGCTCAAACCTGGCTCAAGATCACCTAGTGGTCGGCGTGGCACAGGCTGTGCCGGGCCTCAATGCCCGGTGCCTGGACGGAGGGGGGCTCTGAAGAGTGAGAGGCACAGAGGAAGGGGCATCACAGGGAGACCAGGGCCCCCTCTGCTTCACGCCAACACTGCCGTCCTGCCACCAGAAACCAAGATCCAGGCGGAAACAGCGCCGACGGCTGCGGCTGGCATCCTGCATCACCCAAGACACAGCGGGGGACATGCAGTCACCTGGGAACGCCAGAGCCACGTTCAAGATACACGCTCTTCCCAAAACGACTCCCAGATCTGAGCAGTCGTGTCCTTAAAACAAGGAACCATGCGTCATAAACACATTTTTCTCATCTAGGACCGAGGTGACCGCATTTTTTACTTTTAAACCATTTTATATTTCTAACCCATATTTAGAAATTCGTACCTGCCTGAGGTCGAAGCTCGTTCACCTGACGAAGGAGACAATGTCAAAGGAAAGAAAGGGGCAGCACACTCCCTCAGCGCAGCTCTGACAAAAGCAGGGCTGTGACAGTGACGCCCTAGGGGACGGTGCCAGCCCTGCTGGGGCCAAGGACCCCGAGGTGACTGCTATGAGCCAATTCACTGGTCAGGCCACTTGCAGGACAGGTGGGGAGGGAAATCGTGTGTCCGCTCAAGCGAAACTCCGGGGCAGTGGGACAACTGTCCTCACGAGACGCCTGAAAGGCGGTCCATCCACCACGGGAAACTCACAGAAGATTGGGAGAGCCAGAGTCAGAGCGCCACGACCCCGCTAGGAGCGTCTCGCAGGAGCTGGGGGTCGGTCTGCCGGAAGCGCTGCGTGGACGGTCAGTGGGGTCCAGCTGACCAGGCGGTGGCAGCGAGCTAGGACGGCGCTGCGGCCAGCGAGGGGCTGCCCACGGGCCCTGTGGTTTTGGGGGTGCCTCCACACGGTGGCTCACGGCCTCCCCTCATTTGTGCGTGTGTTGGGTGGGGGCAGGGGGCAACAGCGGGAGTGACGGGCTGGGGACACTTTAAAGAGTTCCTAAGAATCACGGCCCAGGGTCTGCACCCTCAGCTTCCCGGAGACTGGACTGTGGAGAAGCCTTGGAGTAGTGGCTCTCGATTCTCTGCGGTCTGGCCACACCAGGAACACAGGGCCTGTCCTGGACGATACAACCAGGGTCCACTCCAGCCTGGACCCACAGCCGTGCAGTGAGGGCAAGGGAAGCCCCAGGGTGGCACGTGGGCAGCCCGTACCACACACACCGCTGCTCTGGAGGTGGACCCTCAGGACAGAGAGCTCCTGGGTGGGGTGGGTGGAGCCCCTGACCCTTCAGAGCCTGCAGCCTTTCCCCCAGGGGTCTGGAGGCTGCCGGGATGCTAACACGTAACCACGAACCTCTCATGGACGTGCTGGCAGAGGCTGCAGAGATCACCCTTCCTGGAGCCCCCGCCCTGGTCCTGCAGCACCTGGCACCTGGAGACGGTGCGGCGTCCCGGGAGGTCAGCAGAGCCCTGCCCTTGTCGCCGCCGAGGGACGGGAGCCTGGTCCACGGGGCCCGGATCTGAGGGGCTCTGAGACCTACACAATAACCGCTCGACTGTCCCGCGCCCTCAGCAGGGCTGCCTCTCGGGAGGCGGAACAGGGAGGCAACAGACTTGGAAGAATAAGCCCTAGGATGACGCCGCTCAGTGGTAACCCCTTCACTGACTGAAAAGGGAAGATTCCTCCACTGTAACAGCATCTAATCCCCAGAAGCTGATCTAAAATGTGACACTCCAAGAAAAACGAACGTGGCACAAAGAACGGAGCCTTTCGGGACGGTGGCTTTACTGCCGAAGCGAGTCATTAACAGAGCTAGGATGCAGGGCCGTCTCGTCTTTGTCGAGGGGAGGGATTAACAGACTGTCGTCTCTGAGCCCAGTTTCCTGAGTCACAGGTCTCTGTGGGCTGCGGCCACGTGGGGTGGGGCCAGCCGGGGACCTCACATCCCGCAGGGCGGCTCTGAGCCCACCACCTGTGGTCCTCAGTTGGCTCCCCTGCCCCTCCTGGCTGGGGGCCCCCAGACGCTCTCCCCGGTCAGGAGCCTCCCTCCTTCCTGCTGGACCCTGGCCTCCCACGTGGCGCCCTAGCCTGGGGGTTTGCACGGCCCCTTCTCATCTCTCGGCTCTGCTCCGGAGTCAGGGACAGTCCCCAGAGTCTCAGCCACCCTCCGCCCGCTGTCCTACTGTATCCCCCTCGCAACGCGTTGCATAACTGACCGTTTGCGGGCCGGGGGCCCAGCTCATGTGCAGGGGCCTCGTGTGTCTGCCAAGAGGGAGAGTCACCGGCTGGCGGTGCCAAAGCGGGTCCCACGTGGGCTCCCCACCTCCACCTCAGCACTGGCGCCATCTCAGCCTCTCCCAGATGCTGCCAGGCATCTTTCTAAAACACGAATCCCTTACAAGCTTTCTCACGGCTTGCCGCTGCCTGCAGGACGCATTCCAATTCTCTCACACGCACAGAAGGCCCTTCACACCTGCGACCAGGCCGCCCTTTCAGCTGCACCCGAGCCTCAGGCCCACCCCTCGACACCTGCTTCCCCCCACGCAGGTCCCTGCTTTCTCCGGCACCGCGCCCGGGTCTCTGCCCACACGGCCCTGACGGCAGAGCCAAATCAGCCGGGAGGCCCCGCGGCCTCTGCCCGGGAGGGCGTCATTCACGCGGTGGTAAAGCAATGATCACACCAGATATACCACGCGGGTGCTCCGGTCCGGGGCCCGGGACACAAAGCGGCAAACACGGCTCCTGCCCGCAGAAGCCTGAGGGCCAGTGGAGCACGGTGTGCCGACAGAAGGGGCGCCCAGCAGGGGTCTCAGCCCCAGGTCCACCCCGGAGAGCCCAGAGGGTGGTGCCGCCTGGGGAGATGTGTCCATGCGCCCTGACACGTGGCGCCAGCCATGAGAGAGGGCCCAGATCACCGCCACCTAGTCCTGTCTGCAGAGAGAAGGGACGACGGAGAGCCCTACGGGGGCAGCGAATCATATGGCAAACACACCCAGCCGTCTCTGTGGACGTGGCCCGGGCTGGGGCAGGCCACGGGGAGAGTCCCTGAAGGGGGAGCCTCCCCGCTCGAGGCCAGTCACGAGCAGATCACAAGGGGGCTCTGCCCAGAGAAACCTGGTGGCCACTGTCCGCGGGCCATGGGAGCCAGTCAGCCTGCCAGCCTGCAGCGACGTCTCTGCCGGACGTCTGTGAGTGGGCACCGCGGCCCAGGAGGAAGGAGCAGGTCTGGGCCCCATCGGACCTGGTTCGGATCCCGCGCTACCCCTGCCGTGGGTCCTGAGCACCCGTGGGGACCACTCGGCCCTCGCAGGAGCCTGAGCAAAAGAGGCACCATCCCCGCCCCGTTTCACAGTCCAGGAAGCGAGCCCGCAAGGCGCCGGACGCGGCTTCGGCCCCTGCCGCACGCTTCACACCAGGAGACCCTGAACCACACAGGCTCCAGCACGGCCGCCGCACGTGATATCCTTAAGGAAACGGATTACCTGCACTTTGGCTTGTGAATGAATTATTCAATGGGTTTTGATTTGTCAACCTCTCGAAGAGCCAGGTACACCCGTTGAAACCACGTGTTTTGGTAAATTTCTAAATAGAAAACGCTCCTTTTAACAGGTTAGGTAAGGGAGTCAGACAGAAACATCCTCTGGATTCAGGCTAATACAGCAGCACCTGGACTAGAGGATGTTTGAACCTGTCTCATTCAGGATTCAAGCCCACAAGCACCGTCTCCATAGACAATCACCGTTCCATCATTAGGTCCCTGACAGATGCAGACGGGGAAGCTCACACACCTGAACACCAGCCCCTCCCTCAGCTGGGCCTGCGTCAGGCAGGAGCCCGGCCCAGGTGAGGTGGGCAGCCCAGCAGCCGTGTCCTCGCGGACCAGACCTCTCTGGTCGCAGTCCCTGCAGCACGGTGGCTCGGTCCCAGGAAACAGTTAATAGCCTGTCTTTCGGCTCCCCTGTGCTGGCCTCTTTGAGGGCCGCCCGCTGTGGGGCCGGGGGCCATACGAGTTTCCTGCCAGGGGCGAGCCGGGAGCAGCCCTGGACGGCTCCCCCAGGAAGAGGACAGAGGTTATCGTAAAAACTAGACGTGACAATAAATGCAGGATGTTCCCCGGGGTCTTCATCTCTTCCTTCAGGAAACCTGAGCAATTCCGCCTTCCGTGCTGTTGTGAGGTAGAGGGTATGTGCGTGCGTGCGTGTGTGCGTGCACGCGTCCTGGGTTACTTGCTTCTGCCCCAACGATGGAATCCTTCCGAAGCCAGAGCCCCAGCCTGTGGTGTTGGCCTCGCCGCCCATATGCTCTTCCTAAGGCCAAGTGCTTGCTGACCCCTGAGGGTACACTGGGCCTGGCAGCCTCAGGAAAGCTCGAGAGGCCAGCGTGAAGTTGGGAGGGTCACCGTCCGTCAGCGTCTAACACGGCCAATGTGACCCATGGTGCTGTTTTCTGCTTGGCAAACTCTAACCCCTTCCTCCCCCAGCCATGGGGGAGTAGCTGGTGGAAGAACTACGCTCTCCTCCAGGAGAAAAAATTTAAAGTTGGAATTTAAACATCTGTGTGAAGGCTTCTAAGGACAAGACGAAGCAGGACTCGATGGCCAAGGCTATGAGGAGAAGGGAACCTGGAGGTGAGTGTTCATTCCTGGAGCTGCCTCCCCGCCATCCCCCTGAGTTTTTGCCAATTCTTGGTGTTGGGCAAACAGCTTCTGCTAAAAGGCAGAGAAGCCAGCAGGGTCTCTGGAGCTCTCTCGGGACAGTAGAGGCACAGCATGGCTGGGACTCAAGGCATCGGGACTCCAGGGAGAAGGGAGGCACACTCAGGGGTCTTCCTCCTTTAAAGCATTCTTCAGATCCTTGAGCTCAAGAAGCCTCATGGCAGGAAACTCAGAACCTAAGTAAAAAGCCACTGAAGGGCAGAGTAGAATTCTCAGAAGTTTCACAGAGTTGAGGAGGCAAACATAGGGCTTTCGAGCTCGCCAAGAACAAGGAGCCCTGGACAGCCAGACCCTAGGGGCAGGGGTCAGTCAAGAAGCCTGAGCTCCACCAGGACTGCAGGCAGGACCCAGTCAGCTCGGCCCATCAGGGTTGACGTGATCTGCCTTGACACTGGCCCATCCAGGAAGGGGGTGAGCACCTCTGGGGAAGCCACTGTACCTTCTCTATAATGCCTGGCATTCAATCAAGAATTACCAGGCACACGGAGAAACAGAACCACGAGGAAAAAACAGGCAACAGAAACAGACCTGCAGATGACTTCAAGATAGCTACAATTCATACGTTCAAGAATTCATAGTTCAAATGCATATATCGGGAGAGAGAGCAGGCTGGACCTGGCTACAACGTCCGGGGCTCTGGCTTCTGCCCAGTCCCCGCATCCACTCCTCCAGCAGCCCACCGTCAAGGCCTTGAACATGCTAATCGCTTCCTGCCCGGGGCCTCCGCACCTGCTGACCTTCTGTTGAGAAGCCCTCTCTCCCTCCTTGCTTGCTCTGGCCCACATCTCGGGTCCTGAGGAGTCAGTTTAAGTGTAGGACACCCCCACCCCACGCCCGCCCGGGTCTGGGGTCTGGGTCGGGGCCTCAGACTGGGCTTCTTCACTCACTGTCTTCAACGGCTCATCACTGTCACCAGCCATTGTTTGGGCAAATGGTTTTTGTACAGTTAGTTTTTTGTTCTGTTTTGTTTTTTTTAAATGAATTTATTTACTTTTGGCTGTGTTGGGTCTTCATTTCTGTGCGAGGGCTTTCTCTAGTTGTGGTGAGTGGGGGCCACTCTTCATCGCGGTGTGTGGGCCTCTCGCTGTTGTGGCCTCTCCCGTTGCGAAGCACAGGCTCCAGACGCACAGGCCCAGCGGCCATGGCTCACGGGCCCAGCCGCTCCGCGGCATGTGGGATCTTCCCGGACTGGGGCATGAACCCGCGTCCCCCGCATCGGCAGGCAGACTCCCAACCACTGCGCCGCCAGGGAAGCCCACAACAGCTTTTTTAGTGAATTCAATTTACATATTAAATCTGTTCCACACCATGCCATGCTAGGTGTGGTGAAAGGACGACTGAATAAACGACCACCATCACTAACCACTGTCACGCTGGCACGGCAGCAGCCGCTGATGGCCCACTGTGGACCTGGGCCCACCCCCAGGTCCACCGTCCACAGGGGTCTCACCTGCAGACAGGAAACCCAGCAGGAGGCAGGGCCGAGGTCTGAGTCCAGGTCTGTCCACAGGGGCCTCCACGGGACAGCAAAGCCGCTGAGACAAACAGTGAGGCCCAGAGGCCCCGAAGCTGTCCAAGCTGGGCTTGGCCCCCGCACGTCCAGGCGCAGCTGTGGGCAGGTGAGGGAGCCGCCCGACAGCAGACGAGGGGCACCGACCCTTCAGGCACACGCTCTACAGGGAGCGTCGCCCAGGATGCCGTGAACAGACAGAGTCCCCCCTGCACCACACACGCCACCCGCCTCTGCCTTCAGAGGGCACGAGAATGAAAAAGGAGGCGACAGTCAAATCCACCCGAGTCCCCCCTCAGGATGGGGCCACATGGTGGGTGACAAAATGCGGCAGCACTGACGGCAGAGCCCTGGCAGCTCTCCAGCTCCTTCCCCTGCAGGTAGGTCGAGATCCAGGGAAAGAGGGCGGGCGCTGCCCACTTCTGGGGGATCACATTCCTGGGTGGCTGTCACCCAACCTCTCCCTGTCACCCACTGCCTGTGATTCCGGTGAGCCAGAATCTCACCTGGGAGAGGTGGGGACCCCACCGTGGCAGCGAGAACGCTCCGTCCTCAGGGTCCCAGGTCTCCGTCGCTCCCCGGGGAGTGGGAGGGTCCCGCTCCCCAGCTCCCGTCACTGCCCCAGGGCTGAACTGCAGGAGAAGATTCTCCTCCCCACACCCTCCCTTCAGTCAGCTCGACCAGGACCCGCAGCACCTCCCCGGCTTCAGGGGTCCCTGCGGCGCCAGGTCTGGACGGGACGTGCCCCCTCCGGGCACCCCCACGGCTTTCAGCAGCGGCCTCTCACCCCTGGTCCCCCAAACCTCCATACACCGTCACCTCGAGGTGGCAGATCCAAGCTGGTCCCCCCTGCACTGGGCCTGGGGGGGGAGGGGCAGGCACGGGGGCCCCAGCTGACTGACGAAGGTCGACGGGTCCCCAGGGACACCTGCACACAAGGGACCGGCTCTCCCTTCCCCATGGGGGCCCCTGCAGACCTTCCTGGACCTGCACCCGAAGCAACAGGCGCGTCTGCAGCAGACAGGCCGCCGCACCCCTGTTCCTGACGCTCGGCTCCCAGGCCCCCAGCGCAGGAGGACAGGCGGACAGAACACTGGTGCTCAGCCCTGTGCCGCCCGACCCTGTCCTTCCGGAGGCAAGACAGCCCCCTGACCGAGTGTCACGCAGAGGCTCGAGGCTCAGGGCCAGGCCACTCCGGAACCCGCCCAGGGGCGGGGGGGCCAGCAGCACCCCTTCTTGACTCCCTCAGGGGCCTGGGCGTGGCGCCCAGCCCAGCTCACAGGACACACAGGACCTGGTCCTGGAGTGGCTGGCTCTGCCCCGACCCCAGGCGCGGGGATCTGAGCCCCTCGAGAAGCTTGCCATCAGGCCTCGGGGCAGGGAGATTTTACAGACGCAGGCGGAGTTCAGGAGGAGGAAGCGCTTACTTGATCGCACCCTCCATCTTCGAGGCTGCCTTGTGGAACTGCTGTGAAGACAGTCTGTACGTCTCGACATTCTGCAACGAGAAAATGGACCTGACGGGTTACCAGATGGAAGCTTCTCTCCGGCCGCAACCCCACCCACAGCCGTGCTGAGTCCACACATGCCGACTTCCTGACCAGGATCACAGGGAGGGCCCAGCTCCTCATGGACCAGCCGCGGCCGCCAGGACACATGGAGCCCCTGGCTCAGGGGTCACACCCCCGCCACGAGCGAGGCCCGGTCCAGCCTGCCCCACCGTGTAAATAAAGCTTTACGGGTACACGGCCATGCCCACGATTTGTGACCACACGGCTGTGGCTGCTCCTGGGCTACGACAGTGTCCACAGAGGCAGCGAGGCCCACACAGCCTAAGACAGTCACTATCTTAAAGAAAGAGTTTGCCGTTCCTTCGTCTGGTCCAACCCCATCTTTACGTGGACTCTGCTGCCCAGAGATGTGAAGCAACTTGCCCGAAGCCACACAGCAGGCAGCGGTGCCAGGACCACAGCCCAGGACCCCCGCACTCACCAGCACTGCCAGGCAGTCCCAGAGGCACGTGCTGCCCTCCTTCTGAGGGCACCCCGTGTGTGCTCAGGGCCGGCAGTGTGGGGCCGGCAGCAGGACAGAGCTGGGCTGGAGCCTGGGGCCACCGCGGCATCCTTCCGGTCAGTCACGCCACTTCTCTGTGCCCCAAGGAGAGTGGCTTCAGGCCACCCAGGCCCAGCACCCCGCATGCCACGTCTCCAGAGAAGACCAACGTAAACACAGCTGCCCCCCAACACCAGATCCTGGCCGAGCCCCGTGAGGCTCATGGGTGGACCCAACATCTCCAAGGACGCAGCCTCGAGAACGAAACCACCCAGAGGAAGCCCGACACAGGGCTGGCGTCGGACGCCCCAGCAAGATGCCCTGTGGAGCTGCTGGGCCCGCACAAGCCTGGGGTAGCCCCTTCCCACCACAGACGGGCAAAGGCAGCTTCAGGGCTCCCGCGGGGGCCCGTCAGTCAGGTCCTGCAAGCAGCCAGTGAGGCAGGTGAAGGGACCCGCAGAAGTGGAGACCCCACGGTCTGTCGGCCTCCAAGCCCGGCTCTCCCACTCCACCTCCACTGAGTACACAGGGAGCCTGGCCCAAAAGGAACGAACCAGTCGGACCAGAACAGGTGACAGGTGCCCAGATCAGAGCCGTGCGGGGCAAGCGCCGTACCCCATGGGCCCCATCCTCCACCTGCAGGGAAGGTAACCACGGCAGGCGCGGGGAGCACGTCCCCGAAGTACCTGCAGGGCATCGAAGGCGGAGTCTGTACCCGGGGTGGGGGGCGGAACCAGGCCAGCAGCCCTATCCTGGTACCACGGCCTCTGGGAAGGGCCAGCTGGGAGGGACGCGGAAGGGTGTTCCGAAACGCAGCTCAGCCCACGAAGGGCAGGGGTTCTGCTCTGGGCTGTGCTGGGGCGAGCCCGCTGCCGGACCGCCACCCCCAGCTGCAGACTGAGGCCACCCCGCCGCTCCCTGGCATATTCCCCACCCCTGAACCAGGGAGACAGCCGAGGCCCCTCTGATGGTCAATGGGAGCTGCGAACACCCAGCGCACAACAGGCATGAAATAAACAGGGGCTCTCCCCACCCAGCCCGGCTGCCCCCCTCCACAGGGACGTGCTGACGCCCAGCCGTCCAGCCCTGATGATCCAGCCAAGAGATTCCAACTCCACCTCAACCAGTGGCCGGTCAACCAACACTGACCCTGGGGAGGGAGTAAGGACACAGGTGAATCAGGCCAGGCCCTCTCCACTGAGCAGATGCTCTCCTGGGATGTCCATGTTTTAACGCGCTCTGCACACGGCGTCTGCTCTTTGGGTCACTTCCTCCCTCGAACCCTGTCTCCTAGCCGTCAAGCAGGCAGCCCTCCCCGCGGGGCGCCAAGAGGGGCGGGCTCACGGGACGAGCGTACCACCCACACGCCACCACTGCCTCTTCTGAAGTCACAAGCCCCCAGCCACGCTGCCCGTCCCCTCCTGCAGACAGCCTCGCGGCTGAGGCCTGCCCTCCTGGGAGAGCAGCTGAGCAGTCCCTTCCCAGGGGAGCACCTGCAGCCCAGATGGGACCCTGCACCTCCACACACCGCCCGGCTGGGGAGACCTGCGTCAGTGGCTGCACTGACTGCGACCTCAGCTTGAACCTGTGGTCGGTGAGGCTAGTCGCAGGAAGTGCCCGCGGGCCAAGAAGTGGTGATAACCCCAGCGCAGCTTCCTCTACAGCCTCAGGATGGCTCAGAGGACGGCCCCCTGCTGCGCCCTCTGCCCATCTAACTGGCCTGAGCAGGTCAGGCACCGCCAGCGACCCCCTGCCCCCCAACGCCCCGCGCACGCGCCCTGAGGGAGCAGCTCCGTGCCCACCCGGCTTCCTGGGGCCGCTGGAAGCCGTGCAGTCTGAGGCCTCAGCCAGCGAGAGCAGGGCCCTCGCAGACTCCACCAGGGGGCTTCTGGAAAGACCGGGCCACCCCCGCCACCAAGACCCTGCTGAGCGCTGAAGGTCCACGGCAGCCCGGCCGCAGGCAATGGGGCCGAGCAAGGCTCCACTCCTCAGGGTGTGCGGAGTGGTGGGGCGGCCGTGTGGACGACACAGCGACCCCCGCAGCCCCGCTGCCCCCTGCTCCCCGCGACCGGTGATCTCTCCTTCCCTAGATTCAGACCCCACGATTTCAGGGGCCCTCCTCCCCCTCCAGCTGCTGCGAGTGAGTCTGAAACCAGAAGACCCGATCTCGATTAATTAAGCCTGCCATTAAAAATTAAAAAACGTGAGCGAGAAGGTGTGAGCCTTATCTCAACAGGCTTCAAGAGTCCCAGTGTTTCTTCAATTACTTCCCAGCAGTTTTCATATTTCATACTGTCTGATTTCTCCAAGGGCCTGGATTCTGGAGATCAAAAGAGAGGGCAGGGGGAGGAGGGAGGCTGGGGACCGAGGGGGGCTGTCCGTCCCCACCACAGCCAGGACGGGGGGCCCCTAAGGCAGAGCTCCGTCTGCCGGCCTGGAGGGGAGCCCCAGGAACGGTGAGAGGCCGCCGGGCCATGAGGGTGGGTGCACGCCGCGGTGGGGCGTCTGGCTCCCTGGCTTCTGTGTGAAATAGACGGTCCCAGAGCGTCCTCCATACAGCGTCGTGGGAATTGCTACAAAATGCCGCTGAGATGGCACATATAAAACGCTTAGAGCTGGGGGGGGCCTGGCACAGAGGAAACAAAAAATGTCTTAAAAACTTAACACCCAAATGCGCGTCAGCCAAGGGAAAGAGAGGGGCATCTCCTGGAGGAGGCGAGCTCCACCAGGGGAGGGGTTTTCAGCCCCCTTGCCTGACCGATCCCCAGAGCCGCTGGCAGTGCCGGCACAGAGCGGCCCCACCAGGGGTGGCTGCAAAGTGGGGGCAGGCGCAGCTCCACTAGGGCAGATCAAAAGCGTCATCAGGACGCAGCGTCTGTCTGGTCAATGGAAGTCTCTGAGCTGCCGCTCCGTGGACGCAGCCCCACCGGGAGCTCGCAGACCGGGCGGGGACGAAGAGCAGGCTGGGGGCCAGGCCCAGAGAGGCCGCAGGGGCCACGTGAGGATCACGAGCTTGGACCCCTCCCCCAAGTGAGAGCAGCTCAGCAAACACTTCGGGAGAGTGTGAGAGAGACAGTCACTGGTCGTGCTCTGTGACCGTGAGCACTGAACCATCAACCAGGGACACAGGGCCCACGGGGTTCAAGTGGACCCCCATGCCAGGCGCTGTGGCTGGGACCAGTCACCAGACTGGCCCTTTACACCCAGAGCTATGCTTCCGGTAGGAATGCCTATCCCTCTGCCGGGTGCAGACAGATGGTCAGAGGCAGTCGATCCCGCCCAGGGGCCAGAACCTCGAGGGAAAGAGGCAGGCCCCGGAGCCGATCCATCAGCTTCCCATACGCGCATGCCTCCAGCAAGGGATCCAACGTACCTAGGGCCACGCAGACTGGGCTCAGAGCAGACACACGGTTGTGCCTAGAGGCACCTGAAGGCCCAGAGCCGGGAGAGTTCCAGCAAAATCAGTGCAGCTGTCGGAGCCGGGGCCGGGGCTCAAGGAAGCACCAGAACCTGCAGGGAGCAGAGTGAGGATGGGAGACCCCAGACCCTGCGATGCTTCAACACGTCCAGGCAGTCATCAGGGGTACGGGACTCACCAGCCTAGTTACCAAAGGCTCGCCAAGCGCACGGGAACGCAAGGGCACGTGGAGAGTTGTAAGAGGTCCGAACAGTCAACGTAAAGCTTTGAAAGCTGCTGGGCGTGCAGCCGGTGACACAGTAGGTGAAGGGACAGAAATTCCGTTTTGTTGAGGGACTGAACAGCTGGCTCTTTGTGAAGCCGGTTCAGCATCTTTGCCCCTCCCGTGCGTTGGTGCCGGCCCCCTCCCCAGTCGCCAGACCCCACCCCGACCCCACTCCTCCCTTGCTCTCCTCCTTCCCCCCAGCCCCTGGCGCTGCCCT
>NW_020175040.1:2842679-2860677 GCF_003031525.2 Neophocaena asiaeorientalis asiaeorientalis
AGGCACTGTTATTGCTAAAAATGACCAAGTGAAGCTGGCCGGCTATGCCCTACTCTGCTGAATGGAGAAGACACCCCTTTCCAGACTTGCTCCGGCACTTACCCAGGATGGGTAAGGGCTAATCCTGTCCCCACTGCCTGCCCTCAGGGATGCCCACTGAGATCCTTTCAACCCCCGGGGTCCCTTCCCTCCACCGTTTCCTCATCCCCAGGCACACGGTCCAAACTCACCCATGGCCACCTTCCTCAGAGCCACACCCAGGGCTTCCCACCCTCCGGGAGAGCCTTACCTAGGATCCCAACGGCAACCTGACAGCCCTACCTAGGATCCTCAAGCATCCCCAGGACAGTCCCGCCTGTGATCCCCCCTCTACCCCACCCCCCCGGAAGGCCCCACGTGGCACACCTGCCCTCTAACCCCACTGACCACGCCTTTACCCTCCACCCCTCCCACACCCTCCTGTCCTCACTTCCGCTCCCTCCCTGGTCCCCTGCTTTGCCCTCCCTGGGCCCTGCTTCCAGCCCCTCCCATCACACCCTGCGACCCTCAGCTCTCACCCAGGTACCTCTGCACCTGGTCACACTCCAGGCCTGGCTGATCCAACCCACCTGCCGTGTCCGCCCCTAGGCCCAGGAGACCCCACAACGAATTTAGGCTCCAACCTCAGGTGAACCTTCCCCACAGCCTGTAATTCTTAAAATTCCAGGACAGCTGTCCCCACCAGGCCTGTCTCCCAGCCTGAGTTCCTGCCGTGGGCAGATGGCCGCTTCTCGACCCCAGAGACGTCGGAGGCTGCAGCCGGGCACAAACAGGAGCGTCTCCCCAGGGCCGGGGTGCCTCTGCCTTCGCCCACCCCCGCCGGGCCCCGGGTCCCTCGGGCAGCGATGGGCCATCTCTGGGGCTCCGAGGAGGCAGTGACCAGCAGGCCGGGGCTCCTCTGCTTCTTCCCCTCATTTATGAGTGCCTACTGTTTACAGCAGTAAACAAGAGAGGTGCGGCCCTGGCCTTCGCAGAGCTAGCCGTCAGGTTCCGGCAAAACAACAATTCTACTCAGGAACCAGTGCCAAAAAGACACGGCAGGGTAGGGGTAAGGCACAGCCAGGAAGGCCGCGCCGCGGACAGCGTGGGTGGATACCTGAAGGACGTGACGAGGGAAACGAGGTTCGGGGGAGGCTTAGGCTGGGACCGCCGCGGTGCGCTCTTGGAAAAGCAGGGGAGTGTGGCTGGAAGTCGGTCAGCTGATGGCTGGACCGGGGCCCGGCCACCTCACACAGGGCCTGCTTCAGGGCTGGCAGGAAGCCGGGGGCTGGACAGGGGACAATGCGGTCTGATCTCCATTCTGGAGGGACCACTGACTGCGCCCTCAGAGTCGGGGGGTCAGGACCGGGGTCAGCTCCTGGGGGGGGGGGGGAGGGGGGGGCTGCGGAGAGCGCAGAGGAAGGGGCCAGGCGGGCAGTACAGCCCTCACAAGGCAGCCAGCCAGGCCTTGTGCGCTGGTTAGCTGGTGTTTACTCTTCCAGACACACGTTTGGCTACTTGAATATCTAAAGAGTGTGAAAACAAGATACAGAGCACAATAGAAAATAAAAAGGAATTTTAAAAATGAAAGGACATGAATTTTAACTCCACCTTTGTGACTTACTGGTAACCCGATCCCGAGCAAAGGGCCCCAGAGTCAAGGTCTCAGGACCGCCCCCCGCGGACAGTGACTCAGGCCACAGGGGTGTTGACCAGGCGCCCTGGGAGGCAGGCTCCACACGCACAGGTCCTCAGCACTGAGACTCGGCCCTGGGACCAGAGGGTGCTCCCAGAGGAAGCTACAGGCTGGACGCCCTGCTTCCCAGAACCACGTCCCCCACCCCCGCCCCCGAAAGCTGAAAGCCTCCCCGCCCTCTGGCCAGTTGGGCGTGCGGCCCACGCGGCCCGGCCCATCCGGGGAAGGTCGGGGACCCGCGGCAGCAGCATCGCCGGCTCGTCCGGCACGGGCGGACGGCTCCAGGCCTCACCGGCGCCACCGAGCACGAGGTCCCGGGGGACCCGAGTGCCTGGGACACCTGGGGGGCGCAAGTGCACAGAAGCAGGGCCCCCACGGGCACCACAGCCGTTTCCTAAAATCCCGGCGCCCTTGGCGGCGCCCCGCCCTCCGCGGCTCCCGCTGTCCTCACCCGTCCCCAAGGCCTCGCACCCACGGGCAGCTCGCTGTGGCCCTCAACCCTGGAGCCACGGGCCCGCCTGAGCCCAGCCCATAGGCTGCTGGGTGGTCTGGGATGGGGCCCCAGCATCGGTGTTTAAGGAAGATCCGGGGGTTCCCTGGGCACCAAGGTGGGAAACGCTGCTCCAGGTCCCGGAAACCCTGAGGCTAAGCCTGCTTTGTCACTGACCAGCCTGTGCCTCCGCCTGTGGCCCCTGCTCCACAAAGAGCTCCATCCTCTGGGAAATCTTTTATTTCAAAATTAGAAACTACAGTGGGACACTAAAATGTGGTCTTTTGTATTAAGTTTCCTAGCTGCTTGATATTTTGTGGTTTGAGAAGTTTTCAAAGAAAATCAAAGGAGGAAAGAGGGCTGAAAAAAAGGAAGAGGAAAAGGGGAAGTCTGGCGACCTTCGCGCCCCCGTCTCACAGGCCCCCTTGGCTTCCAAAGTAATTGGAAACACGTTTGGCCCCGTCGTCAGTCCTGCGGAATCGCCAGACCTTTTGCTTCTCCTAAACACAGGTGACTTTTCTTCATGGTTGTCACCTCCTCTGATTCCAACTTCTAATTTTACAACAGTTTCAAAATGTTGGTAGACAGCAGGCTTTGCGGGGATAATATAGCTCAATGTATATGAGGTACAAATTACCTAAGTTAAAAATAATTCTCTTCTTTATTGCAAAAATGACTAACTCAACTCAAGTACCGTAAAGGTTCTTGCTAAGTGTTTACTAAAGGTTCTAAGAGACTCTGGGAAAAGATTTCTTTTCTTTCTGACTTCACCTGCAGGAGAGGGAATTCGCCTGTGACGAGCACCTACTGCATGCCAGTCCCCAAGTGCTGTTACACAGTTCACGTTGTTTGTTCTGCAGGCAGAGTCTGAGGCTGGGAGCTGGACCCACCAGGCGTGTCTGCCCAGAGCCTCCTCCGTGGAAGGATTAGTCCAGGCGCTTGACACAAAGAGACGAACAGATGCAAATGAGGGTTTTGGTCCTTCTCAGAACGAATTCCTTGATGAGCTGAGACATGAACGAACACACACCTGAACCACCGGTACGTGTCTGCTCTCCGGGCTGTGCAAATGCAAACAGGAAATGTCACAGCACCGAAGAAATCCGCACAGGTTCTCACGGAAGCCTAAAGTTTGGGGGCTGCAAAAGGGTATTTTATAAAAGGTCCTATTCTCATACCCGCAAATAGAGCCCAACAGCTTATGGGCTGTAGAGACAGCTCGTAAGCACGAGCTCCTAAATGAAACAGGCTTGGAGTCGGGTGGTGCTGGGCTGTGCTCAGAGGAGTGGGAGAAGACCAAGAATAGACGAATAAGTACACCAGAAATAAGTAAGGTGCATTTAAAAAGATCGTCCTCTGGCCTGAGCCGCACGTGGCCGCCGCCCTCGGGGGTCAGGGGGCCGTCTGCACGACGAGGGACAGAGGCCAGCACGGCTACTGGGGACATTTGCTGCTGGTGGGGGGGGGAGGGACACCCCCTCACAACCACCGGGGTAGACGATTCCTGACATGTCACCCTCGGGGGCAGCAGTCAGCGCTGAAGGAACGGGAGCTGCCGTGACCACTATTATTACCAACAAGTGATCTGTTGAGGAAATTAACCTACCGGCTTCTGGAACCACGGATCGGGAGCAAAGGGGGGTAGGTGTTCACGGCGGCGGGACCCCAAGGCTGCAGGACCCCAAGGCGGCGGCAGCTGATGGGGGGCTCCAGGACCTGGACCCCCAGGCGCTCTGTTCTCCCAGGGAGCTGAGTCCACCGGCCACAGCCCTGGGGGCCGGCAGCTCCCGGCACGAGCTCCGGGCGCAGAGGGTAGAACGGCCCCAGGCCAGCGGCTGGCAGGCGGCAGGGGTGGCTCCTGTCCCCCCACCAACCCCAAGCCTCGGACTGGGGTGGCCAAGCCAGGTCACGTCCCTTCACGCCACCCACAGGCACCGTGGGGGGAGCAGGGGGGCATGGGGCCCAGGGCAGGCCCCACTGCCCTCCTTCTCTGCTCTGACTCAGCACTGATGCCCGGCCTCCGGGGCCATGCCCAGGGCCCTTCGGTCCAGTCTGATGCCCTCTGCTTCCCCCAGGACCGCCACTCCTCCCCGCCCACTGATCCCGCCCAGGCCGCTCTGCTGAAAGGGTGAAGTTTTGCACCTGAAGGAACCTCGACCCTCCTGCAAAGAGCAGCCCTGCAGCTGCCTTTTCTTCCCCTTCTTCCTTTAACTTCCATCCTCCTGGAAGGCTTACTTCTGCTGCCCAGGGGGAGAGTGTGGTGCAGGCGTATTCCAGCCCTGCATTCAAGTCTCACGCCTTGGAGAAGAGTGTGACGGTCAGCCGGTGCGCATCACCTGGACTCACTGCTCACTGGGGCTCTGCCCATCCACCCACTCACACGCTCTTTCTGGCTGAAGCCACTTGACTTATCGACATTTTAGTCGTCATGACCTTTTGCCCCCAAACACTTCAGCTGCATCTCCCAAGAGCAAATTAACTCTGATACTCTGAGTAAACACTAAACAACTACCACAGTCGGGACCCTTCACATCAACAGGATAATTTTCTAATATATAACCTGCATCTGACTGTTTCCAACTGCCCCAGGAAACGCCCCCAATCCGGGACGCAGGCGAGGGTCACAGGTCGTGCCCGGCCGACATGGCCCTGCCCGCCCTTCAGTCTAACCTGCTCCCACCCTCGCTTGGCCTTTCAGGACATTGATATATTTCACGAAGCCAGGACAGTTGTTTCAGAGAATGTCCCTCAGTTCGAACACTTGTTTTGTCATGATTAGATTCAGGTTAAAATTCCTGGCGGAGAAACGGCAGAGGTGAGGCAGCCGTGCAGCCGTGTCCCCCATCGACACGTCAGTGTATGAGGTCACGGGACACCCCTCCCCTGACCCTGGTGGAACTTTGTGCCTGCTTCAAAGTGACATCACATGGCTTTGGAGGTGGGATCGTGAACACCTGGCACACCGGTGCCTCGCTCTCTGGGAGGAAGCCTGGAACGGCCCACCCGGAAGGGACACGTAAATGATTCGGCCAACAGTCCAGTGAAGCCCCAGCACGGCCACATCAACTGCCAGGGGTGGGGGGGAGAAGGTTCCAGATGGTTCCAGCCCCCAGCCACCATATGGCCCCGGCAAGGCCCCTGACTTCAGGAAACAGAGCCGAGCCGCTCCCGGGTCCTGTCTGAGCCCCCGACGCTCAGAGCCCGTGACCCTAACCAACGGCCGCTTGACGCCTCTGAGTTTCGAGGTGATTTGCTATGTAGGAACGTAGCCCTGCGACCACACCCTTTCCCTTGACAACAAACACGTGACCTGAAGAGCGACGCTGTAAAAGCGCGATGGCCCTACTTCCCAACGGTCGTGGTTTTTGCTGAATCGATTACTATTACAACACTGGCAAATGGGTGACTGCCTATCGTTCTCTCCACATTTATTAGTTGTTGTTCCTTCGTAAAGACAGTTTTCCTCTCCTTTCCTCCTTTTGATCCTGTATGTTTTTATGTCAGTTTGGACTTAGATTCTCTTTTTAAAATCCAACGTGTTTTAATCCATTTCTGTCATCACTTTTGTGTCGCGCAGACAAGGTGTCCGAACCCGGCTCATGGGACCTCTTTCAGGCCGTCTCCTGGGTCCCGTATAAATGCACATGCCCTCACCATGTTCTGAACACTCCTCACTTTTTCACAAGATAAGATGTTAGCCACCCCAGTAGGTACGCAGCGATGTCTAACTGCAGGTCTAATTTGCATATCCAATAGCTAATGATGGTGAATGTCTTCTCATGTGCTTATTTGCCATCTGTATATCCCCTTGGTGGATTTTTCTAATTGGATTGTTGGTTTTTACTTATTTATGTTTTGCTGGTGCATTGTGACAGTATTTTCTATGTTCTAGACACTAGTCCTTTGCTTGGTGTGTGGTTTGTAGATATTTCTTTCCCCGTCTGTAGCTCCTCTTTTCATCTTCCTCACAGGGCCTTCCACAGAACGAAAGTCTTTAATTTTGATGAGGTCCATTGTAACATTTTTTCCTTTTATGGATCTCGCTTTTGGTGCTTTTAATCTCAGTACCAGATGTTGTTAGTACATAGCAATCTGTAATGCAGTTGATTTTCGTGTGTGGGTCTTGTGTCTGGTGACCTTGCTAAAAGCCTTTATTAGTCCTAGGGTTTCCTTTGCTTTTTTCTTGGATGCCTTAGGTCATCTATGCAGATGATCGTATCATATGCAAACAGGGACGGTTTTATTTCTTCCTTTCTAATCCACAGCCCTTAATTTCTCTTTCTTCTCTTACTGCAGAGGCTAGTGTCTCACTGGTGGCGTAACTCTAACCCTGCCACCTTGTTGCCATGGTGGGGCGGGGGGCGTTCAGAATCTCATCCGTATCTCGGGTGTCAGCTGGTGCTTTTGGTACGTGCTCTTTAACAAGTTAAGGTAGTTCCCTTCTACTCCTGTTTTTCCAAGAGTGTTTATCATGAATGGGAGTAGATTTCTGTCAAATACATCTCTGTATCAATTAGTATGATCATATGTTTTTTCCCTTAGCATGTTGATATAACAGATTTCATTGATTTTCAGACACTGACCCAGCCTTGCACACCCAGAATAAACCCCACTTTGCATAACATGGTGTATACGCACATAGTGTATAATTCTTTTCATACATTGCTGAATTTGGTTTGCAAATATTTTGTTGAGGATTTTTGTGTCTAACTTCACGAGAGACATTGTAGTTTTCCCGTCTTTGGTTTGGTAACACTGCTTGTCTGACAAAGTACTGAATAATACTGGCCTCATAAAATGAGTTGGGAAGTTTCCCCCGAGCTTCTATTTTCTAGAAGAGATTGCGTAAAATTGGTTTTAATTCTTCTTTAGCTGTTTGGTTGAAATCTCCAGAGATACCATTTGGGCCTCGAGATTTCTTCTCCTGGAGTCTTAAAGTCATGAAGTCCATTTCTTCAGTAGTTACAGGACTATTCTGTTTATCAGTTTCATCTTGGCTGAGTTTTAGCAGTTTGTGGTTTTCGAAGAATTGGTCCATTTCTTCTATGCTGTGGAATTTATGAGCATAAACTGGTGTTACTTCATTCCCTCCCAGTGGCCATGGAATCTGTGGGGATACCACCTGCTTCAGGGTGATGGGGGTGACCTGCGTCTTCTCTATACCTTTGTCAGTCTTGCTGGAGGTTTATCAATTTTATCAAATTGTTCCGAGAACCAGCATTTTGTTTCATTAATTCTCTTCAGTGTTTTCCTATTATATTTTCTGTTCTTATCTTTTATTATTTCCTTCCTTCTGCTTGCTTTGGGTTTATTTTGCTGTTTTTTTTCTAATTTCTTGAGCTTTTAATTTGAAACCTTTCCTCTTTTCTAATTTAGGGATTCACTGGTATAAATTTCGCATCCAACCCTGCTTAAGCTATATCCCATATATTTTGATATGTGGTTTCCATTCTTTCAAATTTGTTAAGGTTTGTTTTAGGGCCCAGGATATAGACTATCTTGGTCCCACAGGTGCTTAAAAAATATATGCATTTTGCTATTGTCGGAGTATCCTTTTTATGTCAGTTAGATCCTGCTGGTTGGTGGTGTCATTTAGACCCTTTATATCCTCGACAACCTTCTGTCTAGCACTTCTATCAGTTGCTGAGAAAAGGGGATATTGAGGTCCCCAAACGATTATCTTAGGTTTGTGTGTTTCTTTCTGCCCCATCAGTTTTGGCTTCACGTGTTTTAAGCCTCTCTTCTTTGGTGCAGACACATTTAGGGTTACTATGCCTTCCTGGTAGACTGATCCTTTTATCATCATAGAACACCCTTCTTTGTGTGTAGTAATTTTCTTTGCTCTGAAGTACTTTATCTGATATTAATGACCACTCCTATGTTTTTCTGGATCGATGTTCACGTGACACTTTTTTTTTTTTTTTTTTTTTTGCGGTACCCAGGCGTCTCACTGTCGTGGCCTCTCCCGTTGCGGAGCACAGGCTCCGGACACGCAGGTTCAGCGGCCATGGCTCACGGGCCCAGCCGCTCTGCGGCATGTGGGATCTTCCAGGACCGGGACACGAACCCGTGTCGCCTGCATCGGCAGGCAGACTCTCAACCACTGCGCCACCAGGGAAGCCCGACACATCTTTTTTTCACCCTTTTACTTTCCATCTATGTCACCGTATTTGAATTTTCTTATAGACAGCAGAGTTGTGTGTGTGCGTGTTTGTGTGGCAACCTCGGCCTTCTCACTGGTGTATTTAGACCATTTACCTTTAAGGTGATTACTGACAGTTAGAGCTTAAGTCTTCCATCTTATTACATGCTTTCTGTTTGCTCCCTCTGTTCCTCCTCCATTTCTCTTTTCTTGTCTTCCTGCCAGTTAAACATTTCATCAGATTCCATGCTGATTTATTAACGGTGTGTCTGAGTCACTGCTTCGCCTAACTTTCTCAGTGGCTGCACTGAGCATTACAATACACACATAATATACGACCTGCTGCTGCTGGCGCTCTATCGCTCAGGGTCAAGTCTGCAAGCCTCACTTCCACTCAGGTTCCTCCAGCCTCTCCACTTTTTAAAGTCTACTTTGAGCATTTTTTGCACATGCATTTGCCTCACATCATACGATGTTATATTTTTTGTTTCAACAATCAAATATGATTTTAAAAATTCATGTGAAGAAGGATAATCTGTTGTATCTATCTGCATTTTTTATTTCTCCTTTGTTCTTTCTTTCTTGTTTGTATTCCCAAATTATTTCTTTTATCATTTCCTTCTGTCTGAATAACTTACTTTGCCATTCCTTACGGGTACACTGGGCAGCCACAAATTCTCTTAGCTCTCTGTAATCCGAGAACATCTTCATTTCCTCTTCATTCCTAAAGGATAGTTTTGCTGGGTGTAGAATTCTTGGTTAACCGAGTTTTTCTTTCAGGACTCAGGAAATATGCCACTTCCTCTGGCCTCCGTGATTTTAGATGAGATTCCAGCATCGATAAAATCGGCATCACCATGTACGTAACACTGGTTTTCTCTGACAGCTTTCCAGTTTTGTCTTCAGTTTTCAGAAGTTTCATGATTGTGAGTCTAAGTGTGGCTTTCTTTGGGTTTACCTCTGGGAGTGGCTCAGCATCAGCATTCAGAGCCTTTACTGCACTGTCATGCCCACTTGGTTCCTCCAAGGCACTGGGGCTCCTGCTGACCCTGCGGGGTTGCCTGCAGAGCAGGAAGTGCTTCCCCAGCCTGTGCTCCCCCGCCAGCCACTTGTTGGGGAGGGGTCCCCCTGCCACTGTCAGGCATCTCTTGCCTACAGGACCCAAGGAGCACTGCCCCAGCCACTTGTGGGCAGGACATCTCCTGCCGGCCAGCAGCTCACCAATGATCTGGGTGGGAGCAAGGAC
This sequence comes from Neophocaena asiaeorientalis asiaeorientalis, assembly GCF_003031525.2. Classification (NCBI taxonomy): domain Eukaryota; kingdom Metazoa; phylum Chordata; class Mammalia; order Artiodactyla; family Phocoenidae; genus Neophocaena; species Neophocaena asiaeorientalis. Next base: position 2,852,272 of record NW_020175040.1, read on the forward strand.
CCTCTGGTCCACAGGACAAAGTGTTCTTCCCAGGCCAGTGCTCCCTGGCTGCCCCCAGCCCTGCTGTGGCAGGATCCCCCTGGTGTGCTGTCGAGCCATATGGGGTCTCGGAGGAAGGAGGGAGTCTCTGGCCCCAGTGATGAAGAACACTTGTTGGGGGTGCATGCTAGGGGCTCTCACCTGACCCCCAGTGTGGCTGGGGTGGGGGGGCTCCGTCTCAATCTGGAGGACTCTCAGCTGACCTGCGAAGCCGTCTGCCACCAGGCTGGGGCCAAAGACACTGGCCCTGTTTGCCTTCTGTCACTGGGAAGGGGTTGTGAGCACGTGGGCCACCGCGCTGTTCCTCCATCCCAGGGTCCCTCGCCAGCTCTCCCTCTCCCTTCCTTTCAGAGACCTGTGGTGCCTCTCAACTTATTCCAGGGTTCCCAGCTGTGCTTGGTGGGGAGAGCAGGGAGAGGGGAGCCCAGACGTCTTCCCTCTGGAAGTCCCTCTCTGTGGGGCGGTATCTGTCTGATAGATGACTGGATTCATTTATTTCTGCTTGTATTAATTTTTAACACCATCTCTGTCGATTTACTTTTCGAATAAGCAAAACATTAACACGGTTCCAGAGTCAAACTATTTATAAAGAACATACTCAGAGATGTCCCACACCCTCCCTGTCTTGCCAGCCCATGCCCACTCCCAGTTGTAGGTAAAAATCTCGTTAGTTTCTGGTTTATCCTTCTTGAGGTTCATTTTGAAAACTAAGGAGATTCGTACACTTCTGTCTTTTTTTCTCATTTCAACAGAGGCATGATTTTGGCCTCAGAACCTCAGTCAGCAGTTAACCATTCAGAGCCCAGCAACTTAAAGTCTTCGGAATCTCTGTGCTTCCCTTTCAAACCCCCTTCAGATGCCTCTCTGATTCCATGTAAACCCCCTCCCTCCGTTCTGCTCCACTCCTCCAGCTGTTGAGTCATTTGTCTACTTTCCCTCTTCACATTTTACTGATCCACTTTCCTCCAGACTTTCCTCCTAGCTCTCATTCTTTCTTCCCTCATTAACACATCTGAGAGGCGATCTCAAAGAAGCAAGGCGCTGCCTTGATGGGAGTTCGAATCCTGTTCCGCAGGAAGCCCCTCCCCTTGGGCGCCCTGGGGAAGGGAACTCACAGGACAGTATCAAGAGCAGCCTGGACAGAGCCGCCTGTGTGCTCAAGGTCACGTGTTCAGGGCAGAGAGGTGTTGTTGGCAACGCGGCTGATGAAACGGAACGTTTGCGACCGCACGTCAGCTGGCGGGGGCCCCGCTGCCTCACAGAGCCCCACAGCCCCGGCAGGTCAGCTCAGCGGCTTCTCACCAAACTCGCGCTTCACACCAACTCTCCCCCAAGCACCTACTGCTGCTTCGTATCGCTAGAGCCCCCCAGGCCCCTCCCAAGCGCCCCAGCCACAAGGTCAGCAACGCCGCTCCTGGCTCCAGGGGTTACCGGAAACCTGATGGGAAGGGGCTCCACTCGGGACCACTGGCAGCGCCCTCCGATCGGCTTCTCAGCCAGACGCCACGTGTTCCTGGGCGTCGGCAGGGAAGTGGGCCGTGGGAGCAGGTGCCACAGGGACGCCCAGGGCAGGTGTCCGCAGGTACCGCTGTTCTAGGCAAAGCTACCAGCTGGTAACCAACAACCAGGTGCCGCAACGTCGTCTGTTTGTTTCAGTGACGCCTGGCATTCTCGACAGAGGCCGTGAGCACGTCCACAACACTTGCCAAGTGTGACCCTCTGAACAAGAGATGGGACGGCCTGTGCTCCTCCTGGGACGATGGCAGGAACCCGGCTCCACGGGGTCCACACGGACAGCCCTCGCGGAGACAGTGATGGGCCGGAATCTTTACGTCCCAAAGCATTTCAAGTAAGACATGAAGTCCTTTCTTGAGCCATTTAACTCGGGTAAATAACCTAACCTCCCTCTGCTTGAGTTTGGAGGCTGGTATTGTGAGACCCTAAGAGCGCCAAGACCCCTCCAAACTGACTTTGGTGTATTTAAGAAGGCACCAGGTAAGAGGCCACCAAGAGCCCCAGAATCTTTACATTCCACACCCTTCCCACATGATCCCCGGGTTCCGAGTGCCCGGGATGGCCCCGGCCTGGCTGCCCTGCAGTGGGAGCTGCGCCTGCCCAGCCCCACGTTCTCCGTGTCTGGCGATGGGCCAGAGTTGCCGCTGACGGAGGTGGGAAGGCCTTCGCTCTGCAGGGACCTGCGGGCTGGCTTCGGGTGGGTAGGCACACAGGCCACAGCCCCAGGACCTGTGCTGGGCGTGTGTCCACAGAGGACCCTTCCCTCCCCCACTTTCTCTGCTCTGGATTTGCAGGTTTGCTGCTGCATGTGTAAGAATCACTTCCCGACCTGGAGCTCAAGCTGGGGCAAGAGGCCGACCCCCATCAGAGGCTGGGGACGCTGAGCTGGGCCAGCAGATGGTGGAGTGGAGTCTGAAGGGCGTGCAGGGCCCGACCAGGTGACGTTCAGGGCCGGGTGAGGAAGCACAGTGCAGACACGGCAACGAGAAATCTGGACGGGACAGAGGGACGGCCACTGAGGCCTGGAGACCATCAAGGACGGTGCCCTCACGTGGGTGACAGATGACGGAGACGCGGATGCAGAGGAGGGGACACTTAACCATCGGGAAGTGTGGGGACAGAGGGACGGCCACTGAGGCCTGGAGACCATCAGGGACGATGCCCTCGTGTGGGTGACAGATGACGGAGACGCGGATGCAGAGGAGGGGACACTTAACCATCGGGAAGTGTGGGGACAGAGGGACGGCCACTAAGGCCTGGAGACCATCAGGGACGATGCCCTCGTGTGGGTAACAGATGACGGAGACGTGGATGCACAGGAGGGGAAGTGTGGGGACGGATGGAGGGTAGGAAACACACAGACAGGGAGAGGAAGGAGCCCAGAAGACCTTGGCTTTCCCAGCTGGGGGGCGAGCTCACAGGAAGACGGTCCACGTGGAGACGTAAGCCCTGCACACAGAGCCGCTGTGGTGGCCTCGCGTGGCCCTCACACCCGCCACCGCCTCGTGTGCCTGGCCATCCTATGCGCCCCGCCACTGCACCGTCCCTGCCACTCAGCTCTGCGACCGCTTCCCCCTGACTCAGTGACCACGCTCCTTCCTAAGGCTCCCCCCAGCTCGACTGCACTGTGACCACCATCACTGACCCTGAGGGAAGGACGACGTGCAGGCAGACCCTCTACTGTAGCAGGTGTAACACCAACCTGGGCACTTAGTGCCACGGGCTGCCTTGAGGGGACAGCTCCTTGGACAGTCACCTCCAAGTGCAGGACGTGGCATCAGACTGTCCAGGAGGACGCAGTCTGGATGCAGAATAGGCAGGGCCACGTGGCCATTTCCTTTCTGGAGCATATCTGCCTGCCCATTAAAAAGATAAATCCCAGTGTGAACAGGGCGCCCGGACCAGGATTCTGAAGTCAGCCAGCCCCAGACGTACATCCCACGTCCACCACTTAGGAGGCCGTGGCGCCGCGTGCAAGCTGCACGTGGTCCCTGAGACGCAGCAGGAAGGGCCACGTCCACACACGGGGCCTGCAGGAGACAGACAAAGCCTTTGGAGGTGCCTGCCCCCCGGGCACAGGTAGCAGCTGTGCGTGGGCACTGAAAAGCCAGGGTGAGAGCAGTGCCAGCGGCTGGGGACCGACTGCAGTGGCCGGCGAGGACGCCAGACACCTCCACGGCAGGAGGACAGCTTCAGCGGTAAGGTCTTTGAAAACACTCTTCCGAGAGATACAGTCACAACCGATCCTGATATGAGACCCGGGATGCAGAGCCAGCCTCAGCCCAGTGCACCCGTGCAGGCGATCTCCCAGGAAGGGCACAAAGGTGACCTCTGCCCTGTGCTCCCGACAGGGCACAGGGGCCACGAGACGGATGGCCAGGGCCGGGGAGTAGGGCCAGGAGGGCTGAGACCCCAGCAGGCTGAGCTGCTGGAAAACGCCGAGCACAAAGCCAGGGCTTTAAAATTTCATTAGGAGAGACGGGGACCAGGAGGACAGGCCCACGCTGCTGAGGACGTGTGCAGTCAGCACAGGGCGCACAGAATGAGCCCCTGAACTCCCAGCCTCCACCCAGGAGACGGAAAAGAGTGGATCCAACACGGATACCTGGGGTCGGCCGCAGGCAGCGTCGGCATGCGAGATGAATTCACGTCTCCACCCAGGCGAGTCCCGCCAGCTCTGAATTCCCTGACGGAGACTCTTGTTGCTCTGGCAACTCAGAATTCAGAGAAAATGGGAAGATACCAGATAAGACCATGTCCACTTTAGCAAAGGGAGAAAAGGTGGATTGGGGGAAACCTAAGGTTGCTGACCAGTCACACCCCCGATGGGATTCTATCCTCTGAGTCCTTAGAAACAGAAGTGCTGGCAACCAGGGTGGCCACAGATGGAGCACAAGTCAGGCTGACCCACTTCCCCACGTCTGTCTTAAGCGCCAGGGACACGGCCCAGGTCCTTCTAGGTCTAAGAGCACAGCACTCACCGCTGTACCAGTTGACTCTCAAACCACTGAGCTGCCTTAGGGCCGCTTTCCTACACGTGAAAAGAATCGGATTGGATCAAGGGTCCTCCTGTCTCGCCTTATCGGAGGCAGTGGTCCCACGAGCCCAGGTATAAGCAGCCCATTCTTGCTAAGAAAGGCCGGGCCTCAGGGCAGAGCTGTGCTCAGCTCCAGGGTCCCTGGGTGACAGCTTCCCAAGGCGGCCTGGCCAGGCGGCCCCCTGGGAGCACAGGCTGAACCACCATCCTTGGTACCCATCCTCCCCACGGTGGCCGCTCCACTGAGTGTGTGACAGGGTCACCTTGGGCTGTAACTCGTTTCCCCGAAGCGTGAGGCTGGGCCCTCTTCCTGCACCCCTGAGCAGCAGCCACCTTGTCTTGTGAAGTGGACTTCCCTGTTTTCCTGGAGAGGCTCAGGGACTCCAGGCGGGGCTGCTTCATGCCGCACTGGGGAGGCTGCAGGCGTGGCAGGGTCACAGCACGGCCGCTCCTCAGGAAAAGCAAAGTCCAGACAGAGAACACGGAAGCCAGGAGAAGCGCCACCTGCTCGCAGGCAGGGGCTGGGACGGCGGGGACTGGGGGACCCTCTAGGGGAGGGAGCCCGGAATCCAGGAGGAACACACATTTCCAAGGTCCTCCCTTTCTCCCTGCCTCACTCTTTGAAACTATACCCCAAAAGTGTCCTCTCCGCTTGCAGCTCCTGGGTCTGGAAAAGTAAGACCATACTGATGGAGCCGGCAGGCCCACGGGTCACAGGACGGTCTCAGGCGTCCCTTGTCTGGGGCCCTAGCCCTCAGCATCCCCTCCCCTCCCACCCTGGACTGTGGGCTCCGTGTGGCAGGAAGCACCACTGCCCGGCGCTGAACACAGCCAAACTAACGTGGGATGAACGGGTGGGTCCTCCAGGCGCTCCGGGGGCTGCTTTACGCAAAAACCACGCATCCCCCAGACAGCTGGCAGCTCGGGTTTGAAATTCCCGTTTCAAAGATGGGGAAACGGAGGCTCCGGAATTTAGATAACTTGCTCCAAGTCCCAGGCTGCTGTGCTGCTGAGCCCTGCTGGACCCCAGAGATGCCCGCCCCACCCGCCTGGCCCTGGGCCCAGCGAGGCCTGGAGAAGAGGCCATCCCTGGAGATGAGACTGCCTCAGACACACCCGCTGCTGCGGGAGCGCTGCCTGCAGCCTGCAGGGGAGAGAACAGGGAGAGGACGGCGGAGCCGGTGTCCAGCCACCCACCGTCAGTGCACGCCGCCCTCTGCCTGCCGCCTGAATGGACATCACGCCAGCCTTGCTTCCTGGGCCAAGACCCTGGCAAGGCCGCTGTGCACGCGGCAGCTCACCCCTCTCCGCGGGAAAAGGAGAACCCTCCTCGCTCCAGCCTGGCGACCTGGGCACCGGGAACAACTGCTCAGAAAGATCACGAGGCACAGGCGCCCCACCAAAAATGCTCCCCTCACTCAGGAATAACCGTCACGGGCACAGAAGGGTCACGAAGTCCCCGACCCTGAACACTGGTCTGGACTCCGCGGGCTCTCCTGCCCGTCAACGCCGATCACACGGCCGGGTCCAGACGGCGTCCTCCGGGCAACAGGCCTCTGCGCCTCCCACCCCGACCTTCCCCACCCCGACTGGCTCCCCGCTGCTGAGGGATCGAGGATGATCCAGCCGCTGTTCCAAGTCTGCCCCGAACAGCTTTCCACCATCAATTTCCAAGCGTAAAAGGAAACCAAAAAAAAAAGAAGCCTGATGATTGGAAGGTGCAGAAGCTGAAAATGTCAAAGTCTGAGCATTCAAAAACGGAGGCAGAATTTATATAAAAATACAATAGCAACAGCAGCTGGAGAAGATTCTCCATGGTCCCAGCAATTACAGGAGCAGATCTGTCCCCGGAGAAGGCCCACTGGGCCGGCCCAGCCTCTCTCCCCCTCCGCCCCACCTCCCTCCAGGGCCCAGCTCCTGTTTTGCAAGATGCTAGTGTTTAAGCATCTGCACACCTCTTCTGGAAGCTTTCAGTAATGCTCACAAGCACGCAGGCAAACCTCACTTAAAAGAAGGGGCCCATCTGCCTATGTGAGGAGTCTGGACCTGACCCAGGACGAGCGGGAGGGCGGTGGGAAAGAAGCAGAGCACGGCCGTAAGGCGGAGAACCAGAGGAGAGTCACCCTCCGTGCTGCACGCCTCACACGCCGGGCGTCCCCCAGACACCAACGGGTGACCCCCTTCTGTCCCCACGGGCAGGCTCCAGCGCACGTGCCTGCCATCAAGCCTGCAAGACACCGCCAACCTCAAAGCTCCAAACCGACACAAGGGACTCCAGGACCCGCAGGGACAGCAGGCACTCGGTGGCTTGGCCAGGGTCTCAGGCATAGGGAGAGCCAGCGTTAACCTGCCAACCATCGCCTCCCACGTTTTCAGGGTCTTTTTTTTTTTTTTTTTGCGGTACGCGGGCCTCTCACTGCCGTGGCCTCTCCCGTTGCGGGAGACACGCAGGCCCAGCGGCCACGGCTCACGGGCCCAGCCGCTCCACGACAGGTGGGCCCTCTGATCCCTGACCCCCAGGAGAAAATCAGTAGCAGCGCTCGTGTATTGGTACTGCGATGGTCACACTATCACTACCTCTTCCCAGCTCACGGGGTCAGTTTCCTGAGCCCGCCCGGAGCTCGGGGCCCGGCCGCCCTCCCGCCGGACCACTCACCTGCCTCTCCAGGCGCCCGAGCTGCTCCTTGTATAAGGCGTCGCGGCGTCTCAGCTCCGCCTCTCGGCTCTCCAGCTCCCCGGCCTGCGAGGAGAGCAGAGTCCAGTCAGCCGTTGGCGAACTATAAATGGAAGCCCACGCAGTGCCACGTCGCTACCGCCGTTAAGGGGGGCCCTGCAGCACTGGCCAGGGCAAGCGTGTGCACATGTGCCCCATGGTCCCCAAAGGCAGGCAGGATGACAAGGGCCCCATCACAACGCAGAAACAGGGCGGCTTAGGTGACGGCCCGAAGCTCAAAGCCACGAGCGGAGCTGGGGTCGAGCCTGGGCAGAGAAGGGCCTGGACGGAAGCTGTGCAGCCTCAAGGCGCGCAGGCCAGAAGCACTGCGCCGTCCCCATAGCACATGTGCCGCCGACTCACTCCCTGAGCTCTGAGAGGCAGGCACGCCCAGATGTCCTCCTTCTGCTGAGCAGACCACCTGTCTCCAAGGGCCAGGGAGCTGAAAGGTGAGCAGCCTTGGAACCCAGAATCCTAGGCCTCGCGGGACAGCTGCCCCTCGGCCTCCTGACGGGAGCACACGGCCGAGGACCCCCACAAGGTCACAGCAGGCTACCCGGGCCAGCCCCCTCCCCACCCTCAACCAGCCGGGGGTCCTTCAACAAGTCCCTGACCCCAAGCGCCAGCTCACGCATGTGTGACACATAAACCCGGAATGGCTCCCCCCACGGGCTGTGCAGGGGTCAAAGGAAACCCCAACGGCAAGGCCAGGGTCACGTTAGGCCCACGCACAATGAGGCTGCACCAGACGAAGCGGGAATTCACGTCCTCCTGACGGCGAGGCCCGTGTCCCCGGAGCCCTCGGAACCTCCCTGAGTCAGGGCCCCTGGCCTGCCTCGGCCTGAGAAAAACGAGGGCTGGCCTGGCGCAGGGGCCGTAGAAAGTGCGTGCAGCGCAAACGCCCGGTGCTGGCGCCTGGACCAGAGGCTGTGCCGGTGACGCAGGTTTGGCGGACGGAGGTGCCCACTCTGCAGAGCGCCCACCGTCCGGCCCTTGCCTGGCGCATGGCAGGCAGGTGGCCCTCAGGTCAGAGCCAGACATTAGCGGGTGTTGCCACATGACACACACGCCTGTAAGGGGGCTGGGGCACTGGGGGTGAGGG
>NW_020175040.1:2860824-2890686 GCF_003031525.2 Neophocaena asiaeorientalis asiaeorientalis
GGAGCTCCTGTCCTCATGGAGCTTAGATCCCAGCAGAAGAGACAGAAAAATAGGACAACTGCAGATGGACACGGGCTGGGGAACCACAGGCGGACAGCTTGCAGGGTAGCGACCGTCGTTCTCCCTAAGACATTTCCCAGTCGGCCTTCTGGGGAAAAACACTGCATAAAGCACACTGTCTCCGACACAAAGGTAAAATGTCACCATTACGCATGCCCGCTCTGGGGTCACAGTCTCTGAAGGGGGAAGTGAAGGGAACTGTCAGATGAGCACGCTCAGTGCACCTGCCCTGCTCCAAACGCAAGGCGGATAACAAGATGCAAACGTCCAACAGAACAGACGGGCACAGAGGCAGGTGAGGCCAAAGCCACAGCCTTGGGCAGAGGCGGGCGTGGGGCCAGCTTCGCCCCCGGAGCCCAGGGTTCCCCCAGAATAAGAAGCCAACCTGAGAATCCTGAGGACCCCACGTCGGGCCGTGGTTCTCAATCTGCCGGAAGCTGAGGTCAGCCCAGAAGCCACAGCTCCAGCGCCGTGAACCCCAGGCCACAGCTGGGTGGCGCGGGGACTGGCTGGTACTTGGGGCAGCCGTAGGCTGCCACGAAAATGCTCGGCAGGGAGACAGGAAATAGGAGGGAAACAAAGCCAACAAGACCAAAACCAAAACTTGTGCTCAAAACAAGCCTGCAAACCAAAGACGGCGAGGAAGCGTAAGCTTAGAACGGCTGCTCGTCAAACCAGCAGCTGATGCGAATTCGCTCCAGACGAAATTCACACGATGGGACGTTACGACACGGCTTTTTAAACTTTTTATTATGCAAAATTGTATTACTGTACTAAAATAATACTAAATAAACCCGGATATTATAATATTAAAATACATATTAAATGATGTGAAATAAATATAAATTTATAATAAAATTAAAAAAAAAACCCAGATAGCCATCACTAAGCTTCAAAATGATAAACTAGGGACTTCCCTGGTGGTCCAGCAGTTAAGAATCCGCCTTCTAATGCAGGGGACATGGGTTCGATCCCTGGTTGGGGAACTAAGGTCCCACGTGCCACAGGGCAACTAAGCCCGCACGCTGCAACTACTGAGCCTGTGCACCACAGCTAGAGAGAGAAGTCCACGCACCACAGTGAAAGATCCCACCTGCCACAACGAAGATCCTGCAACACCGCAACTAGGACCCGCTGTAGCCAAAAACAAAGTTAATTCATTAACTTTAAAAAAAGGAAATATTAAAAAATGATTAACGGGAATCCTGTTTCACCTCCAGCGCCCACCCCTCCCTCCCCCCAGATTCCAGACAGCAGGTCACTTCATCTGCACATACTTCAATATAGTCCTCTAAAAGATAGAGACTTTTATTTTCCTGATCAGAACCAGTAGCATTGCATACCAAAAAACATGAATTCCTTAACACCATCAAATATTCAGCCAGTGCTCCAATTTCCAATTGATAAAGGATTTTAAACATGTAAGTTTAAGGTGCTCAAAAAGATAAATGAACTTCTGATTAAAAAAGAAGCAATGAACCTGAAACAGGCAAGCCCCCAAGTAGGTAAATATTATAAATGTAAATTTCTTCAAGGAACAAGGAATCAAATGCATGAGATAAGCCCCAAGCTGAGGGCGGTCAGGGGGAAATTAGGAAATGGGGACGCAGTAGAGAGATTTGGTCCTGCAACGGGGACAAGGACGCACAGCAACAGAGGAGCCAGAAAACTCGAGGGCAGAGCACGGGCCGGAGTCCAACTGCCTTGTGGCTGCTCGGGGGACAGGGATGCATAGGGAGGGCAGGGGGAGGAGGGGGAGGTCCGAGCGGAGGAGGCAGGGGCCGGAGGAGAATGAGGGGAGGAGAGGACGGAACAGAAAAGACCAGGCAAGGTTGCGGGAATCAGTATAAGTAATCAGGGATCACAGCTTTTGAGATGGTCCCCCGGGATCCCACGTCTCCGGGCTCGGGCCCTGGAGTGACACCCAAATCCTGATGAGCAGCTATGACTGGAGCAAGAGGGGGCAGTACCAGGGGCAAAGGTCATGCTTTCGGTCTGGAGCCAGCTTCCCTGGTGTTGTGGGCTGCCCTCCGGAGATGCCCCTGTGGCACGGAGCTGAGGGGCCTCAGTCCAATCGCCCGAGAGCCTTGGGACGGGACCGCAGCCATGAGAAGACAGGGGCAGAGGCCCAGCCAAGCCCAGTCCCAGCCCCAAGCACCCGTGAGGTGTCCAGCGTGAGGTGTCCACGGACACCGTGAGGTCATACGTGGTTACTGCTTTAAACCACTAGATGCGTAACTTGTTATTTAGCAACAGATAATGAATATAGACCACAAAGAAAATAACCTCAGCCTTAAAGGAAAAAGATTACCACTTTGGGTAAAAGGAAGAAAAAGGAAATCCAACTGCATGCCACTCACAAGGGACCCAGTCCCCGCACTAAGGGTCTCACAGAACAAAGGAAAACCCTCCCTGGCACAAATAGATACTGCAGTGCCCATTGTTCTGTTTTGTTTACCCAAAAGGTTCAGCATTCAATCAAACATTTAAACACACACACACACACACACACACACACACACACACACACAAGAAAATAAAGATGTACCATAGAGAGGAAATACTCGATAGAGCCAGATGCAACAAAGGCCCGGAGTTAGCCCAGAGGGACTTCAAAGTCACCAGGGTTAACACGGCAGAGACGCTAGCAGGAAAGGGTGGGCACCGCATGGGAAGTCGTGGAGACTTCCTACATTACTCCTGAGGAGACGCCAGCCGCTAGGCTCACAGAGAGTCCCTTGCATGTGATGAGTGGCTTCTCCTGCTGGTTTCAAGATTCTCTCTTTGACTGTGGCCTCTGACAGTCTGGCTGCGACGCGTCTCAGTGTGGGTGTCCGGAGATCTCCCCGTGCACAGCCCTAGCCAGAATGCGGCCTCCAGCTTCCCAGCAGAACGCCGGAGCCTTTCAAAGCCTCCCACATTCCTCTTTTCTGTAGCTCTGCTTGCCTAGCGTTCGGGTTACCCCACTGTCTGTACCCAACTGTCCTCCACCTGTTCAACAATGGCCTCTGATGGTTTACGGCAAACGACCCCAGGGCATCCCTGAGTCACGTGAAATGAAGTCAGCCTTGTGAGTGGGGTCCTCCAGGGAACCCCTAGACAGGAAGAAGGAAGACGACCTCTGGGAACGGGGCTTTGAAGGACTCCAATCCTTTTCCACCCTGTGCACTGGTCGCCAGGCTGCTGGGTTTTACCAAGACTGTGTCTGCTGGCTTTCAAGGTTACTGCTTAGGTTGGGAAAAGGAGGATGGGAATAAGGACAATCTGAAATGCCACAAACCTCACTCTCCTTACTGAGATTCACCCATTTTTCCTGAACAAATGCCCCTGGATGGCCACAAGTCTTTGGTTAACTTTCAGTTCTGAAAAAATAGGGTCTGTCCGTTTTCATTGCTTTTATGGAAGAGAGGGTCTTCAGAGGCCCCTCCTCCACCTTCACTGACACCACCCAAACTAGAACAGAACCAAACAAAAACGCAAGGAATCGTGGGCTCCTTAGCAAACGGGACAGAGCAGAGGAAACAGGCAATGCACCTGGAAACAAATGATTAGAGATTACTCACACTGAAACCCAAGCAGACGAAGCATGAAAAATAGAATGAAACAGGGCCCCCAAGACCTACGGGACAATATTAAACGACAGAGCATACCTTTAACTGAAGCCCTAGTAGGAAAAGAGAAAGATGGGGCAAGAAAAGGGAAGAGATAAAGGCCAAGAATATTCCAAAATTAATTAAAGACCACAAATAGATCTGAGAAGCTCGGAAAACTCCCAAGCAGGGTGCTTTTGTGAAGTTCTTAAATAATTCCTGAAGTAACAGAATCCTTCTTGAGCATAGATTTTTTTTAAAGTAATTTCCAGAATAACTACTAAAAATGTAACCAAAGAAAGCACAAGTAAAGAGTCAGTAGAGGAGATAAAACGAAATGCTAAAATGTACTGATTCGTCTCCACCCTCTCCCTCAAAAAACATCTACAAGAAAGCAGCAACAGAGGAACAAAGAACAGACGGAACAAACAAATAACAAACGGTCAATTTAAATGCGCTCACACCAACAAGGATATTGAATAGAAACAGACTTACCCCTGTATTAGTTCCCTCTTGCTGTTGTAAGAACTTACCAAAAACTTAGTGGCTTAAAATACTACACATTTATTCTCTTACAGTTCTAGAGGTCAGAAGTCTCGAATGGGTCTTCTGTGGCTACAGGCGTGGGGTCAGCAGGGCTGTGTCCTTCTGGAAGCTCTGGAGAAGAACCCGTTTCCTCGCCCTTCCCAGCGTCTAGGGGTCGCCTGCATTTATCGGCTCACGGCCCCACGTCGCCCTGACCTCTGCTACTGTCATCACGTCTCCTTCTCTGACTCTCCTGTCTCCCTCTCTCCCTGATCGTTCCCTGACTTCCCTTTCTCCTAATCTCCCTGACACTTGAGATCACACTGGGCATCCTTGGATAATACAGGATAGTCTCCCCACCACACATTCTTAACTTAGTGACATCTGAAGAGCCCTGTTTACCATGCAAGAGAGTACATTCACAGGTCCTGCGGGTTGGGAGGTGGACGTCTCTGGGGGGCCGTTATTCTGCTTACCATACACACCAATGCAAAGACAAAACCCCAGCTATATGTTATTGATAAAAAATAATACAAACAGGTTTTAAACAATGGGAAAAGGTGTATCCTGCACACCAAGCGCGGTAAGTCCCCGACACACGACCCTTCGAGCTGCGAACTTTCAAGGATGCGAACGTGCGTTCCACAACGTCAGGCGTGAGTGAAACTGCAGCCTGCCCTCTGCCTCCTATTGCCAGCAATCCTTCAGCTCTGCCATCTTCCACCTCCTCTCCCTCCTCCAGTCAGTAACTTTTCTTGCCTGTTCACTTGATGCCAGCCCCTGTGTGCCACCTGTCGTACTGCACTGCTGTACTTTTCAAGGTACTGCAAGATTAAAAATGTTTTCTTTACTTTTTGTGTTTTTTTATGTATTATTTGTGTGAAAAGTATTATAAACCTATTACAGTACATTATTATGTAGCCGATTGTGTTAGTTGGGTACCTAACTAACTAAGGCTAACGTTGTTGGACTTAGGAACAAATTGGACTTACGAATGCGCTCTCGGAACAGAACTCATTTGTATGCGGTGAACTTGCTGTATAAGAAAGCTGGTACAGCTATATTAATATCAGATAAAGGAGAATTCAAGACAAAAAAAATATTACCAGATATAAAGAAGGGCAGTTCACAATCATAAAAGAGACAATTAGTCAAGAAGAGATAACAATTATAAACGTGTATGCACCTGATAACAAAAATCCCAAATACATAGAACAAATTTGACAGATTAAAGAAGAACATAAATAGATCCACGATCATAGTCAAGGAATTTAACGTCTCTCAAGATACTGACAGAACAACTAAACAGGGAGGGCTCACAGGGCAGGGGGGTTCCAAGGCAGCAGAGTAAGAAGAGAACGTGACCAGGAAAAGGCGCGTCCGCCGCGTCTGATCCGTCGGCCCCGCGCTCTGCACCCTCGCCTCCTCTCAGCAGCACCCAGGTGCTGGGCGGAAGGCGCCACCTCGACTGTAACAGAAGCAGGGGTCAGAGACGACTCCTGGACGACAGGGCCGAGCCAGGAAGAACCGCAGTGACCACGAGGCCACGGTTTATAAACAATGACGCAAGTGCTCCTTCAACTCACCCAACCGTCCGGCGAGGAGGGAACCATTAAACCCACTTAAAAGGCAAGAAAACCGACGCACAGGGTGATGCAGTCACCCAGAGCCACACAGTGAGGTCACGCAGAGCTGAGGTGCTGAAGTCGAAGACTTTAGGTGTCCCCAGAGGGACAGAGTCCCAGCACGTGTGGGTCTCCACGCAAACCATCCTGGAAGGTGCTCCCATCCCCGAGGTTTCTAGGAGGGCTCCGGCCCGGGAGGGTAAAGGTCAGGAAACTAAATGTAACCACGCACACAACTCCGCTTACGGTGGCTGCCTAGGGGGCCGGGGAGAGCGACAGGCCGCGTGGGGCTCCTGCTGGGGAAAGCCCGGGACTGCCCAGCCTCCTCCGGGAAGGCCACCCAGCGGGGGCCACTGGGTCACAGTCCTGACCTCTCCACGCGGCACGGAGGACGGGACTGAAGCTGTGAAGTCAGCGAGGGTCACTGCTGAGAGGATGAAAGATGGGAGGGAGGGAGGGAAGGAAGGAGAGGCCCGCTCACGGCCATGAACTGCCCGGTCCTCCTCTGGTCTACTGGGTGGTGTTGGTTTGGTTTGGTTTTCAATTGAATTGGTCACCAGCGTTTACCAAACTGGGATTTTTACAGAAAAACATCTGGACTTCCCTACGAGAAACTGGAAAACGGGTCATGAACCCAGCGTGGACAGCAGTTCTGCCCGGGGCTGTGTGTCCTCCTTCCCAGAGCCAAGTGCTGGGCCCGTCTGCAGGTGCCCTCCCCTCCCCGGCACTGCACGACCCTCTCCGGCCTTGCTTCTCGCCACACCAAGGCCCCGCTGCTTCCCAGTCTCTGCCTGTTCAGACTATCAGCCACCACAGCGTCCCGGCGGCTCGTGTGTCCGGAGCCCTCCCGGAGCGAGGCACACACCAGGGGGACGGCAGGCTGAGGACATGCCGATGAGCGGCTAGGATGCCGGACGGACGTGGGGAAGGGCTGTGAGGACGGGGGCAGCCAGAGAGGGGGGTGGTGACCACTCAGGCCTCTGAGGAGGCGACAAAAACGCGAAGGCTTCCCGGGGGAACAGGCTGCTGCGCTCGGGCCCGGGGAGAGGAGAGAGGTCAGCTGTGCTGAAAGGAAGGGGGCACCCAAGAGCTCTAAGCAGGAGACCGATACGATCTGACATTTACTTTTTAAACCCAGTTCATAAAAGCCGAACCGGAAGGCTGCTGCCCAGGAAGACGTCCTGATTCCCTCTTGTCACGCGTGGTGACTCGCGGGCAGGCGCACAGAGCGTCCCCTGTGGCTGTGTCAGCTGTCGCCACACAAGGGCAGTGAGGAGAGGCTCACAGAGGAAATAATAGGCAATCTTCTAGCCGAACACCTTTTAGAAAGTAATGATGGAGAATAAACCCCCGCCTGGGAGCGAGGCAGGGGCTGTCTTTCAGCACAGGGTAACAACACGCCGCTTGAAATAAGCCGGTCGGGCAGAGGAGTGACTGCGCTCAGATCTGCAGGCTGAAAAGACTGGCGGGGGGAGGGGCCGCATTCGCCGCCCCACACGACTGCAGGTATCGGCTCAGAGACACGGCTTCAACACAGCGGTGCCTGGGCCACGGCTCTCGCGCAGAACCAGGCCACGGGCAGAGCCGGCCACTGTGAGTGGGGGCTCCCCCCACCCCACCCCGTGCCGAGGTGTCCAGAGCATCCTCCCGGCCTGATGTGAACTGAAGACGTGCTCAGAGGTGACCGGGTCGGGGGGTGGGGGGCAGCCCCTGACTCACCAGGAACGGGTGGCCAGGGACCTGGTCACACCCTGAGCACACGGCTGTCAGCAGGCAGGCGGGCCAAACTTCGGACCCGCCAGAGGGATCCGGGCTCCGGGCAGCACTGTCCCACCAGCCCCGCTGGCTCCCACGGCCTGGGCTGAGGCCACAAGGACCCGAGAACTTGGAAGAGCCGCCCCAGCGCTGGCGTGGGGCCTCTGTGGCACAGCCCAGAGGCCAGGCTACAGGGGACGGCGGCGGCCACCCTGATGGCCTTCAAGACGCACGATGGCTCGGGGCCAACCCGAAGTCTGCTCAGACCCCGCAGGCCCGCCCACAGCCTCTGCCAGGCCACGTCGTGGACGACGGGGAGGCGGCACTGAAGGACCACTCTTCTCTGACCTCGACTCGACCACCTGCAAGCACCGCCCCCTCCACGGGCGCCAGGCTTTCCACGGCTCTGCTCTTGCCCCACTGTTCTGTACCAGAAACGCCTCTTTCTGCGTCCTGCCTGCCAGCCTGGCCGATTCTCCAGGCTCTGCCCACATGCTCTCTTCTTCTTGGACTCTCCAGCCCCCCGCAAACTCCCGCCGTGGGGTGTGTGGGCAGGGGTGTGGGGATGCCGTCCTACTTCTACGTGGGGCAGGTGTGCTGGGGATGACTCGTCGGGGCGGGCACCTGGCTTGGGCCTTGACAGTCACCGTCCCCTGAATCCCGGCCCCCAGCCTCCCTCCCTGCTCACAACAGCGGGGCTGGTTTCTGTGGCTGCAGTCAAGATCTGACCGTCGTATCTTCTCTTCCCTCGGCATCCAAACACACCGGCTTCTCCCATCTGTGCTCCCGGGGCACTTAAATAGATTGTATAGTTATTCTAACTATCGTTACGCCAAGCAATCTACTGACCCCCTGCAAACATCCGCGCTCTGTGGGGGAAGCCGCAAGCCCCTTCTGTCCATCCGGCAGCGCACCTAGCACGTAGGCACTGGCCATTCGTCCTCAGAACTGAACTTACACGTTCACATTATCAGAAGCGTAACTCAGGCCCTTACACAAGGGCCAAACCTTCAAGAATCTCCTGGGAGGTTATCTACTTGCTGTCCAACAAACAGCTCATCCCATGATTGCCACTGTCCACGCGTGGATGCCGACGGCAGGGCCGGCCTGGAGCTCAGGGCCTCTGGTCGTGCAGCCACGCTCTGGGCCTCCTTAAGAGAGGTACCGAGTTTCTGGGAAGAGCCAGAAGGTTTTGGTACCAGGGCCAAGGACGGAGGTGAGCTGTCCCAAGGCGGGGGCAGAAGGTTTCGGTACCGGGGCCAAGGACGGAGGTGAGCTGTCCCAAGGTGGGGGCAGAAGGTTTTGGTACCGGGGCCAAGGATGGAGGTGAGCTGTCCCAAGGTGGGGGCAGAAGGTTTCGGTACCAGGGCCAAGGACGGAGGTGAGCTGTCCCAAGGCGGGGGCAGAAGGTTTCGGTACCGGGGCCAAGGACGGAGGTGAGCTGTCCCAAGGTGGGGGCAGACCCAGCCACAGAGTGTGCAGCGGGCACCCCGACCCCAGGGGGAGCCTCCCTGCTCCGGGGGCAAGTGCGGGGTTTCCGCCCCGCTGAGTGCTGAGGGGGTGCGGGTGTGTGTACACACGTACACGCGTGTACATCTGTGTGCGTGAGCCTCCCGTCACACCCCCAGCCCCCCCATGGGGACTGTGTCTCTGGGCCTCCTCTGTCCCACTAACCTCTAAGCCCGGGAAAGTGTGACTCGAGGGCTGGGTCTGTAAGCTGCTCGACCCACAGCGACGACGTGGGGCCCCCCACCCAGCCCATCATCCTCTCACGGGCCTGCGGTGGCTCTGCTCACCTGGTCCCATACCAGCCCCCCTACCGGGTCAGGCTGCCGCTCGAGTCCTGTTCCCAGGGACCCAGGAAACAGAGGGAACAAGCCAGTGCCCTTATGGGGAGCTCAGCAACTCCAGGAGCCGGAGACCCTCAGTCGTCCTGTTCCCTCCTCTCAGCGAAGGAGCAGCAGGGGGAGGGGAAGGAGGGACCAGGAATGGGGCCCAAGGGACCCCGCCCGCGCCATGGTGAGGGTCTCAGCAATGGGGAGGCACTGAGAGTTTCAACAAGGGACATTAATACTCAGAATCGCCCGTTGCAAAGGCCAGTCTCTGGCGATGCTGGAAGCCGATCGCAAAGAAGAGGAAAACCCTGTGGCCAACATCCTGTTTAGCCAACCAGTGAGGAGGCCGGGACCCAGGATGTGTCCCTGACCTGGCCTCCATGAGAAAAGACTACAGACAGGGAAGGACAGGTCTCATCCAGGGGCCGCGAGGGGCGGGGAGGGCCCGGCGTGCGGCCTCCAGGTCGCTGGGGCGATGGCCCCTGCACAAAAATGGAGATGGGGGTTCAGCTCCTAGGAGCAGCTGTCTGGGGGGCCCGACTGAAGCTGCCCACACGCCTGTCTTGGCAGGCCCCCTTCCAGTCCCCACCTGCGGCGGGAGCCCTACGGCGTCTATGGACACAGACGGCCCGCGGCCCACGTGGCAGAACTGCTCCTCCCGGACCAAGCGTCCTGACAAGCTCTGGACCAAACAGAAGAGGCAACCGTCTGAAGGGCCTGGAGAAGAGCAAGCACAGCCAGGAGGTTGCTGCTGAAATTCAGCCTCTGTGCACCAGTGCCAGACAGAAACGTGGAGACAGAGTTCTGGGTGAAGGAGCAAAGCGGGCCACAGCGGGCTAATGCCCTCAAGACTGCGTGTCCCTCCTGGAGCGGGAGCGAGGAGCAGGGCGTGCTCAGCTCGTGGACAGCCCTGGGATCGGCTGGCATCAAGGTGAAGTTTCACCTTGATGAAGCATCAAGCATCATCAACCTTCTGCTTTCAACACGTCTGGGGGTCTACGTGCTTGTGGTCAGCAGCTTTCATCTGGTGGGTCAGCTTCCTGCACAAACAACTTAGGAACGTGCGTCAGGCCTTTGTCTGCATCCGTCAGGGAACTGGGAGTTCGGTGATTCTGTGATGTGGCAGAATTGTAGTCTCAGCTGTTCCCAGTTCCCCAGCCCAACAGCTACTCTTTGTTTCTCCATTTTCACATTTCCCATCATTCACTCCTCAGTCAGCATTTACTTCAACAGACAAGGACACGAGGGCCTGGACACGGTTTCATGTGGGAGGAGGGTCGTTGTCATGTGGGAGGAGGACATGGCAGGAGGGGCCGCCATTCCCACGAGTTTTCAAGAACTGGTCCCATTTGGTGCCACACTGGGAGCCGAGAAACGGAAGAGAAAACGAGAAATCTGAGTTCGGGGCCACGCTAGAGAGTGAGGAGAGCCCCGAGCCCTGCACATGAACTCTGCCCAACCTCAGGCTGACCCTGACCTGCCCGTGCTGTTCAGTGAACGCTCATTAGAGGGAACTTGAGGTTTAAACACCTATTTCAGCAAAGAGGAACCGAAATGTCCACCGTCCACTGTCCAGCCCACAAAGCTGGAAAACAAACACGAACCAGCTAATTAGACCCAACGTAAGTAGAAGAGAGGAGATAAGAGAACAGGAGTGGAAATCGAGGAAACAGAAAGCAAACAGTAGAGAAAATCAACCAAGTCAAGAGTGGGTTTTGGGAAAAGATCAATAAAACTGGTAAGTTCCTGGCTGGAACGCGAGAAGCAGGCGTGTGGTGACAGGTCCCTGGGACGCAGGAGGGCGTCGCCAAGGGTGCAGAGCAGGCCGGCGGACCCCCACCGGCTCCCCCCAAGACTCAACACTCCCTCTTCTCGGAAGGACCACACATGGCCCGGCGGGGACCACCCTGAGCAGAGGCCCCAAAGGAGAAGACGCTGGTGTTACGTCCCATACAGGCTCCAGACTGACAGGTCCGGGGCTACCATACCCTTTCAACACACATCCTTTTATTTAGGCCAGAGCTGGTCTCCAACCAAAGAATCCTGGCTGTTACCAGGGCCACAGGTACCCAGTTAGGACACAGGGGATGACACGGCAGCCAGGGGACAGGGACCAGCAACTCCGACAGGAGGAGGGACACCAGGAGCTGATGCCAGAGGCGGCCCTGACGCGGTGGCACCTGCGCCCCAACTCAGCCCAGTCCTTCCGCTCAGCCTCACAGGCCCCCAGAGCCCAGGCGTCCACCTTCCCCTCAGCCCCACAGGCCCCCAGAGCCCAGGCGTCCGCCTTCCCCTCAGCCCCACAGGCCCCCAGAGCCCAGGCATCCGGAGAGACGGGCAGGCCAGAGCCAGAAATGACAGGCGAGGCGGCAACAAGAAATCTCTTGGGCCAAGGCGCTGCCCGGAGGTTCTGGGCTGGACACGGCAACGCTTCCTGGCAAGGAGGTGCTCTCCCAAAAGGAGCATGTGGGGAGGCGAGCGCTCCCGCCTTTGCCCATCCCCAGGCGGCCTGGGGAACCGAGGGCCTCACGGGAGCCAGCACAGGGAGCCTCAGCTTCAAGGGGAGGGCAGACCCGACTCCTGGCTCAGCAGCCTCCTTGCTTTCTCCTCTGCAGGCTCTAAGCCGGTGCTCTGCGCTTAAACCACACCCCTGCTCACAAGCCCGCAGTTTAGCTACGAGAACAGTGGATCTCTCATCATCAGGCAGGCAGAGGGTGGCAAGAAGTTCGAGCCCAGCCTGGGTGCCATCCTTCCCTGATCCCCTGAGCCCAGGATTCCTTCCCTATGGACTCCCAAGAGCTCCAGGATTCCCCCACGGTGACTCACTGACTGGATCCCATCTGGGCTTTTCCGTACAAACTGGCCCCAGGGTGGGAGCAGAAGCTGGGCCACGCCCTGCAGGGGCGTCACAGAGCTGGACAGCAAGGACTGAGGTTACTGTATGTAAATTATACCTCAATAATCTCTCCTTTAAAACGATCAATTACAATTCACCACATTAATGGAACAAAGGGGGAAAACACATGGGCCTGAGCAGATTCAGAAAAGTATTTCATAAAATTCAACACATACTCATGATAAACTCAGCAACTTAGCCCAGAAATCTGACAAAGAGTATCTATAAAACCTGCACTAACACTAGACTTAACGGTGAAATACTGATCATCTCCCCCCATGTCCACAACTAAGAGAACAGCACCCAGATAATAATTTCTATCCTAAATTGTACTGGAGGTCCAGCCAGTGCAACAAGGTAAGAAAATAAATGAAATTTTTAAAAATTCCCATCCTTGAACTGGAAAGGAAAAAGTAGAATTGCCATGACACTCAGATGACATGACTGTATGTAGAAAAACCTAAGGAAACTACACAACAACACGTGGACTAATAAGTAAATGTATCAAAGTCGCAGGATACAATGTCATAAAAATTAAATAAAAATGAATCACATTTCTATATACTAGTAATAACTAAAAATAATTAAAATGAAAAGCAACACCATTTTCATTAGCATCCATAAATATAAAACACCCAGGAGTAAATCTAACAAAAGAGAATCTAAGATCACTGCACAGAAATCTATGAAGCATTGCTGAGAAGGCCTAAACACAGACAGAGAGAGAGAGAGAGAGAGAGAGAGAGAGAGAGAGAGGGGGTTGGGGGGAGAAACTGAAGACTCGAGAATGTTAAGATTTCAACTCTCTCAAAATTAATCTACAGATGTTAATCTGACAAACTGATTCTAAAATTGATATAGAAATGCAAGGAACCTAGAAAAGCCAAATAATCTTGAAAACAACAAAACTGTAGGACTAATACACAAGATAATCAGACCTACTATAAAAGGAAAGACACCGATTGAACTGAACAGAGTCCAGAAACAGCCATCACACAGAAAGGTAACTGATGAACAACAGAGGTTTCTCCTGCAATCCAGGGAGGGAAGAGTCACCTTTGTAATAAATGTATATCCCTACCTGTACCTTATACAAACTTTAATTCACACTGGATTAGAGACCTAAATGAGAAAGATTTTTAAAAATTGAAAGGTAGCATCAGTACAATCCCTATCAAAATCTCAGCTGACTTTTTTCTTTTGCAGAAACATAAAAATACATCCTAAAATTCATACAGAATCTCAAGGGACCCTGAACAGTTGCAGAAACATAAAAATCCATCCTAAAATTCATACAGAATCTCAAGGGACCCTGAACAGTTGCAGAAACATAAAAATCCATCCTAAAATTCATACAGAATCTCAAGGGACCCTGAACAGTCCAAAGAATCAGGAAAAAGAACAAAGGTAGAGGATTCACTCCTCTTGATTTCAAAACTTACCACAAAGCTCAGTAATAAGACAGTGTGCTACTGACATGAGGATAGATGAGTAAATTAATGGGAGGAATTCAGAGGCCAGAAATAAACCCTTATATTTACAGTCAACTGATTTCAATGAGGGTGCCAAGTCCATACAATGGAGAAATAACTGTCCTTCAACAGATGATGCTAACACAACAGGACATCCACATGCAAAAGAAAGAAGCTGGACTCCTACCTCACACCGTACAGAAAAACTTAAAATGGATCAAAGACCTACATTTAAGAGCTGAAACTTTATACCCTTAGAAGAAAATATAGGGATAAATCTTCAGGACTTTGAATTTGGCAACAGATTCTTAGATATGACAGCAAAAACACAAATAACTAAAGAAAAAGTAGATCAGTTGAGCTTCATCGAAAGTTAAAGCTTTTGTGTTTCAAAGGACATCATCAAGAAAGTGAAAAGATACCCATAGAATGGGTGGAAATATTTGCAAATCATTTATCTCACAAGTGGCTTGTACACAGAACTCTTACAACTCAAAAATACGAAGGCAAATAACCTAACTTAAAAAGGGCAAAGGATCTGAACAGACATTTCTTCAAAGAAGATATACAAATGGCCAATAAGCACATGAAAGGATGCTCAAAATCATTAGGGAAATACAGAGAGCTGCCAGTCGCACCCACTAGAACAGCTCTAGGCAAAAGGACAGACAATAGCAAGTGTTGACAAGGACGGAGCATGTGCTGCTGGGGATGTAAAATGGTGCAGCCACTTCGGAAAACAGTCTGGTAGAACCTCAAAAGGATAAAGGTAAGAGTCACCATATACATGAATAATTCTACCAAGTAATAACAATACAAGAGAACTGAAAACTTATGTCTAATAAGAACTTACTTATGAACGTTTTTATAAGCATTATTTATAATAACCAGACAGTGGAAACAACCCAAATGTCATCGACTGATGCACAGAGAAATAAAATGTGGTCCATCGATACAATGGAGTATTATTTGGTCATAAAAGAGGAATAAAACACTGATACATGCTACAACATAGATGAACCTTGAAACTATTATGCCCAGTTTAAGAAGCCAGACATAAAGGCCATATATTATATAATTCTATTTCATGAAATGCCCAGAATAGGGAAATCCATAGGTACAGAAAATAGATTAATGGTTTCCAGGGGACAGGGCTGGGGAAATAGGGAATTACTGCTAATGGTAATGGTTTGGGGGGATGGTGTGAAATGCTCTAGAATTAGTGGTGATTACTGCAATATTCAATGAATATGCTAAAAACAATAACTTGTATGCCTTAAAAGGGTAAATTTTATGATATGTGAATGATATCTACAATAAGCTGTCATTTTCTTAAGTGCTTCTAGAAGAAAACAGTAAACAATGAAAAATATCTTCATGACCACCGTATAAGCAAAGACGTCCTAAACAGGAAACAAAAAGAATTAAATGTAAAAGAAAAGCGTGACAGGGGCCTCCTTGGTGGCGCAGTGGTTGAGAGTCCGCCTGCCGATGCAGGGGATGCGGGTTCGTGCCCCGGTCCGGGAGGATCCCACATGCCGCGGAGCGGCTGGGCCCGTGAGCCATGGCCGCTGAGCCTGCGCGTCTGGAGCCTGTGCTCCACCACGGGAGAGGCCGCAACAGTGAGAGGCCCGCGTACCGCAAAAAAAAAAAAAAAAGTGTGACAAATGGGACTTAACAAAAGAGATTATTAAGAAAGTGAAGAGGCAGGCCCCAGATTGGGAGAAGATATATGCACATTATATATTTTCAACAAAGGACTAGATTCAAAATATATAAAGAACTCCTACAAACTGATAGAAAAAAAAACCAATTTTTTAAAAAATAAGTAAAAGATATGAACTGACATTTCACAAAAGAGGCTATCTATATGGCTAATAAACATTTTAAAAGGTACTCAACCTCCACAATCATCGGGAAATGCAAGTCACAACCACTGCTTCTCCACCAGAATAGTTCAAACTAAAACAACTGACAGTAAGAAAGGGGGGTGGGGACCAGAGCCCCGGAACTCTCACGCGCTGTTGGAGGGAACGGAAATCCATAGAAGCACTTGAGAAAACTGCGTGGCAGCTCCACTACACTTAAAGACTCAACAGAAACGAGTGCCTATGTCCACAAAGCACACGTACGAAAATGCATCGCTCATCGGGGTCCCAAACTGGAAACAACTAAATGTCCACATGCAGCCTGGTCAGTGAGCTGTGGTTTCCACAGACAAATGCTACCCAGCCACGGAACAGGGAAAGCACAGCTGAGCACAGCAGACGGGGAGAAAGGGCACCGAGTGAGGGAGGGCAGACCAACCCATGGTGGCCGAGGCTGGCCAGTGTCATCTGTGGGGAGAGCTGACCAGGAGGGGGCCAAGGGGCTGTCTGTGATACAGAAGTGAGCCGGATCTTCATGCAGGTGCTATCACACCTGGGGAGAAACGTGTGCTGACTTAAGGTCGCTGCATTTCTTACTGTACCTCAATAAAAAATATATATATTTTTTAAATACCCTGACCAAGTAAGAAGGAGGCCCGCTCATTAGAAGTAAGAGCTTCCAGCAGAGGAAGGGCGGCTCCCTGGAGAAGGGGTCCCGGGCACAGACAGGACAGTGGTGCCGCCAGGGTTGCCCACCACCCCAAGAACACTGCCGGCAAGTGGCAGGGCCGGGACTGGAACCCAGGCCGGCCTCCAAGCTGGCTCTTTCCACTAAGTCACATGGCCTCTCGTAACGAAGGAAGGCCAGGAGCCGGCCTAGAAAGGCTCCTTCCGTTGGCTTTTCCTAGGCGGGGAGTCCTCCCCCAGAGCCAGGCCCTTACGCCCCTCAGGGACACGGCCGGGGTCCGGGCCTGAGGGGCTCCCTGTGTGGGGCTCTGGGGCTGCTGGGGCGCACATGCCCCGTGCACACACTCACAGGCGAGCAGCCTCCGACACGCACGCGGGCGTCCGTTTAGACACCTGTCTGCCCCAAGAGGCCTCAATCAGGGGTGGCCACTGTGATCTCAGGACACTCGGAGGCGAGGGCTGAGGAACACAGACGGCCAGCCGGCCTCCATGCGACCATGCCCTTCACTGCCTGGCTACGGGCTACAGGCTGCAGCCTGGGCGGGGGCACAGGGGCAGGCGAGCCCGTGTCGCTGCTGCCTGCGTGGCCTCTTCACGGGACAGACCTGAGGGGCGAGCATGTCTTGTTCTCTGCTGGAACCGCCCTCAGGCAGCACACAGAGCCTGGCCCTTTGGCCTCAGACAGTGGACCAGGGAAGCCAAGCTGCCCAGGAACAGGCCTGGCCTGTTCTCAGACAATGGCTCAGAGATCACCCTCTGGGCAGCTGTCAAAGCCCAGGCCCACGTCCCCACACCTGATCTCAATGTGTTCTGGAAAAAGAGCCTAAACCCGGAGCCTGCAAGCCCACCTTCCCATTATGATGTGGTGGGGCAGGGTGGGGGGATGGGGTGTGGCTCAGAGGACAGGCGGGCTTTACAGAACGGGCTGAGCCAGCGAAAACGGAGGCTGAGAGAGACAGCAGAGCTACCTGGACCACACCAGCAGCTGCAAGCTGACCTACCAAACTGAACCTTAAAAATCCATCCTCGCACCTGCCCGGCCTCCCCAGGGGCCTGGGAGCAGACACACCACAGCCGCAAGGCCAGCATCCCAGTCTGCACTCACTGAGGCCTCCTCAGACCCACTGGCGATGCCGAGCCCGCTGCAGGAGGGCCAGGCTGTCACAGAGAACGGATTCAGACAACAGGTAGGCACGGGGGATGGTGGGGCCAGGCCTCCGTCTGCTGCCCTCCCTCCCCGTCCAGGAAGCTCCAGGTCATAAGGCCTGCCGGCACGGAGCACTGAACAACAATGGCCAATCTGCTCACATCTGCAGGCAGGAGAGTTCATCTTCCTAACTGGTGAGACGTGAAGGCCACCAGGTTGCCATGGTGACTTGCATCCGAGAACACTGGGCCCACATGGATAGGCTATCACTTCATATGTGTTCGTTTTTTTCCTCTTAGAAACTACATTCAATACAGAGTCACAACCAGTACAGGTAATAAACAGAGTGGAAGGCAGGCCGGCCGTGTCCAAGGGTACCGGTCACCTGTGCAAGAGCGACGTGAGTCTCCAGGGACGCGCACGCCCTGGGCAGGCATCCACGGAGCCCGAGAGGGGCCGGCGTCAAACGCCCCAGAGCACCTATTCGCGGACAGGAGAAACTCGTCCGTGATCCCCATGGCAAAGGGCCTCCCACATGCACACAACTCCAGGGGAGAAGGTCCCTGAGTCAGGAGGGTCAGGAAAGGGCTCCATGGAAAACAAGAGGAGCACAAGTTGGAACCCCGCCCTCTGCCAGCCGGGCTCCCCAGGCCGGCCCACCCACGCTGACATGGGTTAGGGCTGGCACCGGGCTCCGCAGGCCACCTGCTGGGCAGGGGAAGCCCCGCTAGGAGGCAAACGGCCCAGGGACAGAGCCCAGGCCTGGATGACCAACCTCAGCGTGCGCCACGGCCGCCTGGCGGCACTGACCCGGCCCAGGGGAGGGGGCGTGCAGGGCGGGAGGGGCTGCACGCGGCCAGGCCGGGAGGCTCTCCTCCTCTGCGAGCAGCACAGATGTGGAATCACAGTTAGCTGACGGGGAGAGGAAGCCTGGGCCTTTTTTGGTAATTCTCAATGCCCTAGAAGTGGCTTTCCGACATCTGCCTGGAAAACTGTTCGTTAAAAAAAAAAAAGCCAGAGGAAAATCTATCTGGCAAAACCCCAAGGTACAGGATTGCAAAGAGAAAAGAGAACTGCTCTCCACGGGCTCTGCCGCTTCTGGCTTTCGCCCACTGACCTGGCAGATGAGGGGGCGCACGGTCCAACCCGGGGCTGCACGCAGCCGAGGCCACATGCCACCTGTCTGCTCCCAGGACAGAACTCAGGACCCAATCCCTTGGGCCCAGGAGGCCTCACGCCTGCTTGCCACTCACCCTGTCAGGCTGAGAACCATTATTCATCCCTCAAGGGACTCAAGTCCCCTCCCCTCCGCCCTCAAGATAAGATGACTTCAAACCAAAGAACCCCCAACCTCTGCCTGAAAGAGGACACTGCTTTCCCAAAGCTAAAGCAGAATGAAACCTCCCAACACTGGACTCCCGAACGAGCTGGATCTTCAAGGCTTTGCCGTTCTCCCCTGCCTCTGTACGCAACCACTCCAGAAATGGCCTGAAGAGACAAGCACATCTGATACGCCCGACCCTTAAACCAGCCGGGGGAAAGGTCTCCAGCTTCCTGAAACATGAGTGGAAAAGACGAAGATTCACGGAGTGCCGAGTACACATCAAGTGCTTCCTACATGCTTTCCTGGCTAACGCTTTCATCGGGGATGGCGCCGCACAGACGGCAGAACCGGGGCTCACACCCAGGTCCTCCTGTGCTGCAGTAATTCCCGTGCAGGCCCCGCCGGACTGTGAGCTCCCAGTGGGCAGGACACACAGCCAAGGGTCACTGTGGGGGCCACAGCCCTCGGCCCCTCAGGATGGGCACACGGCTCTGGAGCTAAACATGACTGGAATATTTTCAGTTGAAAAATAATAAGACCAGAGGACCAAATACATTGGCTGACGTGCCTCTCCGGACTTACCTGTTCTCCACATTTCAACCCAGTCAGACTCGCTGATGTCTAATTCACCAAGCACTGCGATAGGGACCAGATGTATGGAGGTTAACAGGACAACGCCTCTTCCACGACACTGCAGTTGGGAAACCAAAGGTGAGCACAGCTAGCCTAAAACAAGTTTGTTGTGTAAAGTACAACAGTAGGAAGCATAAGAGCTGTCAGATCTCACTGGTGATTCCAGAAGACAGAGGAGAAACAGTTTCACAGCATATATATGTGTGTGGGTGCCGTGCGTGTATATATATATACAAATTATTCATATAAGTTTACACTATCTATTAAAGAATCACTACCATTTTTCCCCATTTATTTCTTATTGGGTTCATTACTAATTTTGCTGGAATGCTTCCTCAAGTAATTCTTTTTTTTTTTTTTTTAATTTTATTTATTTATTTATTCTAGGCTGCACCGGGTCTCCGTCGCTGCACGCGGGCCCCCCTCTGGTTGCGACAAACGCGGGCCACTCCTCGCCGCGGTGGGCCCCCCCGCTGCGGACCACAGGCCCCAGGCACGCGGGCTCAGCAGTTGTGGCCCACGGGCTCTAGAGCGAAGGCTCAGCAGTTGTGGCCCGCGGACCCAGCTGCTCCGCGGCATGCGGGACCCTCCCGGGCCAGGGCTCAAACCCACGCCCCCTGCACTGGCAGGCGGACCCCCAACCACTGCGCCACCAGGGAAGCCCCTCAAGTAATTCTTTCAGGAAAAGTCTGGATGCTATAAACTTTATCCTTTCAAGTCTTTCACATGAAAAAGTTTTAAAATTATAACTTTTAAAAGTATGGTTTAGAGTAAAAATTGGGAAAAAACCACACAAAACACAAAAAACCATTAGAGTCCAAGAAAGAAAGGAGCAAACTTGTGATTCAGAAAAATATTTGCAGAAATAATGGTTAAAAACTTGCCAAAGTTTGTGGGAAAAAACCTATAGATTCAAGAAGCTGAGTGAATCCCAAACAGGGTGAACCTAAAAAAATCCCCTCCCAGATAAATCATAACCAAATTTTTGAAGACTGACGACAAAGAAAGAAATCTTGAAAGTAGCCACAGATAAATGACGTTACCTACAGGAGAATGATTCAAGCAACAGTGGGTTTCTCACCGGAGACGGTGGGGGCCAGAAAGAAGTGGCATATTTTCCAAATGCTGAGAGAAAAGAAGCTGTTAACCCAAAAGTCCACATCAAAATAACTTCTGAGTAAAGGAAAAACAGACCTAATCAGTAAAGAAAAACGAAAAGAATCTGTTCCCAGCACATCTGCTCTAATTGTTAAAGGAAGTTTTTCAAAAGGAAAAGAAATAATTTTGAAAGAAAGAGAGAAAGGGAAAGGGAGTGAGGGCGGAAGGGAGGAAAAGTTGGGAGAAACTTGGAACTTCAGGAATGAAGAAAGAGTAATGGAAAAGTAAACAGGACAGGGATGCTTCTCCTCTTATGTTTGACATTTGAGAGTAAAAAACTGAAGTGGTTCTCAGTATACACAAAAGCAATATTTAAGACAACCATTTCATTAAAGGGGGAGGGAGAAGAGACATAAATGTGGTAATGCCTCTACATCCCACTTGAAGTGCTACAATGTTGATACCAGTAGACAGACTGTGGCAAGGAGTCTATGGAATCCATAGAGCAGTCACTAAAAAAAAAAAAAGGAAAAAGATATACTCAAAACTGCTTTAGACGAATTAAAATGAGGTACTATAAAATGTTCAGGTAACCTACAAGAAGATAGGAAAGGAAAAACATGGAAATGAAACACGGTGGATACAGATAAAAAATGATAAACTTAAATCCTGATATATCATTAATTATATTAAATTTAAATGATCTAAACACACCAATTAAAATGAGAGAATTCAGAACAGCTTTAAAAATGACCAAACTACATGCTAGCAAAGAATTATGTGTAGGTAGATTAAAAGTTCAAGTACAGGGGCTTCCTTGGTGGCTCAGTGGTTAAGAATTCGCCTGCCAATGCAGGGGGACACGGGTTCGAGCCCTGCTCCGTGAAGATCCCACATGCCGTGGAGCAACTAAGCCCGTGCGCCACAGCTAGTGAGCCTGTGCTCTGGAGCCTGCGAACCACAACTACTGAGCCCATGTGCCACAACTACTGAAGCCCGGGCACCTAGAGCCCGTGCTCCGCAACAAGAGAAGCCACCGCAATGAGACACCCGCGCACCGCAACAGAGAGTAGCCCCTGCTCGCCGCAACTAGAGAAAGCCTGTGCGCAGCAACGAAGACCAAACGCAGCCAAAAATAAATAAATTTACTAAAAAAAGAGCAATGAAAAAAACTATATATTAAAGAAAAAGATCAAGCATGAAAAAGATGTATCATGCAAATAGTAATCCAAAAAAGCTAAACAGGCTACATTAATATTGAACAAAGAGATTTCAGAGCAAAGAACATTACCAGAGAAAAAGTGGTTATTACATAATGATAAAAGGGTCAATTCATTAAGAAGGCATAACAATCCTAAGTGTGTACACAAAAGAGAGCTCCAGAACACATGAAGCAGATATAACAGAACTGAACACAGAAACAGCCGATTCTGGAATTACAGTCAGGGACTTCAACACAACTCTCTAAGAAACTGAAAACAACCACTAGGCAGAAAATGAGCAACAATACAGAAGAATCAACAACACCACAAACCAACAGGACCCATCTAAAATGTACAGAACACTTCACCTAACAAAAGAATAAACACTAGTTTCAAGAATACGTGGAGCCTTCACCTTTAGATCATAAACAGAGCTTAACAAATTCAAATTAACTGATATCATACAAAATATGTTCTCTGACCATAATATATTACATCAGATTTCAATAATAGAAGATAACAGGGAAATCTTCAAAAACTTGAAAATTAAGCACCACACTTCTAAAAAACCATGGGACACAAAAAAATTTTTAATGATGCAGTGTTTATACAGAACCTAAGAAAAACAAAATGACAACACATCAAAATCTGTAGGCTACATGAAGATGTCAGAACTCTTGAGCATTTCTGGTGAGAACGAAAAATGGTATAACTACTGTGGAAAACAGCCTTGCGGTTTCTCAAAAGCTTAAACATAAAACTACCGTATGATTCAGCAATTTCACTTCTAGATATACTCCCAAAAGATCTGAAAGCAGGGACTGAGACACTTTCACACAAATGCTCCTAACAGCATTACAGTAGCCGAAAGACAGAAACAACCCACATGTCCACCAACACCAGGATGGATAAATGAAATGTGTTCAATACATACAATGGAGTATCATTCAGCCTTTAAAAAAAAAATGAAACTCTGACACCTGCTACAACATGGACAAACTTTGAAAACATTACGTTTAGTGAAACAAGTCAGATAAAAAAGGACAGATATTGTATGATTCCATCTTTATAAGGTGTCTAGAATATGCAAATTCATAGAGACAGAAAGTAGAATAGAGGTTACCAGGGGCTGGGAGAGGAGGAATGGAGAGTTACTATTTGATGGGAACAGAGTTTCTGTTTGGGGTGATGAGAAGATCTGGAAATGGACACTGGTGATCGTTGTACCACACGGTAAACATACTTAATGCCACTGAATTACACAATCAAAAATGGTTAACCAGGGCTTCCCTGGTGGCACAGTGGTTAAGAATCCACCTGCCAATGCAGGGGACACAGGTTTGAGCCCTGGTCTGGGAAGATCCCACATGCCGCGGAGCAACCAAGCCCGTGCGCCACAACTACTGAGTCTGTGCTCTAGAGCCCACGAGCCACAACTACTGAGCCCATGTGCCACAACTACTGAAGCCCGTTGCGCCGTGGTCCGCAACAAGAGAAGCCACCACAATGAGAAGCCCGTGCACCGCAAAGAAGAGTAGCCCCCGCTCCCTGCAACTAGAGAAAGCCCATGCGCAGCAATGAAGACCCAACACAGCCCAAAACAATAAATGAATAAAATTTAAAAATAAATTTCTTTAAAAAATGGTGAACACGGTAAATGTACATTTTACCGTATTTTTTAAAACTCTGTGGGCTGCAGCTAAAGTAGAGCTCGGGGAGAAAGCTACACCCTCTGCGACAGGCAGCACCCAGTGACCCCTGTCTTACGATATTCACAGCATCGTGTAAGGCCCTCCCCTCACTAGACACGGGCTGGACTGAGTGGTGTGCTTCTCATGAAGAGCACACAACAAAAGTGACGAGTGTTACTTTCCTGATTAGGTTACAAGAGCTGTGACTCACTCTGGCTCTTCTCTCTCGCTCGCTCTCCTGAAGCAAGCTGCCGTGTTGTCACCACCCCAGTGGAGAGGCCACGTGCCAGGAAACTGAGGGCAGCTTCTGGCCAGCAGCCACCAAGGCACTGACTCCTGCATGAGTGAGCCTGCAAGTGGGTCCTCCTAAGCTAGTCTTGGGATGCCTACAGCCCTAGCCAACACCCTAAATGCAGCCTTGGGAGAAATCCTGAAGCAAAGGACCCAGCTAAACTACATCAAGTTTCTTGACCACAGAAACTGAAATAGTAAATGTCATTTTAATCCATTAAGTTTGGGGATAGGGCTTCCCTGGTGGCGCAGTGGTTGAGAGTCCGCCTGCCGATGCAGGGGACACAGGTTCGTGCCCCGGTCCGGGAGGATCCCACATGCCGCGGAGCGGCTGGGCCCGTGAGCCATGGCCGCTGGGCTTGTGCGGCCGGAGCCTGTGCTCCACAACGGGAGAGGCCACAACAGTGAGAGGCCCGCGCACAGCAAAAAAAAAAAAAAAAAAAAAAAAAAAAAAGTTTGGGGATAATTTGTAACTAACACAGCACTAAATGCTTATATTGAAATAGAGGAATGGTCTCAAGTCAATACTCTATACTCTAATTTCAAAAAGTAGAAAAAAAAGACAAAAAACGCTCAAAGTAAGCGGACAGAAAGAAACAGACTAAAAACAGCAATCAGTGGAATTGAAAACTGAGAAACCATCAAGCCAAAAGCTGGTTGTTTGAAAAGATTAATAAAATTGATAAACTTCTAACAAAACTACAAAGGAAAAAAGAGAAGAACAAATTACCAATATGAAGAACAAAGAGGAGAAATCACAACAGACCCCTGAGACATTAAGAGGATAAAATAATACAATAACAGCTCTATACATATAAATTCAACAACTTAGATGAAATGGACCAATTCTTCAAAAACTACAAACAACCAAAATTCATCCAAGATGATACAGATAATCTCAATAGTCCAGGAACTATTAAAGAATTGAACTCATAGTCAACCTTTTGAAAAATAAATCTCAGGCCTGAATAGTTTCACTGGCAAATTCTTCCAAGCATTGAAAAAAATAAACATCACCAATTCTATAAATTCTTTTCCAGAAAATAGGAGCCATACTTCCTAAATCATTTTATGAGGTCAGCATTACCCTGATACTAAAACCAGATTAAAATTTACAAAGAAAGAAAGAAAAGAAGAAAGAAAAGAAAGAAAGGCTACCAATAATTAATAACAATGAAAACAGATGTAAAAATCCTCAACAAAATATTAGCATATCAAATTCAGCACACGTGTGTACATAGATATATGTGTACACACACACACACACACACACACACACACACACACACAGCATGACCAAGTGGGGTTTATTCTAGAAATGCAATACGGGTTCAATAATCACAAAAATCAGTGTAAACAACCACATTAAAAGTCTAAAGGAGGGCTTCCCTGGTGGCGCAGTGGTGGAGAGTCCGCCTGCCGATGCAGGCGACGCAGGTTCGTGCCCCGGTCTGGGAAGATCCCACGTGCCGCGGAGTGGCTGGGCCCGTGAGCCATGGCCGCTGAGCCTGCACGTCCAGAGCCTGTGCTCCACAACGGGAGAGGCCACAACAGTGAGAGGCCCGCATACCACAAAAAAAAAAAAAGTCTAAAGGAAAAAAACCACATGATCATATCAATTGATGAAAAAGCATTTGACAAAATTCAATACCCCTTCATCATAAAAACTCTCAGCAAACTAGGAATAAAAGGGAACTTCCTCAATCTAATGAATAGCATCTATAAAAAATCTTCAGCTAAAGTCATAATGAAAAGACTGAATGCTTTCCCCTAAAGATCAGGAACAAGGCAAGGGGGTCCACCATTCTCACCACCCCTATTCATCATAGCACTGGAAGCTTTAACCAATGCAATAAGGCAAGAAAAATTAAAAGCAAATAGATTGTTAAAAGAAGAAATAACAAGCTATGCCTATTTGCAGATATGCCCATCTAAGCAGAAAAACCTAAGGACTTAACAGAACAACTCCTGGGTTAGCAAGGTCACAGGATAACATACAAGGCCATCACATAAACATCAATCTTATTTGAGACTTCCCTGGTGGTCCAGTGGTAAAGAATCCACCTTCTAATGCAGGGGACACCCAGTTCTACACCTGGTTGGGGAACTAAGACCTCACGTGCCGTGGGGCAACTAAGCCCGCGTGCCACAACTACTGAGCTCATGTGCCTCAACTAGAGAGCCCAAGTGCCGCAACTAGAGAGCCCACGTGCTCTGGAGTCTCTGTGCCACAACTAGAGAGAAGCCCAAACGCCGCAACTAGAGAGGGGTCCACACACTGCAACTAGAGAGAAGCCTGCACGCCACAACAAAGAGCCCGTGCTACAATGAAACATCCCACACGCCTCAACGAAGATCCCACATGCTGCAACTAAGACCCGACACAGCCAAAAAAACAAAGAAAAAAAAAATCGATCTTATTTCCAAATACTAGCAATGAACAACTGGAGACCAAAATTTCAAACTCAGTACCAGTTACAACAGCTCCCCCTTCCCGCAACAGACACACACACACACACACCCCACACACAAAATGCATGTGGATGTGTATGCTGAAAACCTTAAGGCACTGATAAACATCAAACATGATTTTAAAATTTAAAGAGATATTCTGTGTTCATGATTGGAAGACCTAACATTATAAAGATCCCAACTCTCCCCAAAATTATCTATAAGCTTAACGCAATTCCTACCAAAGTCTCAGTAGAACTTTTTGCAGATATAGACAAATTCTAAAATGTCTATGGAAAGGCAAAGCAAATCAAAGAGCTAAAGTAATTTTGAAAAAGAACAATAAAGTTGAATCAAAGTATCCAAGTTTAAGATTCACCACATAGCTAAAGTGATCAAGACAGTGTCGTATAGGCACACGAATAAACAGAGATCAATAGAACTGAAGAAACAGCTGAAGCAAATATGATCAACTGACTTTTGATTAAGGTTCAAAAACAATTTGATAAAGAAAGAATAGTCTTTTCAACAGCGTTAGAACAAAGAAATGAAACTCAAATTAAACCATTCATTATACAAAAATGAACTCAAAACAGATTATAGATCTAAATGTAAAACGTAAAACCATAAACCTTTTAAATGAAGATATAGGAGAAAAACCTTCATGGCCTAGAGTTAGACGAAGAGCTCTTAAATATGACATCAAAAGCATGATCCATAGAAGAAAATAACTGATGAACTGAACTTCCTCAAAGTTAAAAACTTTGTTCTGCAAAGACACTGGTGAGAGAATGAAAAGGTGAGGCATAGACTGCGAGGAAATATTTGCAAATCACATATCTGATAAGGGACAATATACAGAGGACTCTGTAAACTGAACAGTGAGGAAACAAACCATCCAATTAGGAAACAGACAAAAGACTTGAAAACACACCTTACCAAAGAGGATCTACAAATGCTAAAGGAGCACATGAAAAACTACACAAGGTCATTAGCGATTAGAGAAGTGCCAATTAAAGCACAGTGAGCTACTCCTTCACATCGACTAGAATAGCTAATTATTTTATTTACTGACATTTTTTATTTTAAATACTGCCGGTACCAAACATGGGAAAGATATATGGAGACTGGCTCACTCACACACAGCTGTTAGGAATGTAAGATAGGACAACCACTCCGCAAAAGAGTCTGGCCGTGTTTTATAATGTTAAACATACACTCACCAAATGACCCAGCGATCCCCCTCCTGCGTATTTATGGCAGAGAAGTGAAAGTCAGGTTTACACAAAAGCCTGGGCATGTATATACATAGATGGTGGCTTCATCTGTAACAGTCGAAAACTGGAAACAACTCAGATGGCTTTCAAACAGGTGAACAGGTACACAATCTGATATATCCATACAATAGAACACTACCCGGCAACAAAACGGACCACGTTACTGATGCACGACAACAACTTGGATGGATCTCAGAGGCGTTATGCTGAGTGAAATAAAAAGCCAATCTCAAAAGGTGACACATATATAATTCCACTTACATAACAGCCTCAAAATAACAAAATTATGCTCACAGAGAAGAGACAAAGGTTGCTAGGTCAGGGTTGAAGGAAGGGGGATTTTGTGGGGTTGATGGGACAGCTCTGTGTCCTTGACTGTGGGGGTGGTTACATGAAAAAATATATGTGTGTATGCGTGTATGTATATGATAAAAATTTATGATAAAATCTGACAGCTCTACACACCAAAAGAACAGTAATACTGGTAAACAATGAGTACATATGAAAGGTGATGATTCCGAAGGAGGCCTGCGGTTAGCTGAGGTTTTACTGCCGCTGTAACTTCCCGGCTGTGATCTCTGCGCTATGGCAGTATCCAGCGGGTGGGCCCATCAATGATGTCTACACCCTAAACCCCAGACTGTGAATGAGATGAGATTATCCTGGATTATCCAGTGGGCCCAGTGTCACCACACGAGACACTGCTTTCAGGAAAAGCAGACAACTTTTACCAGCTGGTGGTAGAAAAGAGGAGCGGAGATCAAAGCACGAGAAGAAGTAGATGTGTGCTGCTGGCTTGAGAAGAACGGGCCTTGTGGGGAGGAGCTGGATTCTGCCAACAACCAGAGTAGCTTGGGAGCATTTTCCTTCCCCAGAGCCTCCAGCGAGCACCAAGGCTCCGGATGACACCTTGGTTTTGGCCCAGTGGACTCAAAGCAGAGAATCTGGCCACCACGTCGGACTTCTGACCAACAGAGCAGCAATGCTGTTTCCAGCCAGGAAGTGAGTGGTGACTTTTGAGAACAGTAACAGAAAACTCAATACAGAGATTTTCCACTGGGATGCTTTGGGGACTTTTGGTAACATCCAGAGACAATTTTGTTTGTCACACCTTGTGGGGGCGCCACTGGCACCTAGTAGAAGCCAGCGGTGCTGCTAAACATCCCACAGGGCACAGAACAGACCCCCCCCCCAACAAAGGCACGTCCAGTCCCAAGTGTCACTGTGCTGAGGTCGACCGACCCTGTACTGTGATGCGTGTAAGGTGTCATCACTGGGGGAGGGCACATGGGGATCTCTGCACAGTTTCTGCAACTTCTGTGTGAGCCTAAAATTGTTGCAAAATTTTAAATTTTTTAAATTAAATATAGACATAATCACAAGGACAATAGAAGGAGGCACAGCTTCCACACCACTGGAAGTAGGTAAAAAAAAATAAAGTGCTTTGGGAATCTTGGGCAAATATAAGCTAAGGGGAAGGAGTCAACAGAGAGGAAAAAATTAAAAACATAAGCAAGACACTAATGAAAGAAACTGAAGACCACACAAACAGATGGAGAGATACACCATGTTCTTGGGTTGGAAGAATCAATATTATTAAAATGACCATACTGCCCAAGGCAATCTACAGATTCAATGTAATCCCTATCGATATACCAATGGCATTTTTCACAGAACTAGAACAAATAATTTTAAAATTTGTATAAAAACACAAAAGACCCTGAACAACCAAAACAATCTTAAGGAAGAAGAATGGAGCTGAAGGAATCATGCTCCTTGACTTCAAACTATACTACAAAGCTACAGTAATCAAATCTCACACGTGGAATCTAAAAAATACAACAAACTAGTGAATAAGACAAAAAAGCAGCAGACTCACAGATCCAGACAACAAACTAGCGGTTACTGGTGGTGAGGGGGAGGGGCAGTATAGGGTGGGGAGGCTGAGGCACAAAGTATTGGGTGTAGGACAGGCTCAAGGACGTGCTGTACAACAGGGGACTAGAGCCAACATTTCATAATAACTGTAAATGGAAAGTAACCTTTAAAAATTGAATTAAAAATTCAAAAAAAAATATATATAAGCAAGAATAAGGACACTGGCGGATGAAAGTCCCAGGAGAGACCTTCCCTAAGAGCTCATCAAGATCACAGGTCAAGGGGCCGGCTGAGTGCAGGGTCACAGGCAGCGTGTGAAGGGAGGGAACGCGAGCGCTGAGTCACGGGGCCCCGCCCTCCGCGAACCACAAACCCAGATTCGGTTCCTCAACGACAAAGCCAAGCTTGTGAATTTGACCCCAGTGTGTACCCAAGAGGCCGGCCAGCACAGCTGACGGGGGCCCCGGCCTGCACCCCAGCCCCCCAATATCTCATACGTGACAGTTGTTGACCAAAAGGAAGCTGTGGCTCCACACCGCGCACCTTCACTGGAAGAG
>NW_020175040.1:2890841-2898640 GCF_003031525.2 Neophocaena asiaeorientalis asiaeorientalis
CGCGTCTCCATCGGGGGACACCGGGAGGAGGCTGCGTGGAAGGACGGAGGGGAGGGCGCGCCCCCTGCTCTGCTCTCCCCTGCCCTGCCCCTCCCCCATCACTGTGCCCCTTCGCCAGCAGCACAGCACCTCCTACAGCAGCAGCTGACGCTGGTCTGCAGCTTTCCCCAAGCCTGCAGGACAGACTTCCCGCACCCCCTCCGCCAGACACAGAAGCCCCAGCCGAGCAGCACCCTCCCCGAAACGCTGGGTTCTCGCGGGGCCCCGTTTTGGCGACAGAGGCCTCTCCCCGACCCCAGCCCAAGCGGCAGGAGCTGCCTCCTTACACCTCCATGTTCCTGTCACACCCTTTCAATAACCTAGACACCAATTCTTGATATACATTCTCTGTTCAAATGAGGCCTGTGGTTTCCGTCTCCTGGCTGGACCGTGACCAACACAGCAGCTGATCACCCACTCAGTTTTCAGTTCTCTCTCGCTCAGAAGACATGAAGAGGCAAATCACGAGAGAAGAAAGACTTAGGCCAACAAACGTGAAGAACATTCAGTCTCCACTTGAAACCAAAGAAACGAAAAATAACACTACAGGACACCAATTTCTGCGTCTCAGCGCAACACGTGTTACGCGGGCCAATAATCCCCAGGGCTGGCACGTGACCCTCCCACACTGCGGGCAGGATGCAGACGGGCATCACCACCCTGTGGACAGGAGTTCACAGCAGGTGTCAAGAATTTTTACCATCTGAAGCTTAAAAAATAAGACACTGCAGGAGGAGATAGGGTTCTTCCTCTTCCTTCTGGTAAGACAGCTAAGGACTCTGAACATTCCACACAAAACAAACATGAGAGGACCCTGAGAGGTGGAGAGAAGGGGGCGTGTGGCTGGGGCCTCAGGACACTCACACGCAGCCAGCAGTGCGTTTCCCGTGTCCTTTTTTTTTTTGTTTTTGTGGTACGCGGGCCTCTCACTGTCGTGGCCTCTCCCGTTGCGGAGCACAGGCTCCGGACGCGCAGGCTCAGCGGCCATGGCTCACGGGCCCAGCCGCTCCGCGGTATGTGGGATCTTCCCGGACCGGGGCACGAACCCGTGTCCCCCTGCATCGGCAGGCGGACTCTCAACCACTGCACCACCAGGGAAGCCCTCCTGTGTCCTTTCTGCCCCACATATCCTGGACTGGTGCTCAAGGGGATGCCAGTGGGAGTGACCGAAAGCCCCCAGGAAAGCCTGTTCTTTCTACCAAAGGACCAGGAAAGCAGCAGCCAGGCAAGACAGAAACTTTCCGCCGGTAACTGCCCAGTTCCAGCCCCACCCTCGCCAGGCTGGGCCCCCCCACCTTCCAGCTGCGGGAGGTGCGGGGGGAGGCGATCAGAGAAGATCAGGTGGGGAGGCTGATCTCCACACACCCCCACCCTGCCAGCTGTCACAGAGACCTGGCAGGAATCCAGATAAAATGACACAGAACTACACTTACACAATGTATCCGCTTCCCAGTGTTGATACCGCACTACAGCTACACAAGATGTAATCTTCGGGGAAAACTCCATGAAGGGTACATGGGGAACCTCCCCATTATCTGTGCAACTTCCTGTGAATCTATAATTACTTCAAAATAAATGGTGAAAACAAAAAAGCATGGGAGAACTTTCTGGGGAAAAGGACACGTCCTATAAGCTGACTGAGGTGACTGTTAGGTGGTTGTTACATGTTACGTTTGCCAAGGTCATCAAGCTGATACTTAAAGTGTATGGGCTTTACTGTATATAAATTACACCTCACTAAAGTTACCTAAAATAATGAGCTATCTAAATATCTAAATCCCTATCAATACTAATAAAATAAACAGAAGAGAAAGAAAATAAAGCTCTCTTTCTAGAACAATGCCAACTAATAAATGTAGAGGAAATTGTAGAAATACAAAATGACAATTTTGCAACCACCAGCATATTGATTCAGACAAGAATCGTCAATGGCGAGGACAGTGGTGGAGTAAGCAACTCCAAGCTCTCATCTTCCCACAAAAACTCTGAAAAATACGCAGAAACTCTCAGAACCAGCTTTGTCAGAACTCTGAAAAACAGCCAAAGGTTGACAGCAACCAAGTGAACGCTGAATCAAGAAAAAGACAATGT
Source organism: Neophocaena asiaeorientalis asiaeorientalis (assembly GCF_003031525.2). Taxonomy (NCBI): domain Eukaryota; kingdom Metazoa; phylum Chordata; class Mammalia; order Artiodactyla; family Phocoenidae; genus Neophocaena; species Neophocaena asiaeorientalis. The sequence continues at coordinate 2,892,972 of NW_020175040.1, forward strand.
GAAAACAGTAGCAAAGCTCTGTGGCATTCTCAAGTGCCCTTCCCTGCCCCTCCCGGGGCAGGTATAGCAGCCCACATTTCCAACATGGGGCCCTGGACCCAGGTTCCAGAGGGAGCTGATCTTATTTGTAAACTATTGGGTACATTTGTTCTAACCCTGTCTGGGGCTGCCTGAAGGGCTGATGGGAGACACATCTCTCTTCGCCTAACTCAGAACTCAGGCTGGAAAGGGAAAGGCGTTGCTGGGGAAAAGAGTACAGTTCAGACAGACAGCAACCACCTGGGAGGAAGACTTGGAGGAGAGTCTTTGAAACATTAGGACGTTTAAAAGCAACCATGTGCACAGAAATATCTGGGCCAGTGACAAGACACATGCTCAGGAAAGACTTGAGAAGCCTCTAACCTTTTACCTTGGGCTGATCTCTAGGCTCAGTACAAGTTGGTTATCTGCTGAAAGGGTTCCCCAGCACAGAGCCAATCTGCAAAGAGTGGGAAAGGGCTTAGGTTTTGTTTTCCTTTTCTTTTTTTCTGGTGTATTTTGTTTCTGTTTTAATCCCTTGTCATAAAAGGAAATTTCTATCAAAACATTTGCTCAACACAAGCTAAAGAAATAAAGGTTTCAGTGACTACACACAAGGATACAGTCTTCCAAAAATAATTTAGAAAAGTCACTAAACAAATAGATTACTATGGCCTTAAAAAAAATCAAAAAAATAATGCAAACCCCAGGAAAGAGGAAGAATCTGATTTCCAGAGTTACGAGATTAACATATTCAAATGTCCAAAAAAAAAGTCAAAAGGCATACAAAGAAATAAGAAAGTATAGCCCATTCAAAGGAAAAAAATTAACTGACAGAAACCATCCCCAAGAAAACCCAGACATCAGACTTATTAAACAAAAATCATTTAAATATGTTCAAAGAGATAAAGGAAAACATGGACATCTAAAAGAGGAAATCAGGAAGATGATATATAAACAAAATGAGAATATCAATAAAAGATACAGGAACTATAAAAAAGAACCAACCAAAAACTCTGGGGCTGAACTGAAATTCATGAGAAGGGTTCAACAGCAGGTCTGAGCAAGTAGAAGAAAGAATCAGCAAATGTAAAGATAGGACAAATGAAAGTACTGAGTTTGGGAAGCAGGAAGAAAAAAGAAGGAAGAAAAGTAAATAAAATCTGAGGAGCCTGTTGAATGCTAACATCTACATTATGTGAGTCTCAGTAGGAAAAGAAACAGACAAAGGGGCAGAAAGAATATTTGAAAAAGTAACGGCTAAAACACCCCAAATTGATGAAAGACACGAATCTACAAATCCAAAAGGCTCCAAGTATGATAAACTCAAAGACACCCACACCAAGTTACATTATAACAAAACTACTGAAGAAACAAAGAGAAAATCTTGAAAGCAGCAAAAGAGAAGAGACTTGTTATACACAAGGGATCCTCAGAAAGATTCACAGCTAATTTTTATCAGAAACCATAAAGGCCAAAAGACAATGTGAAACACACATTCAAAGTATTGGGGGGGGGGGAAAGCTTTCAACCAAGAGTTCTATATCCATCAAAACTGTCCTTCAAAAATGAAGGAGAAATTAAGACATTCTTAGATTAACAAAATCTGAGCCAGTTCATTATCACTAGGCTTACCCTACAAGAAATGCTGCAGGGAGCCCTTCAGGTTACAATGAGGGACACTAGAGGGTAACTTGAAGCTGTACGAAGAAATAAGACCTCCAATTAAGGTAAATACATGGGTGAATATAAAAGCCAGTACTATCATGTTTCTGGTTTGTAATTCCATTTCCTAAGTGATTTAAAAAGCAAATGTCTTTAAAAATTATTATAAGTCTGTTATTGGGTATAGAACGTATAAAAATATAAATGTGAAAACAATAATATAAAGGGGGGACAGAGCTGTATGGGAGCAGTTTTTTTAAACTATTTTACTGCAATAAAATATACATAATATTTAACCTTTAACCAGATTTAAGTGCACAGTTTCAGGGGCAGTAAGTACATTCAAAATGGTGTACAACTATCACCCTATCCATTTCCAGAACTTTTTCATCATCCCAAAGAAAAGCTCCATGTTGATTAAGTGATAACTCCTCCTCTTCCATTCCCCCAGGCCTTGGTAACCTCTATTCTACTTTCCATCTCTATGAGTAGGAGCAGAGTTTTTATATGCTATTGAAGTTAAGTTGGCATCAATTCAATTAGACTGTTATAAATTTAGGATGTTAAATGCAATCTCCATGGAAACAACAAAGAAAATATCTAAAGAATAAACATAAAAAGAAATGAGAAAGAAATCAAAATGGCTCACTACATAAAAAAATCAATAAACTGCAAAAAAGGCAATAATGGAAGAAATGGGGATCAAAAACAGCAATAAATCATACAGAAGACAAATAGCAAAGTGGCAGAATTAACTTCTTCCTTCTCAGTAATTACCTTACATGTAAATGTACACTCCAGTCGAAAGGCAGAGACTGGCAAAATAGATGAAAAACACGATCCAACGATACACTGTATACAAGAGGATTACTTTAAATCCAAAGACACATGGGTTGAAACTGAAAGAATGAAAAAAGATACAACATGCAAAAGTAAGAAACTGGATGGCTATAATAATATCAGAAATAAATAGACTTTGAGTCAAAAATAGTCACAAGAAACAAAGAAGGATATAAATAATGGACCCTTATTGATAAAAGGGTCAATCCATCAAGAATAGATAGCAATTATAAACATATACGCATCAAATAACAAAAGCCCAAAGTATATGAAGCAAATATCAACAAAATAAAAGGGAAAAATACAAAGATCTATAATAATAGTTGGAGATTTCAACACCTCACTTTCAATAACGAATGGAACATTTAGACAGCACATCAATAAGACAACAGACGGTTTGAACAACACTGTAAAACAATTAGACCTTATAGACATATGTAGAACACTCTACTGCAGACCTTATATTAGGCCACAAAACAAATCTCAACAAATTCTGAAAGACTGAAATCATAGAAAGTATCTTCTCTGACCACAATGGAATGAAGCCAGAAATCTATAAGAGAAGGAAAACTGAAAAAATGCCCAAATATGTGGAAATTAAAAACACACTCTTAACCAATGGGTCAAAGAAGAAAAAAGAAGGGAAATTAGAAAATACTTTGATATGAATGAAAATAAAAACACAACACACCAAAACTTATGGAATGTAGTGAAGGTACTGCTCAGAGAGAGATTTATAGCATACGTGCTTACATTAATAAAGAAGAAAGGTCTCAAATCAATAATCCAAGTTTACACCTTGAGGAACTAGAAATAGGAGAGCAAACTAAACCCAAAGCTAACAGGAGGAAGGAACCAGTAAAGGTTAGAAGGAGAGGTAAACACTACTATGATCTAGAAATCCCACTCCTGGGCATATATCTGGAGAAAACTATAATTCAAAAGAGATACAGGCATGGGACTTCCCTGGTGGTGCAGTGGTTAAGAATCCACTTGCCAATGCAGGGGACATGGGTTCGAGCCCTGGTCCGGGAAGATCCCACATGCCACGGAGCAACTAAGCCCATGAGCCACAACTACTGAGCCTGCGCCCTAGAGCTCGCGAACCACAACTACTCAGCCCATGTGCCACAACTACTGAAGCCCACGTGCCTAGAGCCCGTGCTCCACAACGAGAGAAGCCACCACAATGAGAAGCCAGTGCACCGCAAAGAAGAGTAGCCCCCCGCTCGCTGTAACTAGAGAAGCCCGCACACAGCAACGAAGATCCAATGCAGCCATAAATAAATAAAAATAAAGTTATAAAAAAAAAGATACATGCAGCCAATGTTCATTAAAGAACTATTTACAATAGCCAAGACATGCAGGCAACTAAAATGTCCATCAACAGTTGAATGGATAAAGAAAATGTGGGGTGTATATATATATGTATATAATATATATATATAATGGAATATTATTCAGCCATAAAAAGGAAGTAAGCCAAAGCCAAAGCCAAATATGATAAGATATTGTTTATATGTAGAATCTGGAAAAGAAGACACAAATGAACTTATTTACAAAACAGAAATAGACCCACAGACACAGAAAATAAACTTATGGTTACCAAAGGGGAAGAGGCGGGAGGGATAAATTAGGAAGATGGGATTAACATATACACACTACTATACATAAGACAGATAACCAACAAGGACCTACTGTGTAGCACAGGGAACTATATCCAATATTTTGTAATAATGTATAACGGAAAAAACCTGAAAAAGATTCTCTCTCTCTCTCTCTCTCTCCCCCCTCCCTCTCTCTCTCTCTCTATATGTGTTTATATCTATCTATCTATCTGTCTATCTATCTATATACACATATACACATATATATATACAGACACACACACACACACACACACACACACACATATATTAAAGGAATTATAAGAACGTGTTATAAACGACTGTATGCCAACAACTCAGATAACCTAGAGGAAATGGACAAATTCCTAGAAACACACAAATTGCTTAAACTGAGTCAGAAAGAAATAGAAAATCTCAAAAGACCTATCACAAGAGAGAGATTCTGTCAGTAATCAAAAACTTCCCAACATACAAAGGCCAGGACCAGGCAGCTTCACAGGTGAATTCTACCAAACATTGAAAGAATTAACTCCAATCCTTCTCAAACTCTTCTAAAAAACTGAAGAGGAAGAAACACTTCCTAACTCATTCTATGAGGCCAGCATAACTCTGACACCAAAGCCAGATAACAACATCACAAAAAAAGATATAGGCTAGCGGAGCAGCTGCGCCCGTGAGCCACGGCTGCTGGACCTGCAGGTCCGGAGCCTGTGCTCCGCAACGGGAGAGGCCACAACAGTGAGAGGTCCGTGTACCACACACACACAAAAAGATATAGGCTAATATCCCTTATGAACACAGAGGCAAAATCCTCAACAAAACACTAGCAAGCCAAACCCAACGTCACAGTCTAAGGATTATACACCATGATCAAATGGATTTATACCAGAAATGCAAGGATGGTTCAACATGAGAAAAATCAATCAATATAATACATCATGATAATAGAACAAAAGGGAAAAACACATGTAATCGTCTCAATTGATGCAGAAAAGGCATCTGACAAAATCCAACAGTTTTTATTACGAAAAGGTATTTTTCATAATAAAAACTCTCAGAACCCTAAGTTAGGAATAGAAGGACACTTCCATTTGCTAGTAGTTCCAATAGCTAAAGCTATTATTAGTTCTAAAGCTATTAAAACTAATAAAATGATTTCAGCAGAATTGTAGGGTACAGGACCAACACTCAAATATCATCTGTATTTCTCTACACCAGGAATGAACAATCCAAAAATAAAATTGAGAGCAATTTCATTTACAAGAGCATATAAAAGAATAAAATACCTAGGAATAAATTGAACAAGAATATGAAAGAATTATACACTGAAAACTACAAAACACTGCTGAAATTTAAATGACTTCAATAAATGGAAAAGCACCTCATGTTCATGGTTAGAAAAAATTAATATCATTATGATGTCAATACCAGGACTTCCCTGGCGGTCCAGTGCTTGGGACTTTGGCTTCCAATGTGTATGTATGTGTGTGTGGGCGGGGGGGGGGGGGGGGAACCCCC
>NW_020175040.1:2898748-2980046 GCF_003031525.2 Neophocaena asiaeorientalis asiaeorientalis
GGGGGGTCAATCCCTGGTCGGGGAGCTGGGATCCCGTATGCCTCGCAGCTAAAAAAGCAAAACATGGAACAGAGGCAGTGTTGTAACAAATTTAATAAAGACTTTAAAAGAATGGTCCACATCAAAAAAATCAAGAAAAAGAAAAAGATACCAATGCTACCAATTTAATAGTATCCTCCTAAAATTCACATTCACCGAAACTTTAGAATGCAGCCTTACTTGGAAAGATGTAATTAGTTATGATGAAGTCACAATGGATCAGGGTGGGACCTAAATCCAGTATGACTGGTGTCCTTACAAGAAGAGAGAAATATGGGCATAGAGACAGAGACACAGAGGGAAGACTGTCATGTGAAGAGAGAGACAGGGATTGAAGTTATGCAGCTGCAAGCCACGGAACATTAAGGATTTCCAGCAAACACCAGAAGGCAAGAGAAAGGCATGGAACAGATTCCTCCGGAGTTCTTTCAGACACAGCCTGGCCCTGAGAATTCCTTTATTTGTTTTTTAAGCCATCCCAGTTTGTGGTACTTTGTTACGGCAGCATTAGGAAACTAATAAACAACCCAAAGCAATCTTCAGATTCAATGTGATCCCTACCAAAATTCTAACATCTTTTATTCCCTATTAATGGAAAATCAATCCTTCAATTCACATGGAATTGCAGTGGGGACTGAATAGCCAAAACAATCTTGAAAAAGAAGAACAACATAAAAAGACTCACACTTTGCAATTTCAAAACCTCCTACAAAGCTACTGCAATCAAAAGAGTGTGGTAGTGGCATAAGGATAGATGGTAGGCCAACGGAAGAGAACTGACAGTCCAGAAATAAACCCATATACGTGTGGCCATTGATGTTGGGCAAGGGTGCAAAGACCATCCAATGGAGAAAGAATGGTCCCTTCAACAGATGGTGCTGGGCCAGCTGGATGTCCACCTGCAAAAGGATGAAGTTGGACCCCTACCTCACACCATATAAAAAACTAACTCAAAATGGACCAAGGATCAAGACCATAAAATTTTTAGAAGAAAACACAGGGGTAACACTTCATGACCTTTTAAGTGGAAATAGATTTAGATGTAACACTAAAGGCATGAGCAACAAAAGAAAAAATGATTAAGTTGAACTTTATTGAAATTAAAAACTTTCTGTATCAAAGGACATTATCAAGAAGCTGTCAAACAAAAAACAAAAAATGTTTGCAAATCATATATCTGATTAGGAACTTGTATCTAGAATATATAAAGAACTCCTACAACCCAATAATAATAAAAAAAAAACCCAATTTAAAAATGGGCAAAAGAATCTAAAGAGATATTCCTCCAAAGAAAATATATAAATGCCCAAGAAGTATATTAAAAGATGCTCAACATCATTAGTTATCAGAGAAATGCAACTCAAAACCACGATGAGATACCACTTCACACCTACTAGGATGGCTATAAAAAAACAAAACAAAACAGAAACGGCAAAGAATAAATGTTGGTGAGGAAGCGGAGAAATTGGAACCCTTATACATTGCTGGTAAGAATGGAAAATGCTGCAGCTGCTATAGAAAACAGCATGGCAGTTCCATGCTCAAAATACTAAAAATAGAATTCCCATATGATCCAGCAATTCCACTTCTGGGTATATACCAAAAGAACTGAAAGCAGAGTCTGGAAGAGAGATCTGTACACCCACGTTCACAGCAGCGTTATTCACAACAGCCGAAAGGTGGAAGCGACCAGGTGCCTGTGACAGGTGGATGAATAAACAAAATGTGGTCTACACGTGCAATGGAATATGATTCTGCCTTTAAAAGGGAGACAATCTGACACCTGCTACCACATGGATGAACCCTGAGGACATTACGCCACATGAAGCGAGCCAGTCACAAAAGGACAGATCCTGTGTGATTCCACTCACTGAGGCCCCTCGAGCGGTGAGACCCATAGACACAGGACGTGGAGTGGGAGTTGCCAGGGGCTGGGGGAGGGACTGGGGAGCAGTTGTTTCATGGGGACCGAGTTTCTGTTTAGAAAGATGAAAAAGTTCCTCAAACGTATGGTGGTGACAGTTGTATAGTACTGTGAATAATCTTTTTTTTTTTTTTTTTTTTTTTTTTTTTGCGGTATGCGGGCCTCTCACAGTTGTGGCCTCTCCCGTTGCGGAGCACTGGCTCCGGACACGCAGGCTCAGCGGCCATGGCTCACGGGCCCAGCCGCTCCGCGGCATGTGGGATCTTCCCGGACCGGGGCACGAACCCGTGTCCCCCGCATCGGCAGGCGGACTCTCAACCACTGCGCCACCAGGGAAGCCCGTGAATAACCTTAATGTCACTGAATTGTACACTTAAAATGGTTACGACGGCAAATTTTATGTTATGTATACGTCACCAAAGGAAAAGAATGATTTAAAAATGTGAAGGATGTTATGAATAGAATGGATAGAAAATCGCTGGGTAAAAGGCTGGAAGCAGCATATTCCAGAGTCCCAAAGCGTGACTCCCAAGACTGCTAGCTCACCTCAGGGGAGAAGGTGCTGTGAGACAGAGAGATCTGGTCCACCCATCTCAACCAACAATCACACTTAACATCACCCGCACGCTGAGGCGAGGTGGCATCGCGTGCCCCTGAGCTGACTCGCCAAGAGGAACGCGAGCTCTGACCTGAACGCAATCGTGAGGCAATGACCAGCTGCACCAAGTTCAGGGACGCGCTAGAAAACCACGGCTTGGATGCCTCGGCACTGCCAGCGTCACAGTGCCTGGAGGCCGTTCTACAGATGGAGGGACACCGCGGAGGCACAGGCACACGTAGCGCAGGCCCCTTGACCCGACCCTGGGTTTCAGGAGCCAGTCTTCAAGGACGTGACTGGGCTGCCCAGGAAACCTGCCCCCCACTTCCGTGTCAGGTACGTAGCACGGTCACCTTGCTGCCGTTGGGGAGAAGAATGTTCTCATTCTCGGGAGATGAGGTCCCTGATGATACGGATGAGAGGCCAGTACCTGCAAGGACCTCACAGGACGCAGCGGTCAGCTCAGCCATCAGCACAGCGGTGCAGGGAGACCCAGCACCAGCCCGGCAGGAAGAGAATCGTGTTGTGAGACACGGCCCCCGAGAGAATCACCGCAGGGAGCGGCCAGAATCAAAGCCCTGGCCCAGGGAGAAGCAGGGTGCGGAGCCGGCAGCAGGGCTGGGCTGCGGGACGGAGGAGCTAAGCAGCTGCAGAGCTAAGAAAGAGAGCTCGCTCTTCTTTTTTTTTTTTTTTTTTCACACCCTTGCCCCTCCCCGTGTCCTCAAGTCTGTTCTCTAGTAGGTCTGTGTCTTTATTCCTGTCTTGCTCCTTCTTCTTTACTGAAGACCCACCACAAGAAAAGGAGCTTGAATTCCAATGTCGGTGACTCAGGCCAGACAGACGGTGGCCTTGCCGGGAGAAGGCGCCCGGCCTCAACCTGAGCCAGGGTCAGAGCGGGTTCCCTCGGGGGCCTCCAGAGGACAGTGTGCCAGCTGCCCTCCACAGACAGCCACCTCCTCGCCCAGACACCACCTTGCACAGCGGCTGGAGAATTAAAGCCAAGTGAAGTAAATATGTCTGCCAGGAGCTGGCCTAACAGAGACACGAAACGCACACCTTGAGTTAAGAGAGGAAAGTCACCATCAGAGCAATCCTGCATCCATCCCATGAGGCCCTTCCCCACACACCACCCTCTTCCCGACTTGTTTCCCGAGCAGAAAGCCGCCGCCCTGCCCTGTGCCTACTTCCAGGCGGGATGGATGATCAACAAGACACGGTGGAACGTGCTTTGATTTGCTCTGAGAGATGAGATGTAGTTCAACACCACAGTGATTTGTGATGCCATTTACATAATTAAACATACAGTGGCCCGGGGAGGTGAGTATGGTTTAACGGAGTTACAGAAGAGCTAAAAATAGCAGACGGCTGCAGGCTGGAGGGGACCCCGGGCGGCGCCGCTGACGGGCACGGACGGCCGCAGGAAGATCCGTCAACTCGCCGAGGGTCTCCTCTATCTAACTGCGCCTTTTAATCAACGTTAGAAGGCTCCTGGTGGACGTGAAGCAGCAGCTGCTGGCGGCCTGTTTTACTGATGACAAACTTCAGGCTACAGCGGGGCCACGGACAGCGTTTAGAAGAGTCCACCTGGTCCTGCACTGCAGCTCCTCAACTTACTGACAGCCTGTCTTCCCCCGAAAGACCTGATGGGAGGCTCATCCAAACCGGAGGGCCTTTGGAAGTCAGAGGGCCTTGGACCATAATCAGCCTCTAGGCTGGTCCTGTTTATACCACAGTTTCTTTCTCCTCCAACTCCTTCCTCTTCTCTTTTTCAGTTTGAATACTTGCTGACATTTAAAAGTTCCCATAAGCCCCGCATCTCCAGCTCGGCACCCCTGGGCCCACACTCGGGGCAGCGGGCGGCTGGGAGGGGCCCTGGGAGTCCTCACCGCACCCTGCTGTGTCCCGTTGCCAATTCTCACTGGTTTCTGCAGCCTGCTCAGCCACTTCTGATCTAAACTTTCCTTAAAATTGGCTTAGGTTTCTGGCGTGTGCCACCTCATGGTGTCCCCCCCAAGATGCCCTGTGCTCAGTAAGACCAGCATTTCCCATTCCATCTTGGAGAAACCCCTCCTGGCCCTGGTCTGAGTTTGGTGAAGGAGTCCGTGCGTTGTAAACAACGCAGCCTTGGCCTGCCGGGGCACAGGGGCCCCACTGTCAGCACTGTCCCCAGAGAAGCCCTGCTTCCTTCTCACCCCTGCTTTACTAAGTTAGGTCTCTTTCCCTGGATCTTCTCCAGATAGGTCATATCTCTTTTTTCTTGAGGCAATGCCCTCAAGAAAAGTAGAACTGCAATTTTATCAAGGAAATCATAAATACTGTTTGATGTTTTTTTAGATTTTTATCCATGAGGAAACAAATGGGAGGAAGAAGTAGAGATGTGTAACCACTAGCCAGTCTGCAGGAGCAGAAGGACACAAACGAAACACACGTCACGCCTTCTTGCCTCGCTTAACAGGATACATGCAGGTAACCAGACTGAGATAAACAAGGAGCTATGATGGGACACCCAGAGGGGCAGCCGGGGAGGACGCAGCACCCACTGAGTGCCTGCAGCAGGCCCACCCACCCCGCCTCCAGTGCCCCCTCCCCCTGCTCGGTGCCCAGCTCCTGGCCTCCTGGTGAGGCCTCTGAGTCCCCAGAGCAGCTCCGCCCCACTCGCCATCCCCTCCACCGGGCAAGCTCTGCCCCAGGCGCTCCCCGGTGGCTTCCTCGCTTCGTGCCCGCCCCTGCTCATAGGCTACGTCCCATAGGAAACAGCACACCCAAGAGCCGCGCAAGGGTGACGGAAATGTTCTGCAACTACGTAGAGGGGATGGTCGCACAAGAATGTGAAGGCAGCAAATGCAGTGAATTAACTTTAAAATGTGTGACCTGAAGAGAGAAAAGCACACCTGTCCTCCACTCTCCAACCCAACCCCCTGCATTCCTTCTTTGTGACACGGCCAGGGGGATGTCGCCTAGAGCCCAGCCCTGCTGCAGGGCTCTGGGCAAGGGGCCCTTGAGCCTTGGAGCGTCTGCAGAGCCTGTCCCTACCCCGGCAACAGGAGGCTCTGCACACACACCCGCCGGGACGCACCACAGCACCCAGCACCTGAGCAGATCACAGCAACAAGGGACTAGAGAGGCTATGTTTCCACTTCATACGCGTAATGACAGCAAATTCTAATACACTGAGTTTACGAATAAAAGGAACGACCGGTATTCTTGTTTTAGACTAATGGAATGTTCCATTTTTTTTTTCCAAGCCACACAAATATATCTGCGTTTAATGAGACAGTTGTACCTACCTGTCAGGTCTAAATAATCAGGCTGCCAAAAAAAAGAGCTACAGTGACTCAAATACAGATATACTGCAGAATTCTTGGGGAGCTCAGGGAAACTACCAGACTTCAAGGAACGGTGTGAGAGACACTTCCTGAGGCCACGCGTGCAGCCCAGCCTCAGAGATGACCCCAGCTGGCGTGGCCAGCCCAGAGCCCAATACACAGGCCAGGGGCTTTCAGACACGGGCACCAGCTCAGGTCCTTGGACAGGATCGACACCTCATCTGGGCCTCAGTCCCCTACCCAGTGACAGGCTGGGAACCTGCTCCCAGCTCCGATGGTCTGCAGTTGCACACCCCTCCCCGCCGAGGTCCATCCGCCGTGAGCCAGCCAGGGCGACCGTGCGGAGAGCTGGAGTTTCCTGTACCCTTCCCCTCCTCAGTCCCCTCCTGGTGCCCTCTGCGCCTGACGTCCGCCCTGCGCTTGCCCTGGCTCCCTCTTTGGCAGGGTATTGTACGTCTGCTCAGGGGCTCCGACTTTCCTGCAGGCTCCCTTCCCCAGGAGTCTAGAAGATGACCACTTGTCAGACCCAGGAAGGCTGGCCACAGACTCACTTCCTCCCGGTGGCCATCTGCTCGTCCACCGTCAGCTTCTCTCCTGGGACCCTTTTAAGGGACAGCCTCCAAGATCAATTGGCAGAAGGTACCTACCCTCATCTCTCCTAAACGCGTCCTTCTAGAAAAGTAGAGGATGGATGCTGCGGTGGCTTAAAACAAAATTCATCTGGAGGTACGTAGTCCCTAAGGAGAGAGGCATCGGGGCTCCAGCAGCAGCGACACAGGCAAAAATCAATCTCCCCTGAACACCAATTAGGGAGAGCACACAGGATTGTCATCTGGCAGCTGAGCCACTCGAAGCTGCCCGCTCTGGAGAGGAAACGCCAGGAAGAATGTTCCTGGACGGGCTGGCCTCCTGCCCCAGCTCCCTCCTCCGCCAACAGCCAGCACCTCGGAAGGAGCTCAGCCCAGGGGGGCCACGGGGTGTTCCGGCACAACGTGCACGGGGTCTGAACACCCTCCACGGGCCGCGCGCGGGCGCAGGGGCTGAAGGAGACGCTGCGCGGGCCTGGCCCTGAGCCGGCTGCTGGCACGTCTCCTGAGGGAGGCTCTGAAGGGGCACCCTGCCCCGGCACAGGTGGAGACACTGACGCCCGCAGACACGGCACCAAGGCCGCACAACTGGTCTGAGTAACACAGGTGGACGTTCTGGGCTTTTCTATGACTCAGCACCCCCCTCTCCGGTCCGTGCAGACTATGGCTCAGAGACCTGTCGCTGTGTCAGCTGTGATTCTTTTACGGACTGACATGGCCTAGGTCCCTGTCTTCGTGTCCCTGTAAATGGAGATTAAAGCCCAGGGCCACAGGGACGTCTGTGCTGCCAGGAACTCTCCACCCAGAACGGGGACACCATCCCCCAGCCCCAGGGAAGACGCCCCGCTGGGTCTCTCGGGTGGCCCCAGGTCTGGGGGCTCAGACTCGAGACGCACACTGGAGTGCTGTGGCCCACGGGGGAGAGAGAAGAAAGCCCAAAGGCCCTGATTCCCCGCCGGTGTGGAAGGCGGCCCACGAAGGCTCTGGGCAGAGCGCCTGCCTGCTGGGGGGAAGGGGAGGAGGGAGAGAGGCAGGAGCTGCTGGTCTCCAGGCCCGACAAGGCCCCGACTCACAAGCTCTGCAGTGTTTGCCCAGGACCCACCCCGGCGGCCAGTGGCCTGGAAGGAGCTACGGCAGGTGAGCAGGGGCCGCAGCCCCCCAGCTGAGCGCCTGCAGACCCCTCCTCTTCGGCCTCTGGGAAAGGGCGGCAGAAGCCACCAGGATCTTGGTTTCAGCAGGAAAGTGGACGTTCAGAGGCCAGCTGGAGGGTCCTGAAACCCAACAGCTATTCGCCGTGGGAAGTTCCAGTCGCTGCTGTTAGCTGACTTCCCTGGGCCTTGAAAAATCCCAGGGCTGCCAAAACCACAGCATCTGTCCACCCACAGCAAAGTCAGAATCTGCTCATTTTGCAAAAGGGAGCTGAGAAGAAGGCACGTGCAGTGGCCTGGCCCCGCAGGAGGCGCTTGTGGATGGAGCCCCATGTCGCCCCCGAATGCCGGTGGGAAGAGCACCGGGACGAGGACCGCAGACTCTTCTCCGGCCCCAACCTCAGTATGTGGCCAGGAAAGCAGTGACTCAGCTGCTCCAGGAGCAAAGCGGCGGGCAGCTGCGAGCCGGAGCGCAGCTCAGCCCAGCGGGAAACCCCAACACTTCCCATCCCTCATCTGGTTCCCACTATCCCTCCTCTACAGGACGCCAGCGACTTTCTGGGTGAGAATACAGCAGGAGAAGAGGGGAGCCCTCCCCCGGGCAGCCCCACTGGGAGGGAAGACAGGTTGCACCCCTGTCCCTCTGGGCAGCCCCACTGGGGGATCGGGACCGACCCCCAGAGCAGCACAACAAAGGGAGGCCCGGGGACGGACAGAGGCCAAGGCCTAGCTCTCCTGGCAGAAGGTGAAGGGGGCAGGGGAAGGTCAGGCAGGACGAGGGGCCTTTCAAGCCCCTCAGCTAGATCCAGGCCCTCCCCCTGCCCAGGCCTGCTCCCCGCAGCCGTCCTCCCAGCCAGCGCGGCCCAGGACTGCCACCTCGTGGGCTGAACACGCACGACAGGAAGAGGCTCCAGCACTCGGCCTCAGGCTCCCATCACCAAGGGCACTAGGATGCTGGCTGTGGTAACAACCACAGTCATTCCGCCTGCTCCAGTGATGGATGAGAAGCAGAATGGGGTCGCTGGGTTCTTCCCCACCTTCCCAAACCCGCACAAGCAGCGCCGACCTGAACGCCCAGCCCCGGGAGCACAGGCCATGCAACGGCAGGTACCAGGTACCAGGTACCAGATCTGTCTGGTCCAAAGCCTGCCGTGAACTCTTCAGAACAGAAACCCCTTTCCGGGGCCTCAAAGGAGAGAGCTTCATGAGGCGTGATGGGCGCATCTGGGGCAGGGGGGACAGCAGGACTCACGCGCCCCCACCCCTGGCCCCACTGAGCCGCGCGAGAACAATGTTCCGTCTGCCGTGTGCCAAGTACCCCCCAGCACCTTCCGTGCATTATCTCGAGACTCTGCAGAAAACCTAGGGGCTGACCAGGCACGAGCACTGCCCCCTATAAGAGAAGGGACACGCGCGATTAAGTGACGACCAAGGAGCACAGCCAGGACGCAGGACTTGTCCCAGGCAGTCCGGCGCCTGAGCCCAGGCTAGGCCACAGCCTCCAACGTCGGCTGCTGGACGTGACCAAACAATTAAAAATTCTCCACACTAAGATCCTAGACACTCAGGACTGTTCTGGCCAGAGAGCCCAGCAAAGGAGCAGAATCCCCAGCGCCCCCAAGGGAGCAGAGACAGGAATCAAGTCAGGGCAACACAGGCAAATTCTTCGCAGGGAGAAAGAGCAAGGGAGTGCCAGGACAGGCCGGGGGCAAACACCAGCCCCACGGGGCCGCAGGGTGGACGAAAGGGAGACCCACGATCCCTCCTGCAGTCCTGGGGGCTCCAGGGAAAACCAGAGGGCAAGAAAGACGAGTCCACCCTCCATGTCCACCTCTCTCTGCCAGCCTTCCAGAGTCTCTGGAGGTCAAGAGGGCTGTGCTGGGGTCAGCAGAGCAGCAGCTGCCCTCAGTCGGCTGCGTCTTCCTGGGAGGAGGGGGAAGGCTGGGCCTGGACACTGCCGCCAGAGCCTGCGTGAGCATGGGAGGGGGCTGAGCACCTGCCACAGGGCTTTCCGCTTGTGGCAACAGGCAGGGCAGCGCTAACCGGGACGCACGAGGCTCAGGCTAGGGCAGGAGAGTTAGCAGGAAAGCCCGTGGCTCTACTCCCTCAGGGGAGGACCTGGGAGGGAACGCGGGCCTGAGCCAGGGCCTCGCGCTGCAGAGGCTGCCGTCCTCAGCCAGGCCAGCTCGGACGCGACCACAGTCCCGCCCCTCGCATCCCACTCCAGCCCAGGAGGACTTCCCCTGTCTGACTCCACCTGACCTGCTGGAAATCACCGTTCCTCTTTGAGACCTGGCCAGGGCCCAACTGTGGGCAGGTGGCCCGGGAAGAGCCGCGGGCCGCAGCACACTCCCGACAGGGCCTCTTCACAACAACAGGCCCGAGTTTGAGGCCTCTGCAGAAGCCCCCAGGCCAGCTGCCTGGACGGCCAATGGCCACTGGGAAGGGACAGCCAAAAACAGTGCGCTCTTCGGGGACACCTCTGCTCCCGCACAGCCGTGTGGAGTCCGGGCGGAGCTGGGGGTGCGGCGCCTGCCGCAGGCGCTGCCGGACATGCAGACCAGAGTGCTGTCACAGCAGCACAGTGACAGCGAGTGACCGAGGGCCCAGGGCCAGGGCGAAGACGGCTGCTCTGCACACGCTCTGCTGGAGGGCTCCGTCTGGGCAGTACCCACAGCCGTTAGGCCCTGAGCAGAGGGCAGGGCACAAGCAGATGGGGGGGGGCTCTGTGGGGACCCCAGAGAAGGTCTCCCGCTGTCCCCAGCCTGCAGCTAGGCACGGCCACGCGGCCACCTTGGGCAACAAGGCTCGTCCAGGAGGGCGCCTGGATCTGGCCCTCAAACTACTGAGTGGGCACTTGCACTATGGTCCCTTCCCCTTCTTGGGACAAGGAACCGCCAGACCACCCCCCACCCTGCACTGTTACCAGGAGGAGCGCATGCCCCTGGGGGCCTCCTCCTCACGTACCTGCTCTCTGCCCTCCTGCACACCGGGACCCCCCTGGACAGCTCGCCTATTTGGGAATGGGGACAGGCAGGAGGCCAGAGAGGGCGCACTCCCCAGGCCCCCCTGGTGGCACTGAGACCCCCCGCACAAGCCTTCCTTCTTCCTCTCCCTCCCCCACCTGTCCACTCCTCCCCCCCGATTCCTCCCACCCACTGGCCGCCGTCCGTTGTCCAGGCCGCCATGGCCTCTCAGCAGGACTGTTCTCCATACAGCAGCACCTTGTGAAAACCCTCCTGGGGGCCCCCTACTGCACCCAAGCTGCACGCCCCCCAGGCCCACAAGCCCCTCCACGGTGGCCCGTCCCCGTCCCCACACTGCGTTGGCAGTGCCCCAGCTCACCAAACCCCAGCCCCAGGCCCCGGGCCCCACCCCTCCTGTTCCTCCAGGCCTTGACTCCCAGGCCCGCCCCCCAGAGAACCCCTCGCTGACCCCACGGAGGAAACGTGAAGGAGAGTCACCAGATCTGTTGTTTCTGAGAACGAAGTGTCAATGGCCGTGAAAAGCAAACTTCAAGGAGTTTGAGAAGCAAACTCTGATCTCAAGACACTGCAGCAGAGGGCAGGGGCACTTCAGACAGCAGGCGGAGGGGACAGAGCAGCTCCAAGGGGAAGAGAGGGAGGCGAGGCCAGGATGAAGAAAGCCCAGCCAGGACTGGGCCAGCAGGTGCAGACAAGGCTCGGCACAGCGCCGAGTAGGGGGGCACAGGGGCCCCTGGAACAGGGTGAAGAGAGGGGAGAGACAGCAGCAGTGACGGAGTCAGAGCCCAAGACCCTCCGGCCCAGCGTGACCCCCTGCGGTGGCCCTGGGAGCCCAGGCCCAGGTACACAGGAAGCGGGTGTGGGGCCAGAGAGGAGGACAAAGGGAAGGAGGGGCCGAACCCTTCCGGGTGGGCAGACGCCTGGGGTGAAGGTCAAGGTCAGGAGAGCCACGAGACAGCAGAGCAGTAACAAGGGCCGGGGAGCTGCGGAACATGAGCCTCACACCGATGGCGAGGAAGGCTTTCAGCTCACGCCTGGCTGAGAAACGGCCAGGTGCGGTTTTTGCTGAGGACCGACTAAGCACGGACATCTTCCTAGAGGCTAAAATACACCTCGTTTAACCCCCACTACACCTCTGAGCTGCGGGCATCCTCACCACCACCATATGGGGGGGAAACTGAGGTGCAGGAAGATCCCACACGCAGAGCAGAGGAGCACGCAGCCGACCCAAGCCTCCAGCGATTACTGCAGGACCACCCCTGACCAGAGCAAGACCCAGACCTTCCGGTGAGTCATCTGCTCCCGGGCTTCAGACCCCAGTCATGAAACCCGGGGCAGCACCAGCTGGTCTCAAGGAGAAGAAGGAGACAAGGTGAAAGCAAAAAAAGAAAACGGCTCCGGAAGCTTAGAGCACCTTAGAAGAGGAGCCAGCGGTCCCAGTGGCCCCCTGCAGTCATGAAGGGGCTTCCACTTGGACTGGGGCCAGGGCCAGAAACTGGGCCAAGCGACCCAGCCTGAGGTGAGGCTCTCGGGCAGGTACCTGGCCCCTGGTGGCCCCCAGGCCAGCCCAGCCCCAGTTGAGGGGCCCAGCAGCGGCTGAGGCTGGGAACCCTGAGGTGCAAAGCCCTCCGCTCTGGAGCGAACACCAAGGCAGCCCCGCAGACAGTCTAAGGGACAAAGGAAGACGGGGCACCCACCACAGACCAGCTACTCCAGGCTCAGGAACCCTCCCCGAGGAGGGTAAGCACACGATGGGTTCCCGTGCCAGCCCGCAGCTGCTTGACATTCCCCAGGGCGCCCACAATGTGCTTCTATTTATGGCCAGCGTGGCAGTGGGAAGACAAGGGCGGCCCTGAGTCCACCGGCCAGCCACAAACAGCTGTGCTGCACACCGTCTGACACCCAGAGCGTATCCGTGCCGTCATCTGTGGCTGCACACCGACAGCCCAGGGACAGGATGGGGAGGACGGAGCGGCCATGGGGCAAGGGTGCAGGCCTGTGGGCAGACGCCGCCAGGTGCGTTAGGGGAGGACCCAGAGGGCAGAGTTAGCAGAAGCAAAGGGACATGGGGCCAAGCCCAGGCTAGAGGGCGGCAGGACTGGGTGGCTCAGGGGCATCATGGAAAGGTCTCACACAGTAGCCACCCCCCCCGGCCCCCCGGTCCTAGCAAAGCACAGGGCGCCAGAATCCTCCCTTAGAAAGCCTACCGACCCATCCAGCAGTGGGAGACACTGCCTGCCGTGGGGAAGAACGCAGGCAGCGGGCTCCCTCAGCTGCTCGAGAGCCTGGGGCCCAGGAAGCACTCCCACCTGGGCTTCGATGAGAGCACGGCCCCTCCACCCCACACCCTTGGGAGTCAGGAGAGCACAGGGCCCCGTGGGAGCCTAGGTCGGCTTCAGAACAAAGGAGCCCAGGTGAGGGGTGCCGGCTCCTCAGGAAGGAGGACGGGACCTCAGCCCCCGTGCAGCGTCCCCTCCACGCAGAATCACCCCCACTGCTGCCTCCAGACACAGCTCCTCCTCCCCTCATCCTGGGGGAGGCGGGCCGGACGCAGAGGGTGCAGGCACCCCTGCCCCCACCAGCCAGATGGCAAGCTGGACGCTGCACCTGCTCTCAGCAGCTCCAGACGCTCCCACTGGACACGCGAGGAAATGAGGCTGGCGCAGGCTCTGCCGTGTCCATAGAGACTCTGCACCCAGGCCCCCAGGTCCCGCAGCAGGGAGCCTTCCAGCCCACCACCCGACCAGCGCCCAGCCCCTTCCTTGATCTGGGGGTGTCAAATGTCCACCTAAAATCGCCACCACCACTCCGCTTCCAGCCAGAGGTGGCCCTAGGACCCCGTTCTGCCGAGGAGGGCCCTAGAGAGGCTGCCCCTCCCCCATAAAACAACAAAACCTCACTAGGAAAGGCTTTGGGCCCTTCCTTCTTCCCAACTGGGAAACTGCCGTGATGCCTGGAGGCGCAGCAGCCACCCTGCAGCCCTGAGGAGGTCGCCGGATCAAGAGGGAAGGAGGACAGGGACCCTGCTCCGAGCCACAGTGCCTGCCAGGCCTTCTGCCCAACGACTTGTCCTTGAAATAAACACACCCCCACAGTTGAAGCCACCGCACCCGGGCTTCTGTTACAGCCAAACTTGTCCCGATGGGCGCACATGCCGTGCTGACCCAGACACTCACACAAGACGGGGACCTGGCTTGGCCACTGAGCAGACATGGGGGGTAGTGAAGACCTGAGACTCTCCCCTGTCCCACTGCTGGGTTTGTCAGCCAAATAACCTCTTTCCCATTCTTGACCCTGCCAGTAGCCAGCAATGGCATCTACCCGCAAGGCAAACACGGTCTGCTAATTGACAAATCTGAAACAGGAAGGAGCAGGCAGAATGGTAGCTCCCCAAAGACTATGTGAAAAAACCACAACAGACTGAAGATAACCCATGGCCTTCCCCTCTTCCCAGCCTGCTGGCATCCTGGAGCAGGCACAGAAGCAGGCAGGTGCCGGCCCAGCTCCTCCCCAGGGGCAGAAAAGGGAAACAGGCTGCTGCCAGGACGGGCCAGGTGGAGGGCCGGCCCCTCAGGACCCACGGGGCCAGGCAGACGGACGGCCCCTCAGGACCCACAGGCCAGGCAGACGGACGGACGGCCCCTCAGGACCCACAGGCACGAAGTGCACGCAGGGATGCCGGGTCTCCCCCGCTGTCAGGCTCGCCCAGGCCGCAAGAGACCCACTCAAAACAGGAAGGCCCCAGACTCTCAGCCAGGCCCTGGGCCTCACGAGGGATGAAGCGGGAGGCCAGTAAGTTGCCACCTCAGCCCCGGTGCCCGTCAGATGGCCCAGGTCAGCCTCCACGGCTGCGTTTCCCCAAGGGAGGCTGCGTCCCGGGCCCTGGGGGCCCATCAGGCACGCAGGTGCCCAGGAGCCTGGCTGAGGCCAGCAGCCGAGTCCCTGGAGAGGCCTAGGAGGGAAGGCTGCCCTCAGCGCCCTGGATCCAGCCCACCATTGGCTCGGTGCTCATCCCCGGCGCTAACGGACGTGCCCGGTGATGTGTGCCCTGCTACTAAGAAGCAGTGGCACCAGGAAGGCACCGCGTCGGCCATCTGCCCCACGAGGTCAGCACTAAGGAGGGTCTCCAGCCTCTGGCGTTACCAGCAGAGGCCCCTCAGACCCGGTAGATGGCAGGGCTGTGAAGCCCCTGGAGCCCCAGCCTCTCACACAAAGGCACCGAAGGCACCTTGTTGGGCACCCAGAGCGTCGGCCCCACTTCACAGGGAAGGGCAACCCGCTGTCCACTCACCACAGGTGCCCCCTCCTCCCTGCTCGTGCCCCGCCCGCCACCTCGCCTTCCAGGTGGTGAAAATGTGCCCAACACCTGAGGGAAAACAGGACTTTTCCACCTAAGGACGCACCACGGTGCCCTTGTGGGCTGGACAGCCAGACAGGAAACAAGAGCCCAACGAGCTTCCCGGGTGACGCCGCTGGCCCGCCCTCAGCTCTGCGGGGCCCACGGGGCTCCCGGCGACGGGGAGGCGCCTAGACGGGCAGCAGCCTCCGCCCTCGGGCTGGACAGTGAGTCCAACGTGCCTGGACGGGGTTTCCTTCCGCTCCCGCCACGTGCCTCCAACCTCACACGGCCAGGCCCCAGGGTCTGGCTGCACACAAGCCAGGTCCCTGCGGGGGTCGAGGGTGCACCTGGCCATCCCTGCCCTGTTCCAGCCACAGTCTAACCTCGCCCGCCCCCCAGCGCCGAGCCCTGCTCGCCCAGCTCCTCCAGGCCTGGCTCCAGCACAGAGCGGGCTCTCTTTCCTTGCTCTCCTCAGCGAGAGGCTCCCACTTCCCTTTGAGGCCGAGAAGTCTGACCAAGGCATCCATCTGGGCAGGAGCTGCATCAGGCCCGGTCACCTGGAGCTCGTGTCACACAGCACAGCCCCTGCCCTCTAGGACCACGGGAGCCGCATCACCCGTGGGACACAACACATCTTGCCGGGCACAGCAGCAAAAAGGGCCGAGAACTAGGGGGGCCCCGGGCTCCCAACGCCGGTCCAGGAGCCGGCTCTGGGCCTGCTGCACCAGCACCACGGAGGCTGTTAGCAATGTGGATTCCGGCATCAAATCCACTGTTTCCAGCCCAAGATCCAAGTACGTATATTTTTACTGAGTCTCCAGGTGGTCCTGGTACACAGCATTGGGCAGCCGGGCCAAAGGCGCAGAGAGCAGAGGGTGCGGGTGGGCGTCTCCCAAGGCCAGGCTGAGCCGGGGGGCCCTCGTTCCGCGCCCCGCCCACCACGCCCACACCACCTGTGCGGAAGGCCCGAGGCATCTGCCCCCAAATAAATGGATGTATGGAGGCAGGAACTGCGCAGATTTGTCCTAAGGTCAGTTCCGTGGACTCCGTGTCCTGGTTCCCGGGTGGAGGTGAAGCAGAGAAGAATAAATTGTAACTTTTCCAGCAACACACAGAGTGCCCGGGGATCGGGGGAGCGCAGTGACGGGCCCCCACTCGTGCCAGGCTCCCTCCTCGGTCCCCGCGACCCCTGCAGCGTCATGACACAGGCCTGATGCGCCGAGGCCCAGCCGTGGACGTGGCGCCAGCTCTTAGCCCACGTCTGGTTTCACGCCCTCCCTCCACCCCCAGTTTGTATAAAGTATATGAGAAATAAAACCAAAGGGTTTTTTTTTTGGTGTGTAACCAGCTTAAAATATGGTTGAACCAGTTTTCACACGAGCCTACCTATAGTTTTTCTTTCTCTAAAATTTGTCATATCCTTTAACCACAGGCCGAGTGATTTTAACTTTGACCTGAACAAGGAAAGTAGGGACCCAGGAGGCCTCACGCTACCCCTTCTAACTGACTGCTCCAATTCCCTAAAAGAATGAAGTGCACCGCCCCCCCCCCCCCCACCAGCTCCGCCACCGCCCTCTGAGCAGACGTGACTGTGGGAGGGGCGCGGGTGGCCAGGGGCAGGGCGGGGCGGCCCTTACACCAGGCCTGTGGAGGCCCCGCCTGCCTGCGGAGGGACGGCCCTGAACACCAGGAGCCCCCTGGGCCTCGGCAGATTCCTTTCGGTTTGACCTCAGCAGCAGCCTTTCTTTCTACTTCTCCCCTCCTGCACCTCTGTGAGTCTTGTTCCTTAGATGATCAACTCCCAAAGGGGAGGCGCTGTGCTGGGATCACGTGGTCTTCTGTGCGGCCACTCGTGACAACACTGAACTCCCCTAAGCACAGAGCCTCTCGGGGACAGCAGCTGTATCAATAAACTAACCCAATGCCTGACAAACGACAGGCACCCAGAGAACATATATATAACGTCATAAAAGAGTCGCTCACTGGAAAAGAAAAGAGATGGAAGGTTTTACTTTCTGTCAGGTGTACCGGAGTTTCACACCCCTAATAATACGCGTCAGGAATCCAACAGGCAGGGTCACAAATCTCAATCTCCCTAAAGGAAGGCTCTGCCAGGCCTTCACTGCTCCATCCCCTGGGTTTGTAAAGCTCTCGCACCAGAAGACTGAGACCAAGAAACCGCTCTGTTCTTTCATATTCCTCTCTGGAACGTGGGATCTGGGCTCCAAGCTTCGTCCCCGATTCAGAGGGAAGCACACGTCACACAGGCCCCGCTGACGCCCAGGCCTCCACCCCAACTACACCTGAGGCTCCGCAGCCCTCGTGTTACCGAGCAGGACCCTACGGGGCTTTCCCAGGGCAGGCCCTTCCCTTGCTCTGCTCTAGTTCCTCGCAGAAGCACCCAGAAAACAGTATCTATTGCACAGTCCTGAGTTGTTTGACAGATGTGAAAATCCCCACCAAATGGAACATGGTAACTACTTGATGACGAGCAGCCCCCAGGCCTCCTGGAGCCTGAGGACTGATGATATTAGATTAGATGATACTAGACCCCACCCTGCTACCCCACCATCAGCCAGTGTTCCATCAGAGAACCGAGCACCCGCTGATCACACACCCTGCGACTCCCCTCCCTCCCCTGGCCTTGAAAAATACTTTGCTGAAACCCTTGGGAGAGTTCAGGAGATTGGGGCTTGAGCCATCTGTCTGCTTGCAAGAAACCTTTCTCTGCTCCAAGCTCCGATGTTTGTTCGGCCTCACTGTGCTCGGGTACAGGAACTTGGGGTCAGACACACGCAAGTGCAGGAACACGCATCAACACCCGGCAGCTCACCGCAGCGCCGCAGGGCAGGCAATGGGAACACTTCGGTCCTCAGAAGTAGGTTATAAAAATTATTACCTTTCCTTGTTATTAGTTCTATGAACTCTTCCCAGTAATGAGCTCAATTATTCCCTCGTGCAGAAGAGGACTGAAAAGTCCATACTGTAAACGTCAGAGCAAAGAGCGCACTAAATGTTAGCGCGCTCAGCACCCTCTAGACGAGGCTGCAGGTGCAGGGTCGGGGCAGGAGCCCGGGGCCCAGGCTGGATCCAGCCTCAGCACTCCCCCCAGCAGGCTCCCTCGTCCCGCCTGGTGGGCTTTCGGGGGAGGAGGGAAAAGCCTCTGCTCCCCTCAGGTTCTTCTTCTCCCCGTCTTTCTGCTCTTACTTTAAACCCTCCAAAGCACAGTTCTGAGGCTACCTCCACTAAAGAAGCTGCGACCACGCCGACCAAGTGAAGGTGACGGCGGCGGCCTCGCTCACCTCTGCCCGGGCAACGCGCAGAGCAGGCCCGATTGGCCTCACCTCGCCTTCCACACCAGCCATGTGTCTGTCTGTGTCTGTTCAGCCCACGCGCAGGGCACGTGGAGGTGCGGGGCGCGGTCCTCCCGATCAGCGGCCTCCCACTCAACCAGCACTGCAGGTCCTGGGCCAGGGCGCGACTGGCTGCCTGGGCCACGTGCCCAGACCCTGCCTGGACCAGAGCAGGGAAAGAGGCTGCTGCAATCCCACCCAGGGACACACGACAGGAAGCAGGGGAGTTCCTAAAATGGAATGGCAGCGCCAACTGCAAGAGCAAGTGGGCACTGATCAAAAGCAGGGCTCCAACCAGGAGTCATGGACACCTGCAATGTGAAGGCAGCCACAGGCCCCGCGGGTCCTCAGAGCTCTGGCAGAGGGCACCGTCCCCCCAGACGTCCAGGCGAATCCTGGCAGGATGTGTCTTCTTCCCTCTAAAGATACCCTTCCTGCCAAGAAACCCACACCTGGACCAGAGGCAGGAGGGAGGGAGGCTGTGAATCCCTTTCGCTGTGGTGACCACATTCCAGGTGACAGTCCACCCCTGCAGGCTGCCGTGCCTACTGGGTAACTGTCCCAGGTGCCGACGCTTTTGCTCCATCCACATCGATTAACCCTGCACGTCCCCGGCCAGGGTCCTTCCCACCAGGTTGTCGGGCTGCCTGCCTGTCCTCACCAGGGGTCTCCCTGCGTCACGATTCTCCATCAGACGGCCACAGGTCAGAGCACAGCACCCATCCCTACAGCTCCTGGGGCTCCGCCTCAGTTTCGGCGTCGCTGGTCAGGCCCCTGGTCCACGGCCTCCTGCAGTGCGTGCACGCGGCTCGCTCATCCTCACCACGTCCAGTGCCGCCTCCCGCCCGCCCGGTCAGCCCAGCTGCTCCCTCGGCCGACACCATGGCCTCTGCGTCCCAGGCACATTCTCTTTGCCTCTGTCTCACGTTCACTGTAACAGTTTGGCTGTTTTCAGTTTCGGTTCAAGTCTGTCTTCCCACTAGACTGGAAGCTTCCCAGGGGCGAGGATCCCACATGGTTGCTATTTCCCAAGGGCCCAGTTCAACCTGCGTGTCTCACATGCTTGCTGCACGATCTGCCCATCTGGGTAGAGGCCCTCCCTCCCGGGAGGGGGCGTCCAAGCGGGGCCCTCACACCACCCAGCTCCCTTCTGTGGAGCTCGGTGAGCTCCTGGTGTCTCGGCCGTGGCCTCTGGAGCACGTGGTGTCAGACGCTGCTACAGCTGTTCCCCACCCCATTCCTGACATGACATCACGGTTTATAACAAGAAAGACGTATTTGGTCTTTGCCCACTGTTCCTGGCACGGAGCTCCCAAAACCCTTGGAATTTCCTCCGCTGAGAGGGATGAAGGTGTCGTTCCTTATGTTAATGAGCTGACTCTGGGAAACCACCCAAGGATGGGGCTGGATGCCAGTGGAGCCACCGTGTGATCAGAGGCCTGGAACGTGGGTCCCAGCCCCTGACCTTCCGGGAGGGCAGGGGGGCTGGAGGCGGAATCAGTCACCAGTGGCCGTGATGTAGTCAATCACGGCCGCGTAAGGAACCCTCCATAGAAACCCGGAAGGAGCGGGTTCAGAGAGCGCCCAGGCTGGGAAGGTGTGGAGGCTGGATGGGGATCTGATGCCACCGCGGGTAGACAGTGTCACAACTGAGCTGAACTGTAGGACACGCGGCTGGTGTGGAGAATTCCTTGGACGTGTGGGAACACCCCACACTCCACCACTGAGAGAATTAATACTTCCCGACAGTCCTAGCTCTCTCCGGACGCCCACCCCCACCTCCCCGCAAACGTGATTAGAAAAGAGCCCCAGCTCCAGCCAGCGGAGCGCTCCCGGTTCCCTGTGCCGAGGGCTGGCCCGGCCACAGCCCCTGGTGCCGTCCGGGCAGAGGGATGTCAGAGGACCTGTGCTGGGGCTTCCGGAACATCCTCCTCCCGCTGCCGACTGTGACTGGGTCCGCAGGAGAGGGTACCCGGGCCGTGATGACGTGGTGGCCCCTGGGGCACTGTGACCTCTCTTGCTGTGACACGCAGCCTGCACCCACAGCAGAAAGACCCTGATGGTACCTCCCATCGGTTAAATGTACCCAGAATGGCAACAGCCAACGCGGTGTGCTTCCGCGATCTGCCAGCACTGCTGGGCCCGGACTCACCACCTCCTCTCGAGCCGCGCGCAAGCCCGAGTGTGACCACCAGGACAGTCCGAGATGCTCCCTGGGGCCGGAGGATGCGCCCCAGCCAGTGGGCAGACAGCTCGGCTCCGCACCCAGGGTGACTTCTCCTTCTGTTTCTGGCTTGTTGCAAGGCCCCAAGCCCACGGTACTCTCCCTCTGCACCCTCCTGGAATACATGTCCTCACAGCACTTACACCTATGAGGTTCCGGGACCCAGCACCCAATGATCCAGCTCTCACTGTGCAGACCTGAGGCCACAGGCCACAAAGCAAATCAATGACAGAGCCGGGGCTATAAGAACCACCCCCCAACGACTCCTGGTCCCTAGAAAGACACCCTTTCCACAGAGGAGAAGCTGGGACTTCGGACCCATCAGGTTCCAGGGCCAACCTCTGCTTCCCAGAGCCACTGAGCCAGGAGGCCAGCCAGGGACCCACACTCACCAGCTGGGCGGACCGATGCGTCTCCGGGTCCATGCCGCCCTCCCCCTGCCGCAGGGACGCGCTCCGGGGCTTGGCAGCCGCCTCTGTGTCCCTCGTCACCACCTGGAGCAGCTCGTCCTGGACCACGGCCTGCCCTCTGTCACACCTGGGCCAGGGAGAGACAGGAGACGCGGATGCAGACACAGCTCGCGTCATCTGCCAGGGGCCAGGGACGTGAAGGCTGGTGGAGCGCTGCGGTGCCAGAGAGGGTCAGGCACCAGTGACAGTCCCCTGGGAGTGGCGTGTGCAGGGACAGTGTGACACTTTCTCAGCCAGAACACTACAGATTGGGAGCAGAAGGCCTGACAACCAGGTGAGGAATCAGACAGCCAAACGCCAAATGAGAGATCCTCGGGGCACGGGATCAACCCTCACTCGAGCCGCTCCTTTAGAGAGGCGGGGCGAGGGAGGAGCCCACCTCCCCCACCTGCGGGCAGGAAGGTTCAGAAGCAGCAGCCTTGCTTTTGAACATTCAACTCTCCATCCTGAACGCGTCCCTATCCTTGGACCTGTTTCCTAATAAAATCTTCCTAGAGAGAGAAAAAAGTTACTGGCCCTGAGATGTTCTCAGGAGTGTTATTTATTAGGGTGTAGAAAACGCACACAGTGAAGAGGCCGCAGCAGGTCGGCCTGGGGGCACGTGACAGACGCGAAGCCCTCAGCACCACACTGCCCACCGTGCCATGCGCGGCTTTAAAACTGAGCACCCACATACGGCACCTTCAGCAATAAAAACGCTTACGATGAGGTGCAACAAATGGAAGATAATTAGAAGACTGGTAAAAACAGCAAGATACAAAATTTTACATGACTTTGAAAAAATAACCCTAAACTAGAGGAAAGAAGATATCTGAAAGAAATAGTCCAAAATACTAACAAGGGATGATGAATCTATGGGCGGTTTTTTCCTTTCATATATATTATCCTAAGTCTTCCATTAGCGTGTGTTACTTCAACATTTTTTAAATGTTTAAAAGCATTTTTTTAAAAAGGTTCTGGTTATTTATTTTTGGGAGGCCTCTTGGGATTAAGGACTGGAAATTCTCAGAAGGTGGGGTCTTGACCCCTGACCACGGAACAGCCATGGCTGGGCTGACCTGCAGAGGGAGCCGTCCAGCCGTGGTTGACCGGGGGCCCCTAAGCTAACTCTGAGTCCCTGTTACAGAGGCCACGGCCTGGAGGCTGCAGACGAGGTCCCTCAGTACCAGCCGACAGCTCACTGAGTCAGCGCTGTGACAACTCCACGCCGGGCCCCGCGGACCACACCCCAGGGAGAGGAGCGCTCAGCTCTGCCTTCCCCGAGGCCTGGAGTCTCACGGTGCACTCTGGGGACCTCTGGGCCCGGCCACTGGCCTACCAGCCCCCAGGCAGGGAAGCTTTTGGGCTGTGGCCTGTGCTGGGAGAGGCCACCCACACCCTGGAGCCAGTCCATGGAGGCAGCTCCTGCAAACACAGCGGCATGCACCAGGCTAGCAATGCGGCCACTCGCCATTTAGTCCTGGCCCTCCCACACCCGGGAATGTCTTCATCTGAACACTGGGACTAGTGCCACCTAGATCACAGGCTTGGCATCCCACCTAAATAAGATGGCATTTGTGACGCAAACACTCCGGCCTTTAGGAGGAGAAGGTACCCGGTGAGGAAGGCGCATTGGGCCGGGGCGCAGGGCCGGGGTGTGTGGGCCCTCGGCTTACCTCTTGAGGAGATCCACCTCCGCCCCCGAGGGCCGCCGGCCACCGCCACTCTCCGGCCTGCGCGATTTAGACTCTGCAAAGGGGGAGAAGAGAAGGTCAGTCCATCAGCAGCAACCCACGGACGGACAGAGGCACAGTGTCACCCAGGAAAGGGCCCAGGACGTCACCCCATGGACGGATGTACCCCAGGCAGACACAGAACACAGCCTTACTCTGTGGTTAGGAGAGGGGTGACCCGAAGGCCCCTCTGCCCGTCTCCTGCATAGGACGGCTTGGTCGCTGGGTCAGCGTGGACACCTGAGTGCGGTGATCCAAATTCCCCTTCCTCCCTCTGCGGCCACTGGGAATCCAGGTCACCTTCCCCAGAGGCCAGACCGGCTGAGGGAAGCTCTGCTCTGTCCGAGCTGAGAGCACAGCCCCGGGGTGTCGGCTGGCTTGGCAGGGCGGGGGCCATGGGGGGAGACTCCTCGTGCCTGGTTTCTCTCAGATCCCTTTCTGTAGGGTTCCGATCCTGAATGTGGCCAACGCCCCACTTAAGGACATCTATGTCACCTTTCACCTGCTTCACCTCTAGTGTCACTGGGCCCTTCAAGCTGTCGCAGTAGGTCTACCTTCCCATGGCCGAGAACGTGGGGATCTCCGAGCAAACCCAATTCACTCTCCTCTCCCACCGCACAGTGACACTGAGGTTCTGTTCCTCCCCACTGCCCCAGGCTTCAGCGTCCCCGCTCCGCTGAGGCCTTGGTCACATGCCCTCCACCCCATCGCAGGCCTCCACGCTCAGCCTCTCGGGCCACACGAGACCTGGCCGGGGAACCAGGCTTTGGGAGGCAGACGGGAGGGGGTGCTTCTCCCAAGACCTTTTCAGCTACTGACTTCGGAGGCTGGGGGGCTCAGCCCCTCCAGAAGGGCCCTCGCCGCGCGCAGCACCCCGGGACTCACCCAGGCCCACGCCTCTCCCGGAAGGCCGGGCAGGCGCGCTGGGCCGGGGAGGGCAGCCCTCGGGGCCGCGCCAGGTCCTCGGCCGGGAACGTGCAGGAGGCACCGCTGCCTGGTGTGGATGTGATGTGAACGCTCCCTGGGCTTAGGGCCTGACTTACAACAACTCTAGTGACGTAAGGTCTATCACGTTTATTTCTGCTTTCTATACAGTTTTCCTTTTTCACGACTACAAAAGTAACGCGTGCACCCACCGCAGAGCCTGTGGCCGGACCCCCGCGCCCACGCTCCGCGGCAGCCTGCAGGTTCAAGTGTGTCAACCCTCCATGGAGCTGGCTCTCGTCACCTCTCTGACCGTTTGGACACATTCTCCATGCAGCCGTCAGAGGGCTTCAAGGACTCTTTACATATGAACACTGCTCCCTCCCTGTCAGTTCTACTTCCCTAGTTTGTCACTCTTTGTTCATTCATTTCTTCTAAACTGTCTCCAATCGTTCAGTCACAGCCCCCACTCCTCCTCTTCATTTAAGGTCTCTTTGTCTGACACGGGGTTAAGAGGCCGCCTGCCGCTCTAGCTGTATGACTGCACCTCTCCCAGTTCAACTTGTGACTTCCTCTGACACGCATTTGGCGTATGGTTTGGCACAAGGGTTTAATTTTAACTTCTTTTTCTATCTTGTTCTATCACTAAAGTAAAAGCAGACACTGGATTTTAAATGTAAAAGTATTTTAAAATTCATCCACTTCAGGGCATTCCGCCCATGCTGACAAATCCAGCCCTCAGAACCTCCAAACTCACTCACCCTCAAACAGCAAAATACTTTGTTAAACCAAAACCGAATGATAGATGAACCACTCTTCTTGCTTTTTAAACTGCTCAAATGTAGCAAGACTGAAACAAATGCTTCTTTTCTCTTCCAAGGCTGAACCTGACGTGGCCTGACATATTTCAGCCATCTTCGCCCTCTGCCTCTCCCCTTCCTACAGCTCACTCACGCACGTGAGGCCTCTTCAACCCTCTCTCCAGCCGGCCGCAGAGACGGTGAGGATGACCCCCCGGAAAAGGACGAGGGCGTCTTCTGTGGGCTTCTGCTGCGTGTCGCACTGGCGCGTGACACTGTAAGCCACAGGCTTGCGCACGCGGCTCCTGACGGGAGCTGGGCTGCCCTGGGCCACGTGGCCTGCGTGTGCCAGCGCGCGCCTCGTGACCGCATCCCTGGCCGGCACTCAGCACGTGCCGGGTGGACAAGGAAGGTGCGGCCTCCTACGCGCTTGCACCCGAACGGGGCCGATGGGCAGAGAAAACAGCTCCAACGTGAGGCCGCAGTCACTCACTGTGGGTCGGGACGGCATCCATGCCCCCACGGCCAGGCCCCTCCAGCCCGTCAGCGTACAACTCACACCTCAGGTTACAGCAGGGGGACCCAGATTCTCATCAACGAGCTCTTCTCCTTAATCAGCTGCCACGAGGACTTTTCTTGTTTGTAGTATCTTAATATTTCTGCACCATACGTTCTCCACTCAAACGCTAGTGTCCCTTTGTGTTTGTTAACAGGAGTCACTTGGAGAAAAGCACAGGTTTCTTCACCTGTGATGGACACCACAGTGGAGAACAAAAGCGCTTCCAGGCCGGCTCAGGCAGCAGCTCCACAGCAAGCTGGGGAAGGAGCCGGGGGCACGGGGTGGCGACCCTCCTGGAAGCCCCACGAGCACCGTCCCAGGAGCTGGGCCAGGACCCCGGAGCGTGAGGGCAGGTCAGAGCTCTGGGGCTGGCGCCAAGGTCACCCACTCACTGCTTACGTGCGGAGAAGCTGGAACAGTAGGGAACTTCCGGCCCTGGTCATGGTCACGGAGGCTCTGACTACACGGCGCTGTAGTCTTTGAACAGGACAGCACCCGGTTTGGGGGCCACTCTCTCGTGGGAAGCGCTCACGTCATGCACCGCCCGCGGGCTCAGCCGGCAGCTCATCTCCAGGAGGAGCGCCCACTCCGTCCCCGCGCAGAACTGCCACCCCGGCCTACCTTTCTCCCGGCCTTCAGAGGAGACAAGGGCGGCAGCTGCAGGGGTCAGCGGCCCCACTCTGGAAGGCTGGCCGGGATCTTTCATGCGGTTGACCACGTTTTCAGACAGCTGTGGGAAGGATTGAGGGGAACAGTTAAATGACAGACCTTCTGGAAGTGAAGACTCCCCTCTACCCATGCCCCAGATTTCTGAGCAGACTAATCCTGCAAGACCAACTCCAATAACGTAAGGAATTCCACAAAGAAACCTCTCGTGCTGGCCTGGCACCCGCCAGGTCAACGCCACGCCCAGCCTGGACCCCACGGGCCACAGCGTGTCCCCCACTGGCTTCCCGGCTGCACCTTCTGCTCCCACACACTCAGGGGACCCCGAGTTCCCCTTCTTCTCTCCTGCCCTGAATCCGTTCGGCTGAGAACCACTGCAGCCCCACCCTGTACAGAGGGTGGATGCCTCCAGCTGTGCAAACCTCACCCTTCCCTGTGGGCGTCCCAGGGTCCCTCTACGGTGGGCTCTTCCAGACAGCACCCAAGTTAAGGACCATTTCTCCCAATCCTTTCCCTGTTACAACAGGCGCACCTCTTAGGAAGTGCCTCACATTCTACCGGCCTCATCTAATGGTCTGTAAATACCCTGAGGGCCGGGGCCACCTCTCCCTCCCATCTGAGTCCCACCAGGGCCACCGTCACAGCAGAAAATCCAGCACGGCCTGGCTCATTTCACCCTGGCTCCCCCAGTGACGACCGGATGATCAAATCTTTCCCTCATTGTAGAGGAAGTGAAATGGGTACGAGGGTGTCATAAAACACTTGACTGAAATGAAACAGCCAGCGAGGGATGAATCCAGAATAAAAGCCCCTAAGAGTTGACATCAATAAATATTTATTAAGTGCCCAGTATGTGCAAGGCATCGCAAAGCACAGCGAGGGAAGACGTTAAGATGACTTGAGGACCGAGTCCACCATCCGCAGCTCCACTTCAGGGATCCAGGCGAGGAAAGTGCTCCCACGTGTGCACAGCAGCGCTGGACTCGCACAGGAAAAGGAAACAACATGATAGCAACGACAGGCAGTGGTGAGAGAAATGATGGTGCGCCCCCTATGAAACACCGCGGAATTGTCGAGAAAGGACGGGTAAGACATGTGCCTGCCACGGAAGGATGCCACCGCTGACCCGGGACTCAGAGGACACTTTGTATCTCGACTTTGTAAAACAGATACACAGTTATAAAGACGCAGACCTGCGATATATACACGTTGACCTTGGCACACACACATTCCCCATGTACGCATCCACTCGGGGCACACACCAGACGTCCTGGGGCGTGTCCTGCACACGGGACAGGAGCGGCCGGGCCAGGACATTCACTTTCGGCACTTCTGTGTTTCATTTTTTTACCATGAACATTTCTTATAGCAAGTAAAGATTATAATAATAATAACTGAGTCCCTCTAGTATTTAAGACAGATACAAATCACATAGCTAATTAATGATTATAGAACAAGAGAAGACCAAGCGCACACAGCAGTGGAAGAGAATTGAGAACCCACAAATAAACCTATACATCTGTGCTCAACTGACTGGCAAGGGTGCCAGGACCATTTAATGAGGAAAGAATAGCCTCTTCAGCAAAGGGTGCTGGGAGAGCTGGACATCCATGTGCAGAAGGATGAAGGTAGACCCCTACTTCACACCATATACAAAATCTGACTCAAAAGGGATCGGAGACCTAAATGCAGGAGTTAAAACAATGAAACTCTTGGAAGAACACACAGGCGTAAATCTTTTTGACCTTGGCTTTGGCACTGAATGTATAGATATGCCACGGACAGCATGAGCGATCAAAGAGAAAACATACACTGAACTTCATCAAAATGAGACTTTTGTTTTTCAAAAGACACAATCAAGTAAGCTGAAAAGACAACCCACAGAATCTGCAAATCATATATCTGACAAGGGACATGTATCTAGAATATACAAAGAACTCCCACAACTCAATAATACAAAGAAAAACAACCGAATTTAAAAATGGGCAAAGAATCAGAATAGTCATTTCTCCAAGGAAGATACACAAATGGCCCATAAGCAAATGAAAAGATGCTCAATATCCTTAGTCATGAGAGAAATGCAAATTCAAACCACAATGAGGTCACTTCACACCCACTAGAACGTCTGTAATCAAGAAGTCAGATAGTGACAACTGCTGGCAGGAACATGGAGAAGCTGGAACCCTAATACACTGCTGGTGGCAAATAAATGGTGCAGCCACAGTGGAGAACAGTCTGGGAGTTCCTCAAAAGTTCAACACAGAGTCACCATTAGGCCCAGCGATCCCACCCCCGGGTACCCACTCAAGACGAATGCAACACAGAGTCACCATTAGGCCCAGCGATCCCACTCCCGGGTACCCACTCAAGACGAATGCAACACAGAGTCACCATTAGGCCCAGCGATCCCACTCCCGGGTACCCACTCAAGACGAATGCAAATACACGTTCACAGCAAGTTGCACATTCACGTCAGCATTATCTGTGACGCCAAAGGTGGAAACAACCCAATATCCATCAACTGACGGGCAGGTGAATAAAAATAATGGAATATTAGCCATAGAAAGGGATGAACTACTAACACAGGCCACACCATCGTGCTCAGCGAAGGAAGCCAGACACAAAAGGCCGCACACATGTGTGAAACGTCCAGAACAGGCAAATCTCTCGAGACAGACGCTAGATTGGCTGCCTGGGGTTTGGGGGAGGGGGGAAACGGGGACTAACGGCAAAGGGTGAGAGGTGGATTTCTCCACCTATCAATATTACAGGGGATCTCTATTTCAAAAATATGTGTCTTTAAAATCTGTGAAGCATGTTGGTGGTTAAGCGCTGGGAAAGAATAAAATACAGTCCGGCAGGGCCGGGTGCACATGGGATGGCAGGAAGACCCCTCAGAGGAGATGGCACTAACGGGAGACCACCGCCCTGGAGGGAGGAGGCCCCGCCACAATCCCATCTTGAGATCCAAGAGAAAAGGATCTAGTTCCGAGCAGAGGGGAGGATGAGTGCAAAGCCTCTGAGAGGGGCCGAGTCTGGCCTGTCCGAGGGCCTGACAAAGGCATGTGTGAGAGGGAGGCTGGACCAGGTGACCAGGCCGGAGAGGCACACCGAGATCCCAAGCCCAAACGTGACCCAAGGGCGAGGGAAGGCGCTGGCCCAAGTCAGCAGCCAGCTACCCTCCACGGCCACCACTGCGGCCACTCACGCGCTGCCTTCCGAGCACCCGCCGAGCGCAGCCTGCTGCGCTCGCGCTTCCTGGCCCACGGCTCCCCCGCGCAGGCTGGGCACTGGCACCGGCACGTTCCAGACGGCTGGGTATGTCAGCGGCCCCTGGGGCCCAGACACCTGACCCCGGAGAGGCGCTGCCCTCCTGTGACTCTAAGAAGATTCCTCTGCTTTGCCCGCGGCTGTTGCTGTGGAGATTTTGTTGGCTAGTCCTCCAGTTTTCTGTGAGCTGCAATTAGATCCACAGATTTAAATCCGAGTATCTGGACGAGAAGAGTCCTGGAGGCCCCCCCAGAAAGGTGGCAACCACCGACGCCCACGGGGCCAGGCAGGTGACAAAAACAAATGAGGCGGGCCTGGCAGCAAAGCGGGAGTGCCAGGACAACGTGGCGAGGACAGGAGACAGCACAGCCCCGGAGAGGGTGGCTACTTCATAGCTCCAGCCAAGGGGCGCCACCTGGAAATGTGGACCAGACTTTCAATTCTTTCCCCCCAAAAAACTGAAAATTGAATTGATGTAACGCCTCCAAGTTTTAAATGTCGTCGATTAATACCACAAAGTTTCTGGACTGATGGTTCCATCCAAGAAATATGGAGCCAGTAGCTTAAACCTCTGCCCAGCGAGGATCTTGCTGACTTGAGCCCGGTTCCGGGTCACATGCTGGGGCCACAGACCAGGAGACGAGGTCCTGCTCACGGGGCAGAGCTCCCCCCACCCAGGACGGTGACCAGTGACAGCACAGAGGGAACCCCTGAACTGGTCGCAAGGCCAAGGAGGAATTTAGCCAAGGAAGGGAGAGAGCCCTGCAGACGGAGGAGCACAGCTCGAAACAGCACGGCAGCACGTGTCCTCCCCGAGGGACGGGCGGCGACAGGAGAAGGTGGCACCAGAACACAGAGGGCCTCGGGAGCCAGGCCCAGGAATCTGCATTGAACCTGGAGACGGCGGGAAGCACGTATGGGTGGGAAGTAAGCGGGTCGCACCTCAGCTTTAACCCTGAATGATCACTGACACCACCAGCTGGGGGCGCCGTCTCTGAGAGCGAAGCCGCTGGGCCTGGAAGGGAGGGACCTCCACTGGGACTGTCTGGATTTTATCCCCACTGCCTGAGAGCTGCTCAAAAGCAAAATGTACCTTTTAAAAACACATTACCCTGCTAGCGCCAGGAAGTACAGATTTGTGGCAGGCAAGCCTGCTGGGAGAAAGAACAACTTGTCATATGGGCAAGGGGAAGGTGGGGCGGGCCTGGCTGAGATCAAGAGTTCCTGAGGGTAAAAAGGAGAGGATGAAACAGAAGCAGCTGGAAGGGAAGACACAAGAGTTGACATTAGATGCAGAGAAAAAGGGCACGTGGGATCAGCTTCCTGCGTGGGGACCAGCTGGATGGACCTTCACACGTCAGGAACAGTGAGAGTGGGAGAGGCAGTGGGGGGGATGCAGTGAATCACAGGCGCCCAGGAGACTTGCAGTGGGACATGGCCAGCAGCATGCGGACACCTATGGTCTGGGTGTTTAAAACCCGGAGGTCAACAGCTCACAAATGAGGACAAAAGAGATGACCGGGGTGGAGTGCAGGAGGGCAAGAGGGTGGAACCAGGCAACGCTCTGCAGAGACGGCAGGTGGGATCCTCGAGACCAGGGCTGCTGTGGAAGACATGCAACGACCTCTCTCCAGGGTGGAACCCACCGGGTCCAAGACCCTTATGTTTATGATCAACTGATGTTCACCAAGGTCCCAAGGTAATTCAAATGGGGAAAGGACAGTCTTTTCAACAAATGTAGTTTGAGAAAATTAAATATTTCAAACAAAAAAGATGTATTTAGAGCAGACTTCAACAAGCTCTAGTGCTCGAGCCAAATCCAACTCAACACTTGATTTTATAAATAAAGTTTTACTGGAACATAGCCACACCCATTCGTTTACATATTGTATACGGCTGCTTTCACCCTAAAATGGCAGAGTGATTTGCCAACCCGATTTAGAGCCTTACTTCACATCATACACAAAAATTAACTAAAAATGGATACAGACTTAAGTATAAAAGCCAAAACTCTTAGATGAAAACAAACGAGAAAATTTCTATAACCTTGGGTTAGGCAAAGATTACTGGGATATGATGCCAAAGCCCAATCACTAAAAGAAAAAAAATAAGTTAAACATCATCAAAATTACAAATGTTTGCACTTCAAAGACACCACTAAGAAAATGAAAAGACAAGCCACAGATTGGGAGAAAATATCTGCAAATCGTGATATGATAAAGGGCTTATAACTCAATTAAAAAGGACAAACAACCCCATCAAAAGCTACTAAAAGTGGGCAAAAGACTTGAATACACATTTCACCAAAAAACAAATATATCTGGGCAGCAAATAAGCACATGGAAAAACATTCAACATGAATAGTTATTAGGGAAACACAAATTCAAACCACAATGAGGTACCACTTCACACTCACTGGAATTGCTGTAGTCAAAAAGATGATAACAAGTGTTGGTGAGGGTATGGAGAAACTGGAACCCTCATATCCTGCTGAGGGGGATGTAAAATGGTACAGCCACTTCAGAAAACAGTTTGGCAGTGCCTCAAAAAGTTAAACCTAATAAGTCACCAAAGTCATAAACAGAATGACCCATCAATTCTACTCTTAGGTTATCTATCCAAGAGAAATGAAAACAAATGACCACAAAAAAACCTTATGTACAAATGTTCCCAGCAGCATTATTCATAATAGTCAAGAACTGGAAACAACTCGAATATCCATACAATGAGATGGTATTCGGCAATAAAAAGGAACTCCTAATACATACCACAAAGTCCAGGAGCCAACTGCCAAGAACATTGTGCTAAGTGAAGGGAAATGGACATGAAAGATGCACGATGTATTTCCATGAAATGTCCAGAAAAGGCAAACAACACAGAGGCAGAAGGCTTAGCGGTTACCTGGGGCTGGGAGTGGGAGTGGGGAGTGACTGCAAATAGGTACAAGGGAACTTTTTAGGCCTCGTGAATGTTCTAAAATCCCACTGTGCTCAACTCTGTAAATCTGCTTTTAAAAATTTAAAGCAACTCTGTAAATTTGCTTTAAAAAAATCCCTGAAATGGTGAATTTTACATGTAAAATACATTTCAATAAAGCCATTTTTTTAAAAGTCACTATCATCAGATAAAATCTTTCCAAAGCTCCAACCCTGAATAGAGAACCACAACGTTGCCTCCAGAGAAACGTGTGAACAG
The DNA here is from genome assembly GCF_003031525.2 of Neophocaena asiaeorientalis asiaeorientalis. NCBI lineage: Eukaryota > Metazoa > Chordata > Mammalia > Artiodactyla > Phocoenidae > Neophocaena > Neophocaena asiaeorientalis. The sequence continues at coordinate 2,930,867 of NW_020175040.1, forward strand.
CCCTGCATCTCCAGTCTAGCCTCATCACCTGGCCAGCTTCCTCCACCATCCCAACCACTGTGCGGCTGCCAAGCACACAGCCTATGGAGCCGGAAAGTTTGAGATTCCTGCTCTACCACCAACTCACTGTGACTGCGGGTTCCTTCACCTCCTTGAACCTGCTTCCTCATCTCTGCATTGGGATGAAATCTCCCAAGGTCAGCCTGGGGACCAGGTGACACAGTGCCCTGAAACCACTCAGCCCAGAGCAGAGAAGCCTTTCCCCGCTGGCCCAGGCCCGTCGTCACCGTCACCTCATCCAAACAGCACTGTCTGACCAGGCCACCTGAGCAGGAAGCCCCATCACTCTTCGCATCCCTTTTGTTTTCTTCTTGGCACTTGCAATTCTTTTTTCTTCTTCTGCCTCTTCTTTCTTTCTCTTGGTCAGTTCCCCCTCCTGGGATGAGGTTTCCATGAGGCAGGGCCCTGTGCATTGTCCCCTGTAGTCTCTGCCAGGCCAGGCCCAGTTCACAGTGAGCACTTGCTGAGGTGGCGGTGAAGCGGTACCCACACGTCGGGGACACCTGGCCTCTCTGGTGTGGGCACACGGGGAGCTGTCCCTTGTGTCCCTCGACCTCCTCCGAGATCTTCCCTTCAGCAGTGGTCCTGACTTGCCTCCCGTGGCAATGAATGATGGTAAAGGTGGTATAGCCCTGAGGGTGAAACGAGCCTGGGGACACAGCTAGAGCAGCAGCCTCGGGAAGTGACCTGGGAAGGGGAGCGGGAACCAAGTGGATGGAAGAGGCAAAGGCTGCAGAACAGCCAGGGGTCTGCATGTTGACGTGCAACCAACTTCAGCTGAGTCACCAAAGATGGCTGTGCAGGGGCAGAGGGGACAGTCACACACGGGATGTTGTGGCTATGTGTGTACCTCCTCTTACTGGAGGATGAGATGAAACACACTGGTTGAAATGAAATCTTCATGTATTTCACACATGCTTGCTCTGAAAAACAGAGGTGAATATAATTGCAGCTTTTTGCATTAATTAAATTTCTTTTACCTTCCTCGGAATTAGGGCTTGAACTCTCTATGTAAACTTAGGCAAATGAGTGTGCAAACTAGCAAGGTCCTGGCATTTCATTTTAAGGAAACTAGAATGCTTTCCAGGACCAGGTCGGGGGGGTTAAATACAAGAGGTCTTTAAGAATATTTAACTTTCGGACTTCCCTGGTGGCACAGTGGTTAAGAACCCTTCTGCCAATGCAGGGGTCACAGGTTCGATCCCTGGTCCGGGAAGATCCCACATGCCGTGGAGCAACTAAGCCCGTGCGCCACAACTACTGAGCCTGTGCTCTAGAGCCCACGAGCCACAACTACCGAAGCCAGGGCGCCTAGAGCCCATGCTCTGCATCAAGAGAAGCCACCGCAATGAGAAGTCCATGTACCGCAATGAAGAATAGACCCCACTCTCCACAACTAGAGAAAGTCCGTACGCAGTAACAAAGACCCAACGCAGCCATAAATAAATAAATTTATTTTTTAAAAATAAAAAAGAATATTTAACTTTCTCTGAAGGAGCAGGCAGATGTTCTTCTTTGGCACACACCTCCTATACCTTCTATTAAACTAACTTCTCGTTTGGTTCAACCAATGATCTTTTCTAGTGATTTTCACTCACCTCCTTAAAGACAAGGTGGACTTCCCAACCCTCGAGTCACTTTGCTAGCAGGAAAAAACTTACACCAAACACTGCACTGCCATCACCTCCTTTCTCTGGTCTCCCTCTCTCAAAACAGGCACACGAGTGGATGGAAAGAAGGATGGAAGGATGGAAAGAAGGAAGGAAGGAAGGGGTCTCAGAACATGGGGCGGTGCCCCCAACTCTATGCCTTATTTTCTCTTATGAGTTTGCCCAAAGCTCCCTCTAGTTTTAACAATCTCTGGTAGAACTAAGCATGGCACCAGCACCCTGTCAGGACAGCTAGAGGCTGTCACAGAATTTTCACACTGCCTTGCATGTCACTGGGAGCATGCAGGGTAGGTTGGAGCCGTGAGAAAAGGCTATTTCTTGTACCCAAAAAGATCTGGGTTACAGTCCCAGAAGTAACACCTTGGGCAAACTCCTTAACCTCTCTAAGCCTGATTCTCCATTTTTAAAGAGAATTTATACTTTGCAGAACTGCTAAGAGAACTAGAAAGAAAACGTGGCTGTCTGATATAAAACCCAAAAGAGATGATGCTCCCCTGTCCACTTAGAAGACGTTCCCACCACTGTAAAGCAATTATACCCTAATAAAGATGTTAAAAAAAAAAAAAAAAAAGAAGACGACGTTCCCTTAGAAGACCCTGACTGACTGAACTTTCCAACACTCTCCAGAGCAGGTGACAACAGTGGGAGAGCGCTCACACAGAGCTTGGGGCATCTTTCTAAATTCTGATTCGGCTACGGCCTCTCACCTTCCAACGTGAGCGGAGCCGTCTTCTCTCCATTTTGACTTTGCCCCAAGCCAGGTCAAGACTGGATAGCACCTAGCAAGTACCAAATATGCTACGTAGGCATGCTAAGACTAGAGGCTACAAAACACTCTGTACTTCTTCTAAACACGTGCGCACACATCACCTTATCCAAGGCAGCACCTAGGATTATCACAGCCTGCCCCCGTTTTTCGAAAGACGTGGTGATTGAGACTCAGCAGATGAGTTGTTCACCCCAGGTCACACAGCTAATGAGCAACTATCTAGAAGTCACACCTCCTGATGTCCATTTCTTTTTTTTTTTCTTTTTGGCCACACCACGTGGCATGTGGAACTTCCCCAAGCAGGGATCGAACCCTTGCCCCCTGCAGTGGAAGCACAGAGTCTTAACCACTGGACCGCCAGGGAAGTGCCCCGATGTCCTTTTCTGAGCCAGCTCCCTAATTAACTAATTCACCTATGCCCGGCTCTGTGCATCCCATGGACACCTGGTGCCTGCTTCACTGGGGTTCGTCCATTTAATCGCTCAGCAATGGTTTACAAAGCACCCACTACGTGCAAGGCAGAGGTGCAGGAGCAAGCAGAGCACTCAATGAACAGTCCCTGGAGTCCCGCTGAGCGCAATCCCAGCTCGCCGGCTTGTTACCTAGGTGACCCTGGGTAAGTACCTCATGTCTCAGTGCCCCGCCTGTCCTCCATCCATAAAATGGGCGAACAGAATCCGACCTCTCGGAGAGCTGTTGAGAATTAAACGACAGGGCACCCGTCAAGGGTTTAGCACAACCCATGACCCCCACTAAGCACTCAAGCGTGAGCTGCTTTTATTCTTCCTCTAGAGCCTGGGGATACAGTCGGCAGTCACACAAGAGCCTTGGCCTCAAGCAGCTTACACTGCGGTCGGAAACACACAAAGAAGTAAAGCATCAACAGAAGTTTCAAATGGAGATGAGCGAGCGCTAGGACAAAAACCAGTGTGCGACCGCGGGGATGGGCAGGCACTCTGAACTGGTCAGGAAAGGATCCTCACGTGAGACCTGAACTACAAGAACGCAAGAGCGGATATAAGGCAAACTGGGGGCGCGAACACAACCCGTGCGGAGATCGCGAGCCGAGCAGGCCGGCACCTCGAGGGACAAGGAGGTCCTGAGGCCAGCGAAGAGGGAGCGGGGGCTTGGGGGGACTGGCACGGGAGGTGGTCAGTCAGGTCAGCAGCGCGGCTCCGGAACCCAAGGAGGGGCGGCTCGTTGTCCTCGTACACGCTTGGGCGTCCGCGGGCGGCGAGGGCACAGGATCAAACGTCCAAGGCGCACCCGGGCAGGGGTCCAGGTAACGAGGTCCCGCCCCCCGGTCTCCGTCCGTCCTCCCACCCTGAGGAGGCCAGGCCTGCGGCGCCTTCCGAACTCGCGGCCCTCTCGCGGCAAGCGCCGGCAGACGCCTCCACGCCCGCCCGCCGGCCGCCCGCTCACCCGGATGCCCTGCAGCACCCGGACCCGCTCCTCCTGGTCCATCCCGAGGGACGCCCTTCGGCCCTCGCGGCTCTCGGTGATGCCCATGGCGGGAGGGGGCTCCGGTGCGCCGGTGTTTACGGGACCGGCGCCACCTGCCAACAAGGCCGCGTCCTATTGGCCGAAGCTCGAGGCTCAGCCAATCGCGGCGCGGGCCGCGCGGCATTGTGGGGGCTGTAGTCTCGCGGTGGCCGCCCACTGGACCAGGAGCACGAGGCGCAGCGCCCAGACGGCGCGTGGCCAGATGGCTGGCCGAGGAGCGTAGCCGCGGTGACCGGGACACCACCACCGAGGAGGCCGCGCTGGGCGGGCGGAGGCGCTGCAGGTTTGCGGTGAAAAGACGGAGAGCGTGAAGGCGCTGAGGAAGACAGCGACGTCGCGGTGCCAGGAGAGAAGCTGGCGGGAGGCGCCCCTCTGTGGGGGAGGCGGTGGAGGAAGAACTTCGTGCAAAGGCCCTGAGGCAGGAGGAGAGCGAGGGCCCAGCGCGGGCCCCGAGTGCGGGAGGGTGCAGAGCAGACCCGGAGGCGGGCTGAAGGTCAGAGTGGAGAGGGCTTTGTCGGCGGGGCCAGAGCTTGTTCTAAAGGCCCGGGGAGGACAGTGAACGGCCCTCGGCGTTGAGGAGACACGCACCGTGTATCCAGCGTCGTGTTCACGCCTGTCTCGCGGGCTCACACGTGTGATGGACGCGGTGACTGCGGCTTACAGCTTCGGCCACCTGAACCCAGCCACCTTTTGTTCTCTGAGCTGCTGACTCGCGTTGATCTGCCCCAGTAGGCCCGGAGCTGAGTTTGGGATCTGGAACTGGGGAACCCCTGACTGCTCCATGAAATAGTAAGGGTCATTTGGAGGCTTTTCGAACCTGGAAGGGAAGCGGGGAGGAGCAGAGGGTGGAAGAGAAAGTGAGATGCTCTGAGATGAGAGCAGCTTGGGTGAAGAAGAAGGTGGACATTGGGGAGGGGAGGGGGGGACGGCAGGGGGAGGAAATCCTCTAGGATAACAAGAACATCTGCCAGATTCCTTCAAAATACTTTGATTTGGAGATCTTCCTCCATCTCTTCCCTATAAGTAGAGCCTGAGTAGGGGATTCTGGTGCAAATGGTTTACTGGGGGAGTGCCTCAGGAGAAAGCTGAGATGCCGTCAGAGCTGGGCTCTGGAGCACAAATTATGTCCAGAGTTGGCCCGGCTCGAAGGCAAGGGGACTGGCCTTCTGTCCAGGGGGACAGAAGCCTTCTGTCATTGGCAGCCCAGTGAAGTAGGCATCTGAGAGCTCTCAGCAGTCCACACCCACAGCAGCCAGGGGATGGCCTCACGAGCTGGACGGGGCAATTTTAGCATCTACTTCATGTTCCTCACGTTTTTCAAGGTCTCCCGAATACCCTGTGACTGTGGAAGGGGTTATAAAAATTGAGAAAAGGGATGGATTTCACTTCTGAGTTGATGAAATAATTAACCACTGGACTAATTCATCAAAACAAGAGTCAGGGCCACAGGTGACTATGAGACTGTGTGTGGTCTCCCCTGCTCCCACCATGTGCAAACTCCTGGGAGAGAATTGGAATCCCACAAGACTGAGAGTGGGGTTACACTGACACCAGCATAGCTAAGCCTCGTGACAACCCAGCAAGTCGTGTATCCCTACTTCCCTGAAAAGAAAACCGAAGTGCAAAAGGGTGAGGATAGTGACGTTATAAATCCAAAGAAGGGTGAGGATTTTAATAAAAGCAGTGGCAGAGGAAAGAAAGGGAAGAGAAGTTAATGGTTTTTGAGCACCTTCGTGGCACCAGGCTCTGTGATGCAGGCACACATGCTTTGCATGTAGTTAATCCATGACCAACTCATTTAGTCCTGGAAACCATCCTGAGAGAGTATTACCCCAGTCTAAGGCCTAGGAAATGGAGACTTTGGGGAGGTAAGGTGTTATGACAGGTCCACTATTTGCTGCCCAGTACCCATTCTCTCCTTCCTTATGACAGAACCCAACTCCCTTAGGTGTAACAATGTGTCTGGTTAGAAAAATTGGTGCCTAAGTTCCCACTGGCCAAACTTGGGACAACTTGAGCATTATAGCAATTTGACAGTTTGAACCTATAACATATTTAACTTTTTAAAAAATGCAATAGTCCATGCGTTAAAAGAGAGGGGATGTAAAAAAGGGGGGCAGGTCTTCTTTACAAAAGAATGCCAGCAAATCAGTGTGAGATTTAAAAATTGCCATTTTGTGACCCTCAGTGAATTAACTGAATCACGCAGAAATCATCGGTGGATCCTAAAGCTGTTGAGTGACAACTCCCAAGTCTCACCACAGATTTCTGAACAATCATAAAGAGAAAACTGTTACATTGATGAGACCTGGAGGTCACTTCCTTAACCAAATGGCTGAACTTAGCGTCACAGAGAGTGGGACAACATGATGTGATGCCCCTCCCCAGGACATGTAAGGGACACACAGTGTCCCCTTTGGAGTGTTGTGGCCGAGAATGCGTGACCTGAATCCAATCGTGAGGAAACAATCAGACGAATCCAGAATGTGAGATCCTACAAGACAGCTGTCCTGGACTCTTCCAGAAAGCTAACGTCATGAAAAAACAAGTTTCAAAACATGAAGCATAACAAGGAGACACAGCCGTGAATCTTGATTATATCGTGGATTAAAATGACAGTAACAGCAACAAAGCTATAAAAAGGTACTTGGAACAATTGGGAAAGTTTTATATATGGAATAGTGTCCTAGGTGACGTTATTGAATTAAAGTTAATTTTCTTGTTTTAGGGAGATGCATTTGGAAGTATTGGGGGAGTGTCATAGTGTCTACAACCTGCACTCGGATGGTTCAGGGAAAAAATGTTAACAATAGGTGAATCTAGGTGAAATATGTATATTGGAATCCATTATATCTTCCACTGTTTCTATGGGTTTGAAATTTTTCAGAATAATAATCAGGAAATAAAATTCTGCACTTGGGGAAATAAAAAATACTTCCCTCTCTGGACTCCCTTCTCCTTTGTAGCTGGAGGTGACCGTGTGACCTAGATCTGGTCAGATGGCTCTTGAGCAGTGTGGTACCCAGAGAACAGTGCAGTCAGTGCTAAAGAGAGCAGTGAGACGGGATGCAAGGCTGAGCTCTGCCTCCTGCTAGACCTGTGCCCCTCAGTTTCCTGATATAAGAGTGGTGCTACCATTACATGGAGTGCTTGCCCAGAGCTTGGACTTAGTGAACTCATTCAGCAATAGCTATTATTATTGAGAGTTGTCTTTTTTTTTTTTTTAAGTAACTTGGCAACCAGTATAGGGCGTGGGGGAGGGGGAGTTGTGTGAGCTGGCGTCTCTTAAATTGGATTCTCCAGAAGCAGAGAAGAAGAAATGGGCTGATAGAGTAGAAAAGTCAGAAAAGGAATTTGCTTTGTCCATGTTAAAAGCTAAAAGGAAGCTTTTCCTATAAGATCGAGAAAGAGACAAGGATGTCTGCTTTCACGACTTCTGTTCAACACTGCACAAGAAAATGAAATAAAAGATTGGAAAGGAAGAAGTAAAATGATCTCTATTTGTGGAAGACATCATCTTGTATATAAAAATCCTAAGGAATTCACACACGCGCACACACACACGCTCAACAGAGCTAGTAAGCAAATTCAGCAAGGTTGTAAGAACAATATACAAAAATCCGTTCTATTTCTCTATACTCACAATCCAAAAACGAAATTAAGAAAACAATTCCACTTACAATAGCACCAAAAACAATAGAACACAGGAATAGATTTAGCCAAAGAAGTACAAAGCTTGTATCCTGGAAACTAAAAAACACCGTTGTCTAGGAAGGGGGCTGGAAATGGACAGGAAAATAAAACTTGGAATAGTGTGGCTACATGGTTTATACATTTGTCAGTACTCACTAAGCCACGCACCTAACATCTAAGCATTTTACAATATGTATATTATACCTAAGTAGAAGTTGAAAATGTTTGAGGAGGTTTAACCTAACGTTTATTTCTCACTCAGGCAAAACGTGGTTGTGCGGGACATGGCATTCCGGGCCACCAGAGAAGGCTCTCTACCTGCACGTCTGGAACATGTGGCTTCCTCGGCTGACTCAGCAGGACGAGTGAGCCTCAGAGCCTAGAGAACGGAGCCCCGGCTTTCCCTGCCTCGGCAACTGTCACCCCCATTGACATCCACCGGCCATTCAGGCCCACTGCCCCTCCCACCCTCCCACCTGCAAGAGTGGGGAAGTGCCGTCTTCTGTGAGTAGAAGGAGAAAGGAAACATCTAAACACTAGACCATCAGGCACAAGTGGTGAATGAACAGCTCACTGACCCCTTACTGCCTCCTGAGAAGGTCCACGTAAGAAAGATGTACTGATAATAAGCGAGAAATTCCAGCCGCTGAAAGATCGCATTGAGACAACATCACAATCCATTCTGTGCACAGATGTCATGATGACAGCATACCCACGCCTTCTGCCGCACAGTAACCGTGTTCCATGGATCTTCTGTCTTACGAAGGTGTTTCCTGGGTGCTACGATCGTGACCCAGCGACGCGGGCGTGTTTGTACCTTTGAAAGCAAGTTGTTGCTGCTCGTCACTTGCCTGACTTTCCCTTTTGCTGTGTGCTGACACACGCTTCCTCTGGGCTAAAGTTTGGAGACCACTGGGGAGGAGTGGAGCCCCGATGAGAAGGGGGCTGGAGTGACGGATACTCTCACGCAGGAGGCTCGGGTGGGCCCACGGTCTGGGAGCCACCCAGAGGAGTCACTGAGGGAGTGGGGCCCCTGTGCTGGGGAGCATCTCCGAGTTTTCTGTGACTCTCCACCTCTGTACCTCAGGCTCTTCATCTGTAGGATGGGGGTGATTCAGGCCCTGGTAACCACCCCTTACAGGCCTGGGAAACGAGAGTGGCTGGATGCGGGGCCGTCTGTAGCGTTCAGGACGTTTGGGCTCGCGCTGAGGCTTTTGCTGAGCGTACTGTGAGCTGGATGGCTCCTGAGAGGTGGAGGATAGGGGCAGAGCCAGCTCCGTTGAAGGAGAGTGGGGTTTGGAGTGAAGCAAGGAAGGCAGAAACCTGGTTGAAGAGGAAACTTGGGAAAGGCAGTTATGATTCCAAGTGGCAGATGGATAGATGTTGTTCAGTAATAGATGGCAGGACCCTCTCTTTCTTTCCACGTAATTCATTTTCACTAAAGTTTGCCTCAGTCAGCAGTGCCTTTAAATTGGATTAGGTAGTTTCGTGCAAAGAGTTTGTGTCTGGCCCCGAGCAGGCTCAACGAACCTCCCCCAAATCCATCCTCGGACCATCAGTAAGAACCCTTTAGAGGACAGTTGGCCAACGGTGGCCCTAGGGAAGGAAGTGGCAGGGCCCTGAGTAGGAGGAGAATGGGCTGTGGCGGGGAAAACTCCGGAAAGGCTGGTTGGATCTTGAGGACAGAGGCCTTGAATGCTGGGTATGTCCTTCTACCCTGAGGCATGGCAGTGGAAGACTCTTGACGTGGGGGCTGTGCTTTGGGAAGCTCTCTGCAACCCCTCAGTGGAGGACCTCTTCGCAGTAGCTGTGGAGGTAGATGGCTGATGACAGGGCCCACCCCTGAAGCACAGCCTGCCCTTCACCACCATCTGAGTTTGAGGGAGACTGCAGGACCCTCCCCACTGCCCCGCCCTGGCAGACACTGGTGGTCCGGGAACCTCCTCTCTCCCGCCTTGTGCTTCCACAGCGAGGGACAGGCATTAGCGTGACACTCGGGTAGAAGTTCCTGCGGGGATTCGGCATGTGACACCGTGGCAGCTCTCTCCTCTCCTCTCTGAGGTCTGCCTGCCTGCTTGGAGCGTGTGCTTCTCCATGTGGGGGACTCAGTGCAGACAGTCCGGGTCCGTGGAGGATGGAGGCTCTTCCTATCTGCCTGCCCAGCAGGTTGGCCGCATCTCCCCCCGCGGTGTCGGTGTGGAGATGCCAGCCTGGCCTCGGAGCATCACACCTGCCCACCTCTGTCCGCCCAGCTGGAGGGAGCAGCTGCGGACGGGCGCTCTCCCTTTCAGCACAAAGGAATCTCTCCCAGAAGCCAGTCTCTCCTGGAGTCATGCTGGTCACCCCAGCCGGGGCCTGCGCCGGCAGAGGGGGCAGGGTGGCCACGGCAGGTTAAACCTGCGCGGATCACTCCCCAGGCCTGAGGGAACCAGCCGCCGGCACCGGTAAGCAGCCCCCTTACGGTGCCCCCCTCAAGCACCCCTTCGAGCCGCTCTCGGGACCGGGCGGCTGCGTGCATAGCGCTCCCTGCGAGCGTGCCCGGGAGGGACAGGGCGCACCGGCCGCCGGGAGCCTGCGCCCCAGCGCCTCCCCAGGACGGTCACCCCCTGTCGCGGTTCTCCCGAGGGCAGCTTGCTGCGCGTAGGCGGCCGCGGACCGTGGGCGCTGCGAGCCCAGTGGGAAGAGAGAGACGTTGGCTCAAGCAAAGCCGCGTGGGCCACGGACTGTGGCGGCGTAGCCGGAGCGGAGTCCGGTCTGCCTATTGCGGCCTCCTGGCGAATCAGTCTGTCTTTACGCGCCCCACGCATGCACGCGCAGGTACACACATGCGTGCGCACGTGCCCGCCCACGACTGTAACCTGAGCTGGGCTTCCCGTCTCCAGCACAGGCTCTGGCCCTGCTCCTGGCCCTGAGGCCCCAGCTCGGGGCCCCGGAGCAGCCTGAGCACCGCCACGGGGGCCTCGGGGGCCAGCAGACCTGGGCCTGCCCCTGCGGCCCCGCCCGCCCGTGATGCCGCCTCCCCAGCCAGGCCCACCCCCCACCTCCCACTGCTGTGTCTTATTTTCTTCCCTCCTGAAAAGACTCTCGGGATCTTTGCTGCTTGTTTGTTTACCGCTGGTCTCCAGCCAGTACCACCCACAACACGCACAGTTCCCCAAACAGAAGCTTCGGAGCAGAGGGACTGTGTCTGCTCCATTCATCCCTGAATTCCGGGCACCTGGCGCAGGGCCTGGGACGGAGCGGCGCTCAAGGCATCGGTGACTGAGTCACTGACTGGCTGAATGGGCTCCCCTACTGGCGAGCGAGCTGCTCCAGGTTCAGAGAGGCAAGAAACTGAGTAATTAAGAGTGAAGATTTTCATCTCCGTCCCAGCTCGGCTGCCCGTGTGCTCTCCAAAAAGTTCCTTCACCTCCCTCTGCCTCGGTTTCCTCATCTGTAAAACAGGCATAAGCACAGTAGGTACCTGTAGCGCTGATGTGGGATTGCATGAGTTAATACATGTCATGGACCCAGGACAACGCCTGGCAAAGAGGAAACGCTCAGTTATCACTAGTTATTGTTGTATCACGCACCAACCGAAGCCTGCCAGCCGAGGCTCAGACAGGGGACATGGCTTGCCTGAGCTCACACAGCAGGAAGGAGGCAGACGAGATCTGAACCCTGGTCCAAACGTCTCAACAGCCAGAGCCCTTTCTAGCGTCCCACCTGGCTGTGGCGCCTCCCTTGAAGCGTGGCCTGCCTGGCCCTTGGGTGCGGGGCTTGGGAGCTGGGGTGAAGGCCCGGGAAAGGGGGTTGGGGTGGGGGAGGGCAGGAGGGGCTGCTGGGGAGACCGTCCTGGTACTGGCTCCCTGCCGCACTCTCCATCCCTTCCACCCCCCGCAGCTGCACCCACTCCCCACCATGGGACTCTTACAGAGTTTTATGCATCATTAAAATGTACACACAGACTTTAAGGAAGTAACGCTGGGCTGTAATAAGAGCTACAAAGCGACAGGATTCCTCAGAGAGCTCAGTGGTAAACCTGGTTGCCTACTTGGCAAGATGGTTTTCCAGCCTTTTGCGTCTATTAGCAGGGGAAGGGAGGGACCGACGGGGGAGTGCCCCGTGGGCTCTGAGCAGTCGCTGGAGGCTCCTTCAGAACAGCCTGTACCTTTTCTGCATTCAAGGTCCCACACGGAGCAGCGGCCACACCAGAGCGTTGGGGGGGACCGTTACCTCCCTCCCATCATCTCCCTCACCCCTCTCAGCCATGCTAAACAAAATACCCTCTAAGTAGAAGCCTTGTGTTTGCATTGCAAATGGAGCTTCAAAATAGCCTCCCAGGTTTTCACCGGTGTGATAGAGAAGAACATTTTGTTTTAATTTTAGTTGCAATTCTCTGACTATTACTATATCTAAAGCTAAGCATCTTTACATTTGTGCTGGTCCTTGATATTCTTTTATCTGTGAATCACCTTCTCATATACTTGGCCCACCTTGCTTGTTTTGTTCTGTTTTGGTTTGGGTCCTTTCGTTATTGGTTTGCAGGAGCTTTTATATGCTCTAGATGTCACTCCTCTTTTCGAATACTCTATTTTCTCCCATCTACCACTTGTCTTTTAACTGTAGGTCATTTTTTGACAAACAAGTTTAAACTTTTTTCATTCAGCTATCTAATTCATGCTCTTTTTTGGGTTGTAGATTTTATGTATTAGTAAGGAATTACCTCCTACTGAACTTGTAAACAGTTTTTTAACGTTTACCTTTTAAAACCATTTGCAGTTTATTTTTTATTATGCTATGGGATTATGCTGGGTAGAATGTTTTCATATAAATAACCGATTATGTAGATTTTATATATAGCCTTTATCGTTTATTGAATATTTTGTTTTGCCACTGAATTTAAAAAGCCAACTTCATGATACACTATTTTCCATATGTACGTAGTACACTGCTAGATTTGTTTCTCTATTCTTCAGCTTTTTTATGGCAACTCACCACTGATTTAACTACTATAACTTTATCAGATATTTGGATATCTGACAAGGAAAGTCCCCTCATTGTTTTTCTCTTTTAACTTTTCTTGACCACCTCTGGAGATTTCCCTTCTCGGGGAAAGAAATCATCTTGTCATATACCATTAACAATCTATCTGAGATTTCAACTGGGGTTCCATTGGATTTATAGATTAATTTATGGGAGAGCTGATATAGCTAGCTCTTCTTTTTTTTTTTTTTTTTTTTTTTTGTGGTACGCGGGCCTCTCACTGCTGTGGCCTCTCCCGTTGCGGAGCACAGGCTCCGGACACGCAGGCTCAGCAGCCATGGCTCACTGGCCCAGCCGTTCTGCAGCATGTGGGATCCTCCCGGACCGGGGCACGAACCCGTGTCCCCTGCATCGGGAGGCGGACTGTGAACCGCTGCACCACCAGGGAAGCCTGCTAAGTCTTCTTGAAGGCCATTCAGTAAACTTTGGTAGCTTTCTTTATTTAGTATTTAAACATTTTTAGGAGGTTTCTCTCTAAATATTTTATGGAATTTGCTGCTTTCAAGAATGAGTTCATTTTTCATTTCATTTTATGATTGGTTTTTGCTAGTATGTAATTAAGCCGTTGATTTTTTCTATGCTGATCTTATATGTGGCTGCACTGTTAAACTCTCTTATTGGTTTTGCCAATAGATTCTCTTGAGAATTTTCCAGGTAGATCATCCTACGGTCTGCAGATAATCTCAGTTTTGTTCCTTTTTTCCAGTATTAATGACATTTTCCCTCGTATTATAGTACTGGCTAGAATCTCCAATAAAAAGGTTGAATAGCACAATGGTGCTAACACTGACTCTTTTTATTTCATTATCAAGTGGTGACGATCACTGTAGAGTTTCAATGCCCTTTATCATATTAAGAAAGAACCTAATTTTCTAGCTGCTTTGTTTTTTATCTTGATAGCATATATGTTGAATATTTTCAAAAGTGTTTTTGTTCTCTATGAAAATAGTTATGTGATCTTTCTTGTACTCTAGAAAAGCAGTGGTTTAAACCGGTAGATTTTTATTCTAAAGTTGAACACATACCTGTATTCTTGGGATGTCTCTTAACATACTGCCAAACTGAATTTGCTAATTTTTAAAAAATAAAAATTTAATAAAAAAAATAATACTATAAAAATGTTCTGTTCATCATAATTTAAAATTAAAAACACGGAACACATTCAATTAATAAAAACATAACATTTACATATTTTTGAGATTTTTTAATGAAGGGAGAGAAACAAAAAAAGGTTAAAAACGAAAGTGGAGGGGCTTCCCTGGTGGCACAGTGGTTGAGAGTCCGCCTGCCGATGCAGGGGACGCGGGTTCGTGCCCCGGTCCGGGAAGATCCCACATGCCGTGGAGCGGCTGGGCCCGTGAGCCGTGGCCGCTGAGCCTGTGCGTCCGGAGCCTGTGCTCCGCAACGGGAGAGGCCACAACAGTGGGAGGCCCGCGTACCGCAAAAAAAAAAAAAAAAAAAAAAACGAAAGTGGAAAAAAGACACTTTTACACAAACATCTAGACACAAAGAAACTAAAAATGTGAAACTAAAGAAAAAAGACAAATTCGAGAACAAAGGCCAAGAGATTCACAAACATATTCGGAAGACATACAGCTGGACATATAGATGAAAAATAGATAGATGTATACACAATTATAGAGAGAGATGGGGGCGGGGGGAGAGAGGAAAGCAGAGCCGGGAATATACGCTGAGACTGCAGTAAGGATAGAATGATTCTTAGGCAGAGTGACCTTATGGGCAGCACCCCATCGTCTGTATGGCCCTCAGGTTTCTGTTCTATACGGCATTTTATTTGAGTGTTTTGCGCCCGTGTTTATGAAGAAGACCGGCATATAGCTTTATTTTCCTGAGCTCTTCTCCTTTGTCTCTTCATCTATTGAAACATCTATTTCATTGACCAGCTGCATTGCTTTTGTTTGTATTTTATTAATTTCTACTTTGGCTTTAATCCCATCATTCTACTTCTTTGGATTGTTTAAATGGTTTTTAAATAGTTTCTTTATTTGAGAGTTTAGTTCATTTATTTTCAATCTTTTTTTGTTTTCTAATAAATGCATATAAGTCATACTTTTTCCTTTGAGTATTGCTGTGGCAGAAAAACAGATTCTGTAATATGGCGCATCTGTGATTGTTCAGACATTAAATAGTTCATACATTATATATTTGAACTTTCCCTTTAATTCAAGAGCTATTAAAATGTTTTTGTTAACTTCTAGCTTTATCCTATTTCAATCAGCCTAAGTAATAGCAACTCTTTGAAGTTTATTAAGATTTCCTTAACGGCCTTGCATAGGTCAGTTTTTCAGAATATTCCATTTGTGGTTAAAAGAATATATAATCTCTGCCAGTTGAGCAGAACGGTAATTAGATTAAGCTCATTACTTATTTTATTCAAATCCTCTTTTTACTTATTCATTTCTATGAGTTTTGTCAAAATTGCCCGCTAAGACATTGAGGATCTAGTTTCTTTCTATTTGTAATTCTGACAGGTTTCTGCTCTAAGTATTTTCAAGTTGTGCTTTAAGTGCGGTAAAGTGATCATTAGTTACCCTATGGATTGTTCCCTTTCTTCAGCATGACATACCCCTTTCTTTTATTATTAAATGCTTTGACCCTGAATTCTATTTCATCTGAATTTAATATGACCATCTTTTTTTGGTTTTTTTTTTTCTTTCTTTCTTTCTTTATTTATATATTTTTTTAACATCTTTATTGGGGTATAATTGCTTTACAATGGTGTGTTAGTTTCTGCTTTATCACAAAGTGAATCAGCTATACATATACATATGCTCCCATGTGTCTTCCCTCTTGCGTCTCCCTCCCTCCCACTCTTTTTTTGTTTTATTAGCATTTTCTTTCATTTTTCCTGGATTATTTCTTTTAGATACGTTTCACATAATTTGTACTTTTATCCAACCAGTTTTTTTCTTTTAATTAATGAATTTAACCCACATTTATTGTGATGATTGATATTACTAGAATTGTTTGTTCCATCTTTTTTTTATTTTTGTGTGTTATACTTTTTGTTTCTTTCTCCCCTTTCTTACATTTTGTTATACCAACTAAATTTTCTTAAAATTTTTTTCACCCTTTAAAAATACTTAATTAAGGTTATATTTATAAAACACTATCTGTAGTTAAATCACCCCGAGTCAGACAACACGTGCTACTTCCCTCTGCTCCATTTACCAGTTTCCTAGAATTTTTATTCCGTGATCATTTTTTTAATTAAAGTATAAAGACATACTTTACATGCCCACATCTTAAGTGTACGACTTGATGAATTTTTCAAGGTGAACACATCCCTGCAAACAGGACCCAGAGGGGCACAGGACATCGCCAGTTCTCGATAAGCCTTTGTTGAGCCTCCCATCATTGCCGCCACAGGTAAACCACAGCACCACTTCCATCACCGCCAGGCAGTGTGTGAAGTCTCTCAACCTGTATGTTTGAATCACAGTGTCTGTTCCCTTGTGTATGGCTTCTTCTACGCCTCACGCCTCTGAGACTCCTCCACACAAGAGCACGTGGCAGTGGTGCTTTCCTCGTCCCTTCTACAGGTGTGTCACAGGTGGTTTCTTCTACGACGGTGAAATCTGTGTTGGTCCCAACGTGTGGGTGTTGCGAACAACGCCGCCGTGAACATTCTAGCACCTGCCTTTTGGAACAGGTATCTATGCATTCCTTTTGGATACACACCCAGGACAGGGCACGACTGTTTAGCATTTGAGGACGCTGTCACTTTTCCAGGTGCTGTATCACGTTGTTATTTAAAGTGTCTTATTTTAAACAGACAACACTCATTTACTCGTAAAAAAGTAGCTTTTATTGTTTTATTTGATCACCATTGTACCCTATCGTTTTTATTCTTGCTAGAGCTCACCACCCAGCATTTGTTTGTTTTTAGAGAGTGTCTATGGGCCTTAAATGGTTGGCTTCTTTCGTGCCTGGAAATATCTTTATTTTGCCTTCACAATGCATGATAGCCTTGTAATACTGAATAGTTAGGCTTCATATAAAGTTATAGGTTCCAAGTGATTTTCACCCAGAACTTTGAAGATACTGTGCTACTGTCATGCTGATCTCTTGAGGGGCCCATCAGTCTCAGCATTCCTGCATTTCTTCAGTTTGGGGGGGAATTTCCTCTATCACTTCTTGGAAAATCTCTTCCCTTCCAATCTGTCTATTCTTTCTTTCCAGAACTGCTACTTGATGGCTTTTACAATTTCTTACTCTGTCCTTCGTGTCGCTTGACTTTTGTTTCATGCTTTCTATTTCTTTGTATTTTTATGATAATCCCTCACTTAGGTTTCCTAGAATGTGAATATTCCATTTTTCAGCCCATCCACTGAGCTTTTGTTTTTCCTAATTTAGCAATCAAGTTTTTAATATCTTTTCTTTTACAAAGGCAATATCCTCGTGCATCTCTCTGAAGCCATTAATTATACTTATTCAAAATTCCTGTCCTGCTGTCTCTATAAATTGGATCCCTCACTCTTTTGTAGTGTTACTATTTAGAGAACACGATGGAAAGCCTTTCTCATTACTCATATTCAGTCTCGAATCATCACGCAGATTTGCAAACAGATCTGAGCAGCTAGCGGCACTGGTGCTGAAATGGAGCCCGATCAGAGGGGCTCACGTCAGCCGTGTCTGGTGAGAATAGTGGCCCCTTCGAACCTACAGACGCTTGCCTTCCACCCTCCTTTCTCTCCCCTCCCAGGCACTCCTTCTCACTGCTCCAAAATGGTAGCTCATTTCACCCCCGGTTTACAGGTTGGCGCGGGGCCCATAAGGGAACTGGTTGGTGGGTCCTTGGGAGTCAAAGTTAGGTTGAGGTGTGCCCCCTAGGGGAAGAAAGAGGAGGAGAAAGCTAGGACGTGTGGAAATCCCTCCAAAGTCCAAGGGCTGAGCCAAGAAAATAACATCAGTTGACCCATCTGCAGAAGGATTGGGAGAAACAGGAAAGCCCAGCATGGGCACAGGTGAACGTGGGAGGCAAGTAAGGACATTGGCCCCAGGTGGCACCTCTGCGTGCTGCTGAGTGTTCAAGGCTGACCTTTCTCAGCCACCCGGGGACCTGCATGTGGGATGGGTGGGGTTGGCCCAGAGCTTCTCAGTCGGATGGACAGAAACTTGTAACCCCGCCCCACTCCTGCACGACAAGCCCCAAATGCCACTAGTTGGATTCCCAAGTCCTCCGCTTTCTGGATTTCATAAGATTCAGGCTCTGTGTCTCCTGTTTCTCTGAGACTGGGATAAATACAGTATAGTACCAAAGTCACAGACTTTGTAAACGGAGAAAACTCAAGATCTTCCTCCAAGCCCAGCCTTGATATCTTTGCAACTTAGAATTTCGGTCTCATGTGTGTTATAAACAGCTTGTTTGCCAGACCTACGAAATTCACCCACACTCCCTGGTTGGTTGAGTTTTCTTCCCCGAGTCTGTAGATCTCCTTCAACACAACTTGACGAAAGAATGGTGCTTTGAGGCCTGTTTCATAGGTTTTCTATTCTGCAGGTTTGCTGCCCACTACTACCATTTGTCAGATTCACAAAGCAGTAGTATGTACGCATTCCTGTTGGCTGAATTTATGTAGACGCTAATTCTTGCAGCTGTTAAAAAAGGAGAACGGCAAAAGCAGGGAGGAGCACACAGACCCCTCCTCTCAGAGGATTCTCGCTCATCACAGTTTAAAGGCAGGAAGCACAAATAATGCTGCAAGATAAGAAAATAAAGAAAGAAAACCACCAGGATTCTAACAATCGACAATTACTGTTCTTCCAAATTAGACACTGGAACTTGCAGAAAGCAGCCACATCGCCAAAAGCTATTATTCTGCACCTTTAACCAGCAGACGACACCTCTACAGTCGAGGAATAAAGTGAATTCTTTTAGGTGAAATCACTCCTGCAAATGAATAGGAACCAGATCTGAGGCCAACGTGCAGGCTCCAGTTTTATGAGGCCGTTACCAGTCCCTGGGAGGAAAAGGGAAAGAGCAATGAGTGACACCCCACCCCACCCCGGCCCCAGGACACAGCCAGCTTTGTCACCTCCCACTCACGTTCCTGAGACAGCGCTTCCAGGGAAACGGGGTGGCTGCACTTTGATTATTTCACAGCTGGAAAGCAGCTAAGGATGTGGCCTCAGAGCCATCATCAGCTCGTTCACTCTTGTTCTCTGAGCACTGTCTACAACCAGCGAGCATCCCTCCAGCTCCCGTGTGCTAAAGGACACAGACGTGTTCAAGGAGAGAGCCAGAGCCTGAGACAGGAGGGGCCGAGACAAGAGGTGATAGTGCAAACCGCACCCCCAGAACCCCCATCCCGCACCCTCGCCAGGGTGGACCTTCTGTTCTCTGCTTTCACTCCTACTTTCCGTGAGTGTCAGCCACGTGCCAGCACACACCCAGCACTGACGACACAGTGGTGACCACATGGCCTGCTCCCCGCCCTTCCGCTCTGGGGGACGGGGTGTACCAGACAATCAGAAACTCACACAAGTGTAGCATTACAAATTATGGTTTGTGCAAGGGCTCTGAGAACACGTCACAGTCTGGGCTGATGGCAGAGTGTGGTCCAAAACTGTCTGCAAGGGGCCCTGGGCCCGGCTCCCAGAGGGCGTGGCATCTCCCTGCCCAGGCCTCCGGGGAGAGGTGCCATGCCATGCGGGCGGCCTACAGCTGTGGGCTGTGGAGGGGATCCCACGCTGCCCCTGGCGGGCATCCTTCTCCTGCCTTTTCGCCCCTCGCTCACTGTCTCCGCCCCTCCCCAGCCCCACCCCTCCCGCCTTCCGTTCTGCATCTCCCTTGGCCACTTAGTAAGATGTGGGCTCCAGCAACTCACGACTTCTCTGGGCCTCAGTTTCCTTGTCTGTGTAATGGGGACAATCCAAGTAGCTCAGAGAATCAGAAGGCTATCGTGCGGTTTCAATGAGTCAATACAGGCCAAGCGGCAGCACACTTTCTGTCCGTCCTTCCTTACGTCGCTGCCTGTGCACATGCCTTCTTGAGCAGGGCGGGGCTCTCGGTAGCCGACCAGGACATTCCTTGAGAGCAGAGCACGCCTCTGCTCTTCCGGTTCATCAGGGAGTCCACACTAGGCATTTCCGCTCTATGGAACACCATGCGCTCATACCTGTTTCCTCCGTGAACTCGAGACGGGCTTGACCTGTTTAAGAGGAGAAATCCAGACCCGGAGCGACGGTTGCTGAACGGGGAGACATCCTGCGGGGGGCGGCCCCCGCGGTCCCGAGGCGCCCAGGTGCGCCGGCGCGGGCGGCGGGGACGCACCTGCGCCCAGGTGCGCGGAGAGGAAGCGCCTCGCGCCGCAGTACGCGCGGAATCCCGGCGGGAATCCTCCAGCGGTGCCAGGCCCCGGGCCCTGCTGCACGGGCGCTGACAGATGAGCGCGCCTGCGGCAGAGGAATCACCTCCGGGAACCGACCGCGGAGGGCGCAGCCAGTCCGCCCAGCGGCCGGCGAGCCCTGGTCCCGCGCTGCGCTCCAGTCCGCCGCTCGCTCTGGCTGACAGCTGCTCTGCATCTGAGGCCGCACCCTTCCCGGCCCAGTTGTCCAAGAATCCCCCGGGCCGTGCGGGAACGGTACCTTCCGGGCCTGAGGCCGACATCTCCCCGCGGGGACCCGGGGCTGGCGCGGTGGGCAGGCCTCCCCCAGCGGGCTCCGCCCTCCCCGCGGAGTTACCTTCGGGGCCGGGGCCGCCTTTCCCGCTGGGACCTGAGGGAGGCCACGCGCTGTCGGCGAGAGGCTCTGCTTTCAGTAACAGCAGAGCGTCCTCCGCCCCTTCCCTGGAGGGCTGGGGGCCGCGGTGCGAATGTGCCACCATCCCCTCCTGACTGTGTTTACTAAGGACTCTGGAGCGTGGGCATTTCCAAGGCAAAGAAACTGTTGACACCTTTTCTAAAAAACAAAAAAGCAGTCGGACCTGCCGGCCCGACTTCCGTTTATGTAACTTAAAGAAACTCAGAAGGTTCCGCCTGAACAGACCTTTCCATGACTCAGACCTACCCCCTAGCGTTCCCGGCTGCTCTCTGCAAAGATCAAGGCCAGGAAACGGGCGGGGGTGTGCAGCTCTCCCTTCACTTGAGAGACCCAGCCTGACCCTCTGCTGCCTCCATGCCTGGGAGGGGAGAGTGAATCTCTGCTCCAGCGGGACCTGAATCCCACTCTGGTGGGTCCCTTGGCTCAGGGGATCCGTGCTGGGCTGACCAAAGGCTCCTCCACGTGTGGAAAACACGGAAAGAAGCACAGCAAAGTCTGACCGACTCAGAACACCCGGAGTACCGCCGGAGGAAATGGTCCATTCGCGCCCCGTGCACAGGGGGAAGGAAAAGAGAGCCTACCGAGAAAGACAGGTCCCCTTCTGCTACCTTCCGAAATCCTTGTTTTCTTTCCCCGTGGGAGACTGTTGGCAAAAGAAGCCCCGGTTTTGTCTCCTCCCTGGGTGCATGTCCTCAGTGATGGGACTGCAGCCCGTCCTGTCACTAGAAGGGCAGGGTACCTCCCTCTGGCCCTTTGGTCGACAGGAAGTCACAAAAGAGAAGGTGCACTGGTTCCCAGCCAAGGCCTCTGGAGGCCTTGCATGCTTCCTGTCTCTCAGAGATCTCTGGGCCTGCCTGCTGCAGGATGAGTCACGCAGCTGTCTCAGCTGAATCTCCGGATGTGCTACGAAGCTGCATGGAGAGGGGTGAGGCTGCACATTGACTCAGGGCTGACTCACAGCTGACACGGCAGCAAGCCCTGCAGAGCCCAGCTCAGAAGGGCAGAACCCTGCCACCTCAGATCACGAGCAACACTGAGGGTTGTTGATGAAGGATGCTTCCTTACGCAGCAACAGCTAACTGACACACCCACTGCCTTTATTTTTCTGCCCGTCCTGGACCCACACAATGTCACCCAGCTGGGTAGCCACGTCTCTGGGTTATTCCCCCACTCTCTGCCTTCTGGGGCTCGGTGATAGGAAAGGATCCTCCCACAAAGGAAACTTTACAAACTGGGTAAAGTTTGGGTGTCCGCAGAGGCCGGGGTGGTGAGCCCTCTGCACTGAGGGGCAGCAGGGGGCTGCTGCCCAGTCTCCGGTTTTTTCCTGAAGATTTTCCTCTTTCTCTTTGAAACAACTGCTCTGTGAGATGGCGGATTGGCTTCCTGCAACGACTTCCATTCAGTAACCTCCTAGGGTGGACTCACCTTTTCCTCCTGCAGCATTTCTTCAAGGATTAGCTCCTCATTTGGGTGAAAGGGAGCCTCAAATAACTTCTTGAGAAATGCTCTGTGCAGGGTCAACCTCCTGAGTCCTTCTATGTCTGAAAACACCTTTACTTTGCCTTTAAACATTGGCTTGTTCTAGATGTCTAGGTGCAAAATAAATGTTCCTCACAAATTTAGAGGTGGTGTTCCTTTTCCCCCCAGCACGCAGAATTACTGGTGAAGCGTCTGATGCCAAATGCATCCCCCCTGCACCCACCTTTTTTGGAAGCTCATAGGATATTTCCATTATCCTTGATATTCTGAAATTTTGTGCTGCTGTCGTGTGGGTCTTTTTGATCCGTTATGCTGGGCACTCAGAGGGCCCTTCTGGCCTGAAGGCTCATGTGCTGGGAAGTTGTCTCCTATTATTACTATTATTTTCCTATTTCTGTCCCTTCTTCTCTGTCTATATTTTTGGAGCTTCTATTGGACAGACATTGTAACCTCATGGATTGATTTTTTTGGTTTCTTCTCTCATATTTTCTGCCTCTCTATTGTGCCATATTGTGGGAAATTTTCTTATACATAGACACGTGTGTATACATAGGAATATATAAGTGCAGATAATAATAGTTGTGTAATATTATATTATGTATAATTCATATCATACTTATATATAATATACATAATTTATATTATGTACAATATTTTTATATATAAATAAGTTTTGGCAACAATACATCAAATTTCTAAGAGTTCTAGTTTTCTAATTGGTTCTTGTTTTATTTATTCGTATTTTCTTTATTTAACAACTTAACTCACATGCCATGCAAGGCACCCATTTAAAGTAAATTCAAAGGCTTTTAGTATATTCCCAGAGTTATGCATCCATCGCCACAATTTAACCCTTTTTTCTCAAAAAATATCCTATAACCCTTAGCCATCACTCCGCATGCCTCCCTATTTTCTCCCCTGCTGCCCAACCTGAGGCAACCACTAATCTAGTTTCTGTGTCAATGTCTTCTTGGTTCTATCATCTGATTTCTTGAATCTGACTTCAGTGAATTAAGGACTTACAAGGGATAAGAGGTGATTAATTAGGCTGTTTCATTTAACAACTTAACTCACATGCCATGAAAGGCACCCATTTAAAGTAAATTCAAAGGCTTTTAGTATATTCCCAGAGTTATGCATCCATCACCACAATTTTAGAACCCTTTTTTCTCAAAAAATATCCTATAACCCTTAGCCATCACTCCGCATGCCTCCCTATTTTCTCCCCTGCTGCCCAACCCGAGGCAACCACTAATCTAGTTTCTGTGTCAATGTCTTCTTGGTTCTATCATCTGATTTCTTGAATCTGACTTCAGTGAATTAAGGACTTACAAGGGATAAGAGGTGATTAATTAGGCTGTTTCTTGCCCCAGGAGTCAACTATGGAAGAAAAAGGCAAATATATGTCGAAAATTAAAGGATAGAAAATGATATGTTTATAAATACCAACAAAAGAAAGTAGATTTGGCCACAGTAATATTTGGAAAAATAGAATTTAACGACTAAAGAGTTAACAAGGACAAAGAAGGATATTTTATGATAAAAAATATACTCCATTAAGAAATTATGAGTCATGAACTTTTCTGCACCTAACATCATAATCCTGAAATATTTTTGTGTGTTAAGATGCTTTTCATTGCAAGTAACAAAAACCACAACTCGAGCTGGCTTATATAATAAAGGGAATTGAAGGGAATTGCAGTGCTGACTCTGCAGAAGGCAGTACCCCAGAGGGAGGGGCCCGAGACCCGAGTCTGCCCCTCCTCTGACATCCGTGTGGCCTTGGGAGGATCCTGTTCTCATCTCCATCCTTAGCTGTCTCACCTGTGAGGTGGAGACAATGATCTCTCCTTTCTGGGGCTGTTGGGAGGAGTAAATAATGAAACTTCACACATGTACTGATTGTGTGCTCACCAGGTGCCAGATGCTGTCTTAAGCACTTTATGTGTCTTGACTCTTGTAAATTCACATCAACCCTTTGAGGTAGGAACTGGTATTAGTCTCATCCTATGACTGTTGTCTCGGACCGCTGACTAGGAAGCAGTGGGGCTGGGATTCTGAGCAAGGCTGTCTGGCTTCAGAGCCTGTGCTTTTTCAGAGCTTAATTAAAATACAGTTTCCTAAAAACAGTGTCATAGTTCTGAAAGGCCCACCAGTGAAGCTTTGATGGATCAACTAGATGTAAGGCCATGAACAGGATACAAAGGAAAACCCAGGAAGCAGGGAAGCAGAAAGAAATGTGTTATCCTTTCTCTCAATGACCCAGCCTCTGGCCAAGGAGAGGACTGGAGGCTGAGGACGGGAAGGGGACAGGATGGTTAGTCGTAAGGAGGCCTGACTGTGAAACTCTTAAATTTTGAAAACTAAAGTTAGAGGCATCCTCAGGGCCAAGTAGGTAACAAATTTGGCACAGGGTGTTGAGGACAATAAACGTGAGTTGAAGCTGTGGGCAGCCCTTTCTCCTTCTTACTATCATATTTGTAGCCATAAAGCCAATTCCACAGTAAGGTAGGTGATACTTAGAAAGGAACGTGCAAGGGGCTGTGAGTGAATGGTCAGCAGGAGACCTGGACTGACCTCGGCCTGCCTGAGAAATGACCTCAGGCATCTCCCTCTCACACTGTCCCCTAGAAAAAGCCAGATTTGCTGGATGAGGGAGGACATCTAGGCTGAGTAAACAGAAAATGCAAAGACCCTAATGCGGGACTGTGTTTGACATAACTGAGGCACAGGGAGAAAGCCAGTGTGGCTGAAGCACGGTGAACCACAAGGTGTCAGGAGATGACCCCTGAGAGGGACCAGGCCACGCCTGCTGGTCTTGTGGTTGAATGTCTCTCTTTATTGGGGTTTAACACATTCATCCTACGGCCGCAGGGTGCTGTAAGTCATGGTGAGCAAGTTAGCCCTGAGATCCCCCGCCCAGCCACCCAAATGATGGATACAGGATTCCTGTTCTGGCACAGATGACTTCAGGGTCCCTTTATTAGAAGTGCCTCCAGAATTCTATGCAGTAGGCACTGAGGGGTAGCGACCTAGGAAATTCCTTTAAAAACTTCGTAGCGATAAGAAACACAGTAGTATTTTTATTTACTTTGCTGGATATAAGCTTTAAAAAATAGCCATCTTTCCTAAAGATGGTTTTATGTATTCACTCTTTCCAAAGATTGAGACATCCATCCTCACTGAAGACCATATATCTATTTTTAAGGTGGCCTAAAGGGGTTTGTGGAGTGGAAGTAAGAGTGGAAGTAAGTCCTCCACAGGGGTCACCCCTGGGAGATCACACGGAGACTGGGCGCTCCCGCGGTGCGCATACCAACGTTGGGATAACTAGACCATACAGCTTGGCAGCCGCCCCTTTGCGAAGGGCAGGCGAGTTCCCACACGGCCCAGGCAGAGACCTAGTTCGCATGCGCCGGGGGCGGGGCGGATCCGGGGCGGGGCGGAGCCAGGGCGGGGCGAGCGGCCGTTGCAGGGCGTGGGCGGCACTCGGGGTCCTTGCTTAGAAAAAAAACGGGACCGGCGAGCGGTGCCGCTCCCAACCGCCGACTGGGCAATGTCCGCGGCGTATCCGTGCCGCGGTCGCCGCCCGGGCGCCGGGCCCGCCTGTCCACCCCCGGGGCCAGCCGCCTGTCTTCCGCGGCCCGCGAGGAGCTTCGGCGCCGCCTGCTGGGCCTCATCGAGGGCCACCGAGTGGTCATCTTCAGCAAGAGCTACTGTCCGCACAGTGCGCGGGTAGGCGGGCAGGGGCTTCCGGGCCCACTGGTCCGTCGCCTCCGCGGCCCCCCACCCCTGCCCGGGTCCTCTGGTCCGTGTCCGCCCGCTCCCCGGGCCTCGGGCCCGTCCGTTCCGCCCTCGCCCGCGGACCCGGTCCGGAAGGCTACACCGGTCCCGCCGTCCTCAGCTGGGCCACGCGGTCCTGCCTTCAGCCTCCGGACGGGCCTGCGGACGAGAGCCGCTGTCCTGCCCTGGCCGCGAGCCTGGTGGACGTGGGCGGGGGATCCGGAGGGAAAAGGTCTCACGGGTCCTGTCCTGGGAGGAGAGCAGCGGGGAGAGGCCGGCACTGGTCCCGTCCCGACCGCGTGCCCCTGGTCCTCTTGGCGCCTCAGCGGTAGCTTGGGCCGGACTGCACGCGGCCCCTCACTGCACCTGTGTTGTGAGTTTGAGCAGTGATCCTCTGGAAGCCAGACCCATCTGTATGATGGCACTTTGCATTTTAGAGCTATACTTCACGTTACTGAGAGTCGAAATAATACGCGGAAGATGCACAAGCGTAAACTGTTGGGATGGGTGCGTGCAATTATGATCTTCAGTCTTATTTTCAGATTTCCATTGACTTATACGTTGTTCAGGCAAACGTGTATCCCGCACGTGCACCTTCCAGTTTCTCTAGGAAGACCAGATTCCGGCAGGAGCCTCCTGAGCCCCCTGGTTCATATACCACCCTCCCCGCCCCCCACCCGACCAGGGTAACCACTAGCCAGAATTCCACGCTTTTCCTTACAGTTTTGCCGCCAAACATATGTACTTTATGTTAAGTAGAATCATGCATTTGTATTCTGCACTTTTTTCCTTCAACAGTTATGTTTTAGAGATTGATGCATGTTAGTACCTGTAACTGGGGTTTGTTAATTTTCATTACTGTACTCTTCCCTAGGATGACTCATAACCACGGTGTATCAGTTCTGCTGTTTCTAGTATTTTGCTCTTCAATACAACATGGTTATGCCTATTCTTACCGTATGGCCCGGCGCACGTACACAAGACTCGCTATTTTAGAGTAGGCATTTTGAAGCCGCACGGCTGGCCCACAGAGGAAGCATGATTTCTTCCTTAACGAGGTGATACCGAAATGTTTTTCCACGTGGTCTTACCACTTACCCTGCCACTGGCAGGGTATTAACAGTTCCCATTACTCTACATCCTTGCCAACAGTTGATATATTTAATTATTGCCATTCTGGCATTTATGAGATGGTATTTCATTGTGGCTTTAGTTTTGCATTTCCCTGATAACGCTGAACATCTTTTCATGTGTTTACGGGTCATTTGAGTTTCCTCTTCTGCCAAACGTTCAGGTATTTTGCTTATTTCTCTGTTAGGTTGTTTTATTTATTTATTGTTACTGATTTATAGGCTTTGTTTATGTATTTTGGATACTAGTCGTCTGGTGATATGTATTGGAAAATCACCCAGATTTGGCTTTTCTTTTTACTCTCTTTTCGGGATCTTTTGGTTAACTGAAGTTTGGAAGTTTAACATGGTTGACTATCACTCTTTTTCTTTTCTGGTTTGTGCTTTTTGTGTCTTATGTAAGAAATCTGTTTCTACTCTGAGGTCATAAAGATACTCTCTTGTATTAGCTCCTGAAAGTTTTAGAGTGTGCTTTTCACACACCCCTTCTTTAATTCCACCTGGACTTGAAGCTGTGGACGTGTGGGGATCCAGTTCACTTTTTCCTTTATGACTTGTCAGTTGTCCCTGCTTCATTTTTTGGAGAGTCCATTCTTCCCACGGTGGTTTGAATGTTCACTGTTCACCTTTCAGGTTCTCACATATGTGTTGGTCTCTTTCTAGCCTCTGTCTTCTTTCTCTACGTATTTAAGTAGTCCTTTGGAGCTTATAAAAGGGTCAAGCAGTCAGAACTGTGGCCGGCCACTGCTGTGTCGCTGGGGCCTAGAGTAGTATGAGGCAGGTAAGTGAGTTGAGTGAATAAACAGCCTTAGATTGTTCTGGTCAAACCTTTGCTGACACAGAAAATCTTAGGACAGATGATCTTCTGTTCTGTGTGCGTCACCCCTTCCAACAACGTGGCCACTACTTTGAGTCCTGTTACATAACTGGACAGCTCTGTTTACTGGAGTTTTTAAACAATTGAGCCCAAATCTGTCTCCCTGAAGCATTTACTTTTGGAGGTGATCGTCGCTCCAGTGCACAGAGTTAAGAATCTGGCTTCTACTTGGATGGCACATATCTCAGTATTTTCCCTGAGTGTTTTTCTTTCCTGGCCAAGCTTTTCATGTGTTTATGTCATTTGTCTTTACATGTGATCCTTCACTAAATGGATTGTGCAGTAGTTTGACCATGAACCGCTTAAATGTGTCACCCAGACTGGACACCGTATTCCACATCCCTACCTGTGCAGAGTCAGGTAGAGAGGTTTGTTCCTTTATTGGGCCGCTAATGTCATTCAGCAAGTGTAACTGGGTGCTTAGTGTTTTGCGCTGCAGAAATGAATAAACTGTGGCCTTGCCTCCCGAGAACTCGTGGTCTAATGGAGCTGTAATCAGCCACTTCTCAGGTACCCAAAGAAACGCGTGTGCGAGACAGGTGCTGTGGGAATGAGAGGCAAAAACAGCTGTTTCTGTGGGGATCAGAAAAATTAAGGACGTGATGTTTAAGCTGGTCCTTGAGGGATCAGGTGGATGTAGGCAAGGAATAGCATCTAGCTGAGTTCCTATAAGCAAAGGTAGGAGATGAGGCCAGGAACATAGTGGGGCTGAACACAGGGTGTAGAAAGGGAATCAGGAGAGTAAAGTGGCAAATGGCCGAACTTCAGTTTCTCAGCCGTATTGATATCTAGAAATGCGTGGTAGTAAGTGTGGACTTCACGATGTCAGACTTGAGAGGAGTGAAAGGGTCTGATCTGTGACCTGGAATCTGGCAACAGTGTGAGGGGTGGGCTGAACGTGCAGGCACCTGACCAGGCGGGAACTTCCTGTGAGCCACATGCAAGACCACGGCCCAAAGGAAATAGTGGAAAACACGCCCTCATTTTTTAGCCCCTTCCCCACATTAACTGTAAGCCACGTTTTCCCCAGCCCTTAATTCATACATCTGTGGATTAAGAACGTAAACTTCCATTGGTTAGCTTTTCCGTTCTGTAGTAAAGTACACGTAACGTAAGGTTTACCGTGTTAACCGTTTTAAGTTCGGGGGCGTCAGGCACATTCACATTGCTCTGCAGGCGTCACCACCAGCCAAGCACAGAACTTTCTCATCTTCCCCGGCTGACACTCTGTCCCCATTAAACAGTGACTCCCCAGCCCTCCCCAGCCCCTGGCCCCACCATCTGCTTCCTGTCTTAGGAGTCTGACTCCTCTAGGGACCTCGTATAAACGGAATCGTACAGTATTTGTCGTTTTCTGACTGGCTGATTTCATTTAGTCTGATGTCCTCAAAGTTCATCTGTATTGTAGTGTGGGTCACAGTTCCCTTCCTTTTTGAGGCTGAATACTATTCCACTGTCTGTGTAGACCATATTTTCTTTATCCATTCATCCATCAATGAACAATTGGGTCACTTCCACCTTTTGGCTACTGTGAATATTACTGCTGTGAACATGGGTGTACAAATCTCTGTTTGGGTCTCTTTTCAATTCTTTTGGGCTTATACCCAGAGGGGGAATTGCTGGCTCATATGGTATTTCTATATATTTTTAATTTTTTGAGGAAGCACCATACTGTTTTCCATAGGGGCCGTACTATTTTAAATTCCCACCAGCAGTGCACAAAGGTTCCAGTTTCTCCACATCCTGGCCAACACTCTTTATTTTCTGTTTTTTGTACTGTTTTTGTTTTGATAATAGTTATCCTAATGGGTGTGAAGCGATATCTCATTGTGGTTTGATTTGCATTTCTCTAATGATTAATGATGCTGAATATCTTTTCATATGATTATTGACCATTTATTAACGGACAGTATCTCTTTTGGAGAACTGTCTATTCAAGTACTTGATCAATTTTTAAATTGGGGTTTTTCTTGTTTGTTTAGTTTTAGTTCTCTCTCTCTCTATATATATATATGTTTTTTTTTTTTTTTTTTTTTTTTTTTTTTTTTGGGGCGCGAGGCATGCGGGATCCTCTCAGACCGGGGCACGAACCCGTGTCCCCTGCATCAGCAGGTGGACTCTCAACCACTGTGCCACCAGGGAAGCCCCTAGTTCTCTATATATTTTATATGTTAATCCCTTATCAGATAAGTGATTTGAAATATGTCTCCAATTCTGGAGTTGCCTCTTTACTCAGTTGATAGTGTCCCTTAATGCACAAAATTTGTAACTTTCATGAGGTCCAATTTCTCTGTTTTCTTTTGCTGCCTATTCCTTTGGTGTCATATGCAAAATACCACCGAATCCAATGCCATAGAGCTTTTGTCCTATGTTTTCTTCTAGGAGTTTTATAGTTTTAGCTCTTACATTTAAGTCTTTAATCCATTTTTAGTCGACTTTTATATGTGGTGTTAGGTAAGGGTCCAGCTTCATTCTTTTGCATATGGATATCCAGTTTTCTCAGCTCCATTTATTGAAAAGATTGTATTTCCCCATTGAATGGTCTTGACACCATTGCCAAAAGTTATTTGACCTTATATGTGGGGCTTTATTTCTTGGCTGTGTATTTTCTTCTGCTGTTCTTCATGTCTGTCTTTATGCCAGTACCGCACTGTTTTGGTTACTGTAGCTTTGCAGCAATTTTTGAAATCAGGTAGCATGAGACCTCCAACTTTGTTCTTCTTTATCAAGAATTTTTCAGCTATTCAGGGCTCTTTTGAGATTCTATATGAATTTTAGGATGGATTTTTCTATTTCTGCAAAAATCACTGTTGGGATTTTGATAGAGTTAGATCACTTTGGGTGGGTAGTATTGAAATCTTAACAATATTAAGTCTTCTAATCTGTGAACATAGGATTTCTTTCCAGTTATTGGTGTCTTCTTTAATTGTTTCAGCAGTGTGTTGTAGTTTTTAGTGCACAAGTCTTTGCCTCCTAGTTAAGTTATTCCTAAATGTTCTTCTTCATGATATTGTAAGTGGAATTATTTTTTAAATTTCTTTTTTTGGATTATTCATTATTAGTATATAGAAAAACAGCTGATTTTTGTGTGTTGATTTTGTATCCTAAACTTTCCTAATTTTTTTTATTAGTTATAACAGTATTTTGTACAATCTTTAGGAACTTATACATATAAAATCATTTTGTCAGTGAACAGAGATAATTTTACTTTTTTTTTCCAGTTTGGTTGCCCTTTATTACTTTTATTTTTTGCCTTATTTTTCTAGCTAGGACTTCCAGTACTATATTGAGTAGAAATGGCGGAAGTGGGCATCCTTGTCTTGTTTCTGATCTCAGTGGAAATGCTTTCAGTCTTTTTCCATCAAGTCAGACGTTAGCTGTAGTCTTTTTTATATGGCCTTTATTATGCTGAGGTAATTTCTTTCTATTCTTAGTCTTTTGAGTGTTTTTATCATGAAAGGGTGTTGAATTTTCTTAAATGCTTTTTCTGCATCCATTGAAATGATCATGTGGGGTTTTTTCTCTTCACTCTGTTAACGTGGTGTGTACTACATTAACCTATGTTTGTATGTTGAACCATCCTTGCATTCTAGGAATAAATCCCACTTGATCATAGTGTATACTAGTTTTAATACTCTGTTGAATTCCTATTGCTAGTATTTATTTTGTCGAGGATTTTTCAGTCAATATTTATGAGGGATGTTGGTCCATCGTTTCCTTGAGATGTTTTTGGCTTTGGTATCAGGGCAATGGCAGTCTCGTAGAGTGAAGTTGGAAGTGTTCCCTCTTCAAACCTTTGGGAGAGTTGGAGGACGATTGGTGCTCACTCTTCTTTATGTGTCAGTAGCGTTCACCAGTGAAGCGTCTGGTCCTGGGCTTTTCCTCATCGGGAGGCTTTTGATTACTGATTGAGTCTCCTTACCAGTTACAGGTGTATTCACCTTTTCTACTTATTCATGATTCAGTCTTAGTAGCTTCCGTGTTTCTAGGAATTTATCAGTTGTGTCTAGGTTATCCAATTTGTTAGAGTGTTCAGAGTACTGTCTTGTAATATTTCTGTAGAAACAGTAGTAATGTTGCCTCTTTCGTTTCTGATCTTAGTTATTTGAGTCTTCTCTATTTTTTTCTTAGTCAATCTAGCTAAAGGTATGTCGATTTTGTAGATCTTTTCAAAGAACCAACTCCTGGTTTTGTTAGTTTTCTATATTGTTTCTCTATTCTCTGTTTTGTTTATCTCTGCTCTTATTTCCTCTCTTTTGCTAGCTTTGAGTTTAGTTTGTTCTTTTTCTAGTTAAGGTGTAAAGTTAGGTTGTTGATTTAAGGTCTTTCTTCTCTTTTAATGTAAACATCTATAGCTGTAAGTTTTTCTCTTATCACTACTTTCACTGCGTCCCATAAGGTTTGGTATGTTGTGTTCTCATTCTCACTTGTCAGGATATTCTGTGATTTCCCTTGTGACTTCTTCTTTGACTTATTGTTTAAGAGTGTGATGTTTAATTTCCACATATTTGTGAATTTTCTAGTTTTCCTTGTGCTCTGATTTCTAGTTTCATTCTACTGTGATAAGAAAAGGTACTTTATATATTTTAATCTTTTTATTAAGACTTCTTTTGTGACCTTGGCTATGATGTATCATGGAGAATGTTCCATGTGTACTTGAGAAGAATGTGTATTCTCCGTTTTTTGGGTGGAGTGTTATGTAATGTGTCTGTTAGGTCCAATTGGTCTATTGTGTTCTTTCAGCCCTCTGTTTCCTAACTGGTCTTCTGTCTGGTTGTTCTATCCATTTTTGGAAGTGGAACATTAAAGTCTTCTACTATAATTTCGTTCTATCAGTTTCTTTCTTCAGTTTGGTTAGTGTTTGCTTCATATATTTAGAAGCTCTGAGGTTTGGTGGGTATATTTTTATGATTGTTATGTCTTCTTGGTAAATTGACATACAATATCCTTTTAACATATAATGTGCTTTTTGGACTTCCCTGGTGGTGCAGTGGTTAAGAATCTGCCTGCCAATGCAGGGGACATGGGTTTGATCCGTGGGCTGGGTAGATCCCACATGCTGTGCAGCAACTAAGCCCCTCTGCCACAACTCTCAAGCCTGTGCTCTAGAGCCCATGAGCCACAACTACTGCGCCCACGTGCCACGACTACTGAAGCCTGTGCAAGCTAGAGTTCGCATGCCTCAGCTACTCAGCCTTCATGCTCTAGGGCCCATGTGCTACAACTACTGAGCCTGTGTGCTGCAGCTACTGAGGTCCATGTGCCTAGAGCCCATGCTCTGCAACAAGAGAAGCCACCACGATGAGAAGCCCACGCACCACAATGAAGAGTAGCCCCTACTCGCCGCAGCTAGAGAAAGCGTGTGCATAGCAACAAAGACCCAATGCAGTCCCCAAAATATATATGTATATAATAATAATAAAAAACTATATAATGTCCTTTTTAGTCTCTTATACCAGTTTTGGCATAAGGTCTATTTTGTTTTATATTAGTATAAACATTCCAGCTCTCTTTTGGTTACTGTCTGCTTGGCAAGTGTTTTCCATCCTTTCAGTTTCAGGCTATGTATGTCCTTAGCTCTAAAGTGAGTCTCTTCTAGACAGTATAATGTTGGATCCTGTCTTTTTGTCCATTCTGTCAGTCTATGTCTGTTGCTTGGGGAGTTTAATCCATTTACATTTAAAGTAATTATTGTTAGGGAAGGACTTGCTTTTGCCATTTTGGTATTTGTTTTCTGCATAGCTTGTAGTTTTGGGCCCTCATTTCCTCTCTTGCTGTCTTCGTTTATGTTCAGTTGATTTTTTATAATGATACTTTTTGACTCTCTTCTTGTTTCCCTTGTGTATATTTTGTAAATATTTTTGTGGTTACCATTGGAATTACATATACCATCCTAAATATATAATCTATTTTAAACTGATAGCAGTTTAACTTCCATCACATACAAAAACTCTACTCCTTTACAGTTCTGACCCCTCCCCCTTCATCCCTTCATGTTATGTCACAGATTACATCTTTATGTATTGTGTATCCATAGACTTACAGTTGTTTTCTGACTTACGTCTTTTACATCCAATAGAAGAGTAAAAAATGTAATTATAAGCTAAAATTACAGTAATACTGGTCTGTATGTTTGTATGTTTACCTTTATGTGGGAACTTTGTATTTTCATATGGCTTTGCATTCCTGTCTAGCATGCTTTCATTTCAACTTGAAGGGCTGCCTATAGCATTTCTTGTAAGACAGGTCTAGTATTAATGTACTCCCTCAACTTTTGTTTATCTGAGAAAATCTTAGCTTCTCCCTCATTTTTGAAGGAATCTTTTGTTTTTGTTTTTTGGCCAGATATAGAATTCTTGGTTGATAGTTGTTTTTTTTGTTTTTGGTTTTTTTCTTTCAGAACTTTAAATATATTATCCAGCTCTCTCTGGCCTATGAGGTTTCTACTGAGAAATCCACTTATAACCTTAATGAGGATCACTTGTAGGTGACGAGCTGCTGTTCTCTTGCTACTTTCAAGATTCTCTCTTTGTCTTTGGTTTTTGACGTTTTGATTGTAATGTGTCTTGGTGTGAGTCTTTTTGTGTTTATCCTTCTTGGGGCTTCTTAAAATTTATTTTATTTATTTATTTATTTTTGGCTGCGTTGGGTCTTCGTTGTTGCGCGCGGGCTTTCTCTAGTTGCAGCGAGCGGGGGCTGCTCTTGTTGCGGTGCGCAGGCTTCTCATTGCGGTGGCTTCTCTTGTTGTGGAGCACGGGCTCTAGGCACTCGGGCTTCAGTAGTTGTGGGACGTGGGCTCAGTAGTTGTGGTTTGCAGGCTCAGTAGTTGTGGCACGTGGGCTTAGTTGCTCCACGGCATGTGGGATCTTCCTGGACCAGGGATCAAACCTGCGTCCCTTGCATTGGCAGGTGGATTCTTAACCACGATGCCGCCAGGGAAGTCCCCTTCTTGGGTTTTTTTGAGCTTCTTGTATGTGTATATTCATGTCTTTCCTCAAATTTGGAGAGTTTTGGGGCATTATTTCTTCAAATAAGCTCTCTGCCCCATTTCTTCTTCTGTGGCTTCCATAACGTGTATATTGTGTAATGGTGTCCCTCAAGTCACTTCCTCCATGTTCATTTTTCTTCTTTCCTTTTCCTCCTCAGACCTAATCTTTTCAAATGGCCTGTCTTGAAGTTTGGTGATTCTTTCTTCTCTCTGGTTGAGCCTGCTCTTGAATTCATCTAGTGAATTTTATAATTCATTGATTGCCTTTTTCACCTTCAGAGTTTCTGTTTGGTTATTTTTATCTCTTTGCTGATATTTTCATTTTATTCATATATCATTTTCCTGATTTCCTTTAGCTCTTTGTGTTTTCCTCTTTGAGCATATTTAAGACAGTTGTTTTCAAGTCTTTGTCTAGTAAGAATGAAGTCTATATGTGTTCAGGGACATTTTTGGAGATTCATTTTTTCCTTTGAGTGGGCCATTTTTTCCATTTCTTTGTATGCATGTGATCTTTTCTTGAAAATTTGGCATTATAAATACGGCCACCTCTCCCAGTCTTCACAGACTGGCTCCAAGTTAGGGAAGACTTGCCCTAACCAGTGCAGCGTGGAGGCCTAAGCTCTTCGGAGGCCTTTTCTGGACATCTTCCCTGGGTCTGTATGGGTGCTTTTCACTCAGTCTCAGTTAGGCTTCACCGAGACCAGTCCTTCAGGCAGCCCTCACGTGGGGGCGAGGGCCTCTCTGCTCTCTGCACATTGTGAAAGAGACCGGGGGCCCAGGCTGCTGCTCCCCTCTTACTGTGCTGTGCAGCGCTGGGGAGATGGAAAGCGCCACAGAATTCCCTGCCATTTAAATGTGGCTCTTTCTTCACTGAGCATTCCCTTGGTTGCTGTAGATCTCTGCCCAGTTCCCAGAGCTTCACTGAGTTATCTTACTTTGACATCGTTTAGCCCCTTGGATTTAGATTGCAATTTTCCGTCAAATTTGGGATATTTTTGTGTGTCTCTTCAAATGTTTCTTCTGCCCTTTTCTTTCTGTCTCTTACTGGTTTTCACACCACGCATACATTGTGCTTAATGCGGTCCCATATTTCTCTAAGGTTCTGTCCTTTTTCTGTATCTCTTCTCTCTGTGGCTTGAGGCTGCATAATCTCCACTGACCTGTGCTCAGCTTTGCTAATTCTGCCAGTTCAAGTCTGGTGTTGAGGTACTATAGTGGAATTTTGATTTTAGTTATTGTACTTTCCCATAACTTCCAGTTGGTTCCTTTATATAATTTCTGTCTTCTTATTGATATTTTCTACTGGCTGAGACATTAGCATCATGCCTTCCTTCATGTCTCCTGAAACTGTACTTTCCCATAACCAACTTCCAGTTGGTTCCTTTATATAATTTCTGTCTCCTTATTGATATTTTCTACTGGCTGAGACATTAGCATCATGCCTTCCTTCATGTCTCCTGGTGCTTTTCTCTCGGTCCCTGAACGTAGGTACAGTGGCCGCTCTGCTGGTTCATCATGCAATCTGGGACCTCTCAGGCAGGTTCTCTCGCCTGCTTTTCTTCCTGTGTACGGATCCACTTTCCTGTTTCTTTGTATGTGTGGTAATTTTTTTTGTTGAAACCAGGACATTTTAGGTAATGCATGATAGCAGCTCCAGATACCGGGCCCCTCCTTCTCTGTGGCTTGTTTTTGCTTGCTTGTTTATTTCTTTGTAGTGCGGTGGCTGGATTATTTGGGGGAAGTTTGTTTCCACCTGGAGGTGGAGCCGCCCGTGCTCCTCAGAGGCGCAGCCTTGGGTCTACGCAGCCACCCTGGGATAACGGGTTTAGCAGGGCTCTCGCTGGGCGTCTGTGTCATATTTTCTGACCCTGTCAGTGTCATGCCAGGTGTTAGGCTCCACTAATTGCAGGCTAGTTGCTCTGCTGTTTTTTGACAATGCCCTGGTGTGTAAATTGTTCCCTTTGCTGATCTAATTAAATCTGGGCCCCTTTGCAGCTGTAGTTTTTGAGACAAGTTTGCAGTTTGTTCTGACCCTAGGAGGGTTGTTGTTCGATATGTCCTTCCCTGGCTCTCTGGTAAACCAGCTGGCTACAGAGGATGGAGCTACCAGCCTACCCTGAACTGCTCACCACTGAAATCTCCATTTTTTCAGTTGCACCCTTAGACGTGAACTTCCCCACAGTGTGTTTCAAATGAAGTCCGTTCCTTTGGGTAGAGTTTCGGAGCTCCCTGATCGTGTGGTCTACCTCTTGCCCTGAGCAGAGTCTCTGAGACCTTGCTCCAGAGCTGGGGTGGGGACAGCAACCCCTTGTCTTGGAGGGAAAACCTGCTTTATGAGCAGCTCTGGTGAGGCGGTGGCCTCTCCCAGCCTGGAACCTTGCCCCACCAGTGGGCTGGGGCCAGGCGGATCAGGGCCCCGGCGTTTTTGCCTGGGATAGAAACTTGGATTTACTAGTGGGGGTGGTTGAAGGAAGGGAGCTTTTCCCGTGCTGCTGGCCACGCTCCCCGGGAATATAGCCTCTGCCACTCACAGCTGTGGGGAGATTGGGAAATGGTGGTGGCCCGACCCTTCTGGTGGCTGGGATCTCAGGGAACAGGCAGCCCCGTTCCCTTGGCCACGTTCACCTGAAGTGGAGCTTCCATCACACTGACGGGGGCAGAGGAGGGAAGGCGCAGGTCATGGCTCCGGTGCCTCAGACTCTCCCGTTCTTACTGACATCTAGTAGATTTTCTTCAATAAATGTTTCCTTGTTTGCTGTGTGCCCTCATTTTCGAGAGACTTAAAATGGCTCTTTTTAAACAAGTTCCACCAGTTGTGGACGTTTGCCAGGGAGCAGGTCTGCCAGGTTCCTCACGCCTCCATCCTGGAATTGGAGCCCCTGGGCTTTACCTTGAGGGCTGAGGGTGTTGAAGGGTTGGAGCCCTGCTGAAAGCTGACCTCATCAGCTGCAACTTAGAGAACCCCTAGGAGGGAGCTGAGAAGTCCCCGTGGTAGGTATCACTGGCTGAGGACAGCCACTGTGGGGAACTGGAAAGGTGACCTAGCTCCATGTAGAGGACTGTCGAGACTTAGTAATTAACTGGTGGATGAGGAGTTAGTGAGGGGAGGGAGGCACTGCAGGACAGGGAAGCACTGCAGTGACTCACAGTCCGCGCTCTGCAGAGTTCTCAGAACGCAGATCAGCAGCCAGGGCCTGCGTCTGCATGTCTGACGACTCCTAGCGATGCCCGCACTGCTGGTGCCCCGTTTGGGTAGCAAGGACCTAGGGTTTTGTGCTCAAGCAACTGGCCAATGGTGACAGGGTGGAATTGTCCATTTCCTTGTCTGTTTCCCCTGCTGGAGGGCAGGAATGGTGTCTTTCTCTTTGTTGTATCTTGAGTATGTAGAACAATGGGTAACCTCTATAGTAGGTGTGTGATGGTTGAGTATTTGTTGAATGGCTTAATGACCGTCGACAGAAAACGCAAAGAGGAGCAGTGATGTGGGAACAGATGAATTTTATTTGGGGCGTGCTGCACGTGAGGTGCCTGTGGTCAGCCAGGTGCAGAAATATTGCTTGTCCTGAGTTCAGAAAGGGGATTTGGGCAAAAGTTAGTGATTTGGAAATCGAGAATGCAGATTGTAAAGGAAGGAAAGAGGTGGGGCGAGGTTTTCCTGGGAAGATGCATAGAGGAGAGGGGAGAACATAGACCAGAGCTTATGTTGCTGAAGAACATCTGTGTGAACACCCCTTGTCACTGTGCCCATATTTCATAGCTCTGTCTAATCTTCGTGAGAGTAAGCCTAGGTGCATTTTTGTTGCAGGTTAAAGAACTCTTTTCTTCCCTGG
This sequence comes from Neophocaena asiaeorientalis asiaeorientalis, assembly GCF_003031525.2. Classification (NCBI taxonomy): domain Eukaryota; kingdom Metazoa; phylum Chordata; class Mammalia; order Artiodactyla; family Phocoenidae; genus Neophocaena; species Neophocaena asiaeorientalis. Next base: position 2,969,459 of record NW_020175040.1, read on the forward strand.
GAGTTGACTGTAATATCTTGGAACTTGACCAAGTTGGTAAGTAGAATGATTAGTACAGGTTGTTTGTAATAAAGGTCAACGAGGTTGACTTCTTTCCCTTTGCCTCATTCAACTCCCTTTACTCCTGTCTCTTTCGGCTAGATGAGCTGATTTCATCTACCTTCAACCCCGCAGAGAATGAACCTGTATATGAAAATAATTTGTGTAGATTTTTTTTGTCTATGTTTTCTGCATTTGAGGGGAGGGACTAGAAGGAAGATGTATAAGCCGGTAAGCTGGAAGTCCTTCAGGCATCTCAGATGTGTCTGCCAACTTTCTAGCACAGTACATTAAGCTGTGGTAAATGAAGTGAATCTGCCCCTGTTTCCTGAGTGTATCACCCCTGAGGGGCAACACGTCAGCTTTATGCTTTTGAATTCCTGTCATCTGCACACTTTACACGTGCATGTGTTTTGCAGGAGTGGGAGACGTCATGGTGAACAGAAACCTGATCTGAGCCTTCATGGACTTCACCCTCCTTTTAGCCAGGTCACTTTAATAAGTGAAGTGTTCTAGAGTCTGTGAAACTTTTCTAAAGCGTATCCCGAGTGGGGCGCCTGAAGTACTTATGGCCCAGTTCTGCTTTCAGGGACCATGATCATAAAGCGTTTTCAAATGTAATTGCAGGAGATGTTTTCTGAGTTACCACTGTTAGGGCGGATTGTGTTTTACGTTTGCTCTTTAAAGTGGATTCTTATCTGTCTCTGCCTACTCATTGGATCATAAATCAAATTCTAATCTAGAAGTGTTTATTTTAAAAGCAGTCAGTAGACTGGTCTTTATTCTTTAAGGCTCCTTTTGGACACCTGAGTGTTTTCCCCTGTCGAGTCATCATTTATAAAGTTGTATGACGTGCTGACCTCTGTGGGTGTGCGAACGTGGGTGTCTGAGTGCCCTACCACTGCAGCTCAGCTCACAAAGGCTTAGAACCTTCGCAGTGTTTTACATATTTAACCTTTTATTCCTTAGACGATGGGGCCGGTGTTCAAGAGGTGCTGTCGGAGATCACTAATCAGAGGACCGTGCCCAGTACCTTTGTGAATAAAGTGCATGTGGGCGGATGTGACCGAACTTTCCAGGTAATGATGGTGTCGTGTGTTCTGGAATGCTGTTTGTTCAAATTTTGTCTTAAAAAAATAGTTAAAAGGGGGAGGAGATGGTTTTTAGAAGTCTATTCATTTGTGTCTTTTGGAGCTTGTAAAATCAAAAGCCTGTAGGATGGTTATCAGAGAATCTTGATTGCTCTAATGGAAATTAGCTTTTCTACGAATTCAAACTTCAGAAGCTGAGGAGGAGGTTTTGAGTGAGGCTGCAGGACAGACAGGTCAGCGGCGCTGCTCTCTTCCTCCTGATGGGGCAGAAACAAGGCCCCTTCCCTCCTCAAGGTTTAGTGGAAGGAGCTCAGCACTAACGTTCTGGTCCAGGGTGCACAGGACCCCTACCGAGGCTGCCGACCCCGCGAGCTTCGCAAAGCTTTGCTTGTTTGATTCCTAGAACGCAGAAATGAACAGGAATCATTCAGTTAAGTAGAGATAGATCAAAATTGTTATTTATTAAATAAGGTCTGTATTTTAACTAGGTGTTTGCTTTTATTAAAATTCTGCTCTTGTATCCTTTATGTATTATGCAAATGGTAATAATCCGTGATTGATTAAATACTTATATTTAGATTTCAATTAAGAATTATATTTTTGTCGGGAGAAAAGATTGTCTACGTTGTATGTTAACCTGGGATTGGCATTGTTCTCTAGTAACAGCCTGCTCTGTGTGTCCTAGAAGCTATAACCCAACTCATGTGGTGGTAAGTACCATAGTTTACAGCCTCTAAACACCTTTGGAGTTGCTGATCTTGCCAGTCCTAGCTGGGAAGATGCTGTCAGAGCATGGTCTGGGGCTGTAGAGATGTCAGTTCTACTTCGAGACTGCAAGACTCTCCCTTGGACAGCAGCTGTTTAGGAGGGGGATTTCCCTACGGGCCCCTAGGAATCAGGAGGCCACCCGGCTTTGGGACCATGCACGAGACATCTGCTGGGTCTGTGGTCGTGTGGCACTTCCGCTGCGCTCCCAGGATGAGCCCGTTCGAAAGCCAGTTTGTTGGGACTGAGCAGCCGACTTCGCGCAGACAGAACTATTGTTTAGTCACGTATGGAGCCTCTGACCTCATCTAAGCTTCTTCTGACCACCAGGAGGGCCAGGTGGACAAGAGAATGTGCTGCAGGGTCAGCCTCCTGACCAGAAAAAGCAAGTTGTTTGTGTTGTATAGGAAGTGGCGAGATTTAGGTCAGTTTACGAGAAACCAGGAAAAGCTTCAAAGTGCATGTCCTGCTGCCCATGCGTGAGCATTGTTCTCAAGGTGAAGACTAGCACAGGTGGACAAAACATAGAGGGTCTTGAACAATGGCGCTTGGCTATGTAACTGCACCTAGTTATTCTGTAACTCAGCTTTACCTGCTCGCCACTCGAAAGCCAATACCGAGAAGCAAGCGTTAGTAGAAAGGAAAGTTGCTTTAATCAGAAAAGCCAGCCATCTGGGGAGAAGGCGGACCCATGTCCCAAAACCAACTTGGAAGATTCTGCTTGGCCACGATCGTTTTTAAAGGGAAAAAGGGGAAATAATCTCAGTTAATCATTGAGACAGGAGGTCAGATTCTTCGTCATCTCTCCATCGTGTGCAGACCTGCCGGCTTCTCCTGAGCTTCCCTTGGGTGCCGTCTTGCCCACGTGGTCCGCCTGCAGATTTACTAAGGGGGACGATGGGCATAGAGAGTCAGTCATTCTTTACCTACTTAATCCTTCATTCTTACTCCTTTTAATCCAGGAAAGGAGTCGACAGGTCAGGCGAGGTATTGCGTGCATTCAGTAGAGCAGAAATCAGGGGCTAGTTTAAATGTTACCTCTCAGTTTTACAACTAAGGTCTGAGGAAAGCGGAGACGAGCAAACGGAAAAGGGCAGAAGAGCTACTTACAAAATGACCTAGTCTGACATGGATGTAAGGCCATGACCTCCCCATCATTGGACACATGCCTCACTATCGGGTGATAACCAACAAAACATATGTGCTTTGGCATCCGTTCTAACTAGTTGGACCCAACTGAATGCCATCCAGGTAAACTGACAGTTCCAACTTACAAAGATCGTAGGTCAACTGTTTCCAAGATTTTTATAAAAGAAATGTATGCCGATTAAGCATAGGGTACAAAGAAAAAGTTTGAAAACAAGTCACACTGTGTCCTCTCCTTTGGTTACCCCTCAGGCACATCAGAGTGGTGTATTACAGAAGCTCCTGCAGGAAGATCCAACATATGATTACGACCTCATTGTCATTGGTGGTGGCTCTGGCGGCCTCTCGTGTGCTCAGGTATGAAGAAAGTGACCCCCGAAGATGAGTTTCCTGGTGATCGCCGTGAGCATTTCTTCTGCTGCTTAAAAAAAAGCCATTTATGATGTTCCAGTCTCCTCTGTGGTTGTAACAGCTGGTTTAATGAAGAGGAAAAACTGGGTTTCATCACAGACACAGTCATCGTTTAGGGGAGAGAGAAATCGGGGGAGTGTCAGGAAAATGACAAGGTCTCTATCTGTGGCTTTTTTCGTAGGAAGCTGCCGCTTTGGGGAGGAGAGTCATGGTGCTGGACCTCGTGGTCCCGTCGCCCCAGGGCACATCGTGGGGTGAGCTGCTCTTCCCACCATCGTGCGGTGGTTGTTCTCCGTAGGCTCAGCCTCCCTCAGTCCTCACAACAGTCTCGAGTATAACCCAGCTGCTTCAGGGATGAGGAAACTAAATCTCCAGTCACACTGTTAACAAGAGGAGACACTGGAAGAATAATAGGAAAATAATTAGGAAGACTGTGCGAAAGGGAAAAATTCCGAGACCCCAGTATTCCAGAACTTCTGCCAGAATAATTTTTGTACACACGCATGGGTGTTTTCACACCGTTGTGGTCACGCAGTGGTATGTGCACCCCGTGTGCTCGCCTGAGTTGGCCGTGATGCTTTTCTGTGTTTCTGCATTGATTTTATCATGGACCCCAGTGGCTGCAGGATGGTCAGTTGACTTAGCGTGTGTGGTCATCCCAGGTCCGCTTAATGCAACGCACAGCAAGCTCCCAGCCTGGGACTTTGCTGTAGACAAGAGTGCTCGCCCGTCCACGCTCTTTTCACTGTAGCGTAGAAGGCATAGCTTTTGTGCTGGGTGTTTTCTGCCTATGCTTCGGTCCATCCCCGTTGTCTGTACCCTGCGCTCCCCACAAACTGGTGGATTGGCCGCATGCCCTCTGGCTTCTGCTGGGGCGTGGCCATCGGGGTAACGGGAAGAGCAGAGGAGGAAGCGTAGGGTGGGGTCTCCAGGCCCCCTGGGCACTGCAGGCTGGTTCTCCCCCGTGGTCCAGCTTTGGGTGGTGGCACTGGCCCCGTCGCTTACCCCTTCACGGGGCTGGTGGTGGCCCCCTTGCACCCACTGCTCTTCCTGCCACACCCTGTAATGATTTCTACCCTCTCCTCAGTTCCCCAGCTGGAGTGTCACCTGTTTCCTGCCGGGACCCTGACAAAATGGGAAAGTTGGTTTTTGTTTTTTGTAATAAATTCATTTACTTTATTGATTTTATTGATTTTATTTTTGGCTGTGTTGGGTCTTGATCGCCGCACGCGGGCTTTCTCTAGTTGCGGCGAGCGGGGGCTACTCTTCGTTGTGGTGCGCGGGCTTCTCATCGCGGTGGCTTCTCTTGTTGCGGAGCACGGGCTCTAGGCGCGCGGGCTTCAGTAGTTGTGGTGCGTGGGCTCAGTAGTTGTGGCTCGCGGGCTCTGGAGCGCAGGCTCAGTAGTTGTGGAGCACGGGCTGCGTTGCTCCGCGGCATGTGGGATCTTCCCAGACCAGGGCTTGAAGCCGTGTCTCCTGCGTTGGCAGGCAGATTCTTAACCACTGTGCCACCAGGGAAGCCCCGGGAAAGTTGGTTTTTAAAGTTCAAGTTTACTCAAAAAAATTTAGCCTAGAATTTCATATATTAAAGGTAGTTCACCTCAACTTTGCTCGTATGGTTGGAACTCTTGTCTTTCTTCTTCCTTCCTCTGGCCCTGTCCCCTCCCCTGTCCAGAAAGAGCCCGCTTAACCTGGACACCAGGAGAGATGTGCTCTCAGAGGGCTCTTCTGTTTCTAGCCCCGTGTTGTTGAAGGATCCAGAGTAGATGTTACCTGGCAGCTGGCAGTGGACCTGTGCTGGCTCCGAGGAGGACTCAGGTTCGCAGAAGCAAAGGCTGGAGGCTGCAGTGTTGGCCTCAGTGCAGCGTGGGCCTAATTAACCCGACGCGGTTCTGACCACTTTGTGGGTCAGACTCAAGTGGAAGTTTTAGACTCTGGATCCAGAAAACCGTTCACGTGCACGTCCATGTTTTGCACATCCCTGGGCCTCCTTCATGGACCCTCGGTCAACAGGTTTGGTGAATCATTTCGTGTTGTTGTGGGGTGTGATGGTGACCCCCTGACCGTCAAGTTTGTCATTTCCACATTGTAATACCACCCACTCTGCACGCGCACACACGCACACGCACACGCACGCGCACACACGCACGCACGCGCACGCGCACACACGCGCACACACGCACACACACGCACCCGCACGCACACACGCACGCACACATACCACCCACTCTGCACGCGCACACACGCACACGCACGCGCACACGCACGCACACACGCGCACGCACGCACGCACACACGCGCACGCACGCACACACACGCACACACACGCACACACACGCACGCACCACGTTACAACTGTGACTTTCTCTCTCAGGTGTCGCTGGCACGTGTGTGAATGTCGGCTGCGTCCCGAAGAAGTTGATGCACCAAGCCGCCCTTTTGGGCCAGGCGCTGACTGACTCCAGGAAGTTCGGCTGGGAGTGCAGTCAACAAGGTGGGTGATAGCGTGTAAACAGAGACGTTGGGAGAAAAGAAGAAAGAGCGAGTTCCTTGGAAATCCGTGCTATTTACATTGCTGTAGTTTAGTTTTATGGGCTTTTCTTGGCTGCGCCGTGCAGCTTGTGGGATCTTAGTTCCCCGACCAGGGATCGAACGTGGGCCCTCGGCAGTGAGAGCGTGGAGTCCTAACCACTGGACCGCCAGGGAAGCCCCTGTAGTTCAGTTTTAAATTAGTTTAATAAACACTTGTGAAGAGCCCACCGTGTGCCAGCCAGGCCCAGAGAACTCAAAGGTGGTCAGTTGAAACCTGCTTTCGTGGGCCTTAGTGCTTAGGGAGGGAGTTGTTGCAGCCTCGGCCATTCCAAACCCTTAGCAGAGTGTGAGAGGGAATAGTTACTATTTGCAGATTTCTTTCAAGTATAAAGAAAACAGAATAGCAAGCGTCATTGTGTGGATTTTATCCATTACTGTGAGGACATTTTCTTTTATATCAGTGTTTATGTATGTCTGTGGTTAATGGAAAAGAAATTCACCAATAAAAATCTATTGGTGGGACTTCCCTGGTGGTCCAGTGGTTAGGGCGCTGCACTTCCACTGCAGGGGATGCGGGTTCGATCCCTGGTTGGGGAACTAGATTCCACATGCCGTGCGGTGTGGCCAAGAAAAAAAAATCTGCAAAGCACCTATTGGTGAGGCTCTGAGGATGCAGAGATGAGGAAACTGTCACTCCTGCCCTTGGTGAGGCTCTGGGGATGCAGAGATGAGATGAGGAAGCTGTCACTCCTGCCCTGGAGCAGCACAGCCTGCTGGGGGAGGGCGAGGGGAGGGGAGGGGAGCGACTTGTGCCCGTAATTGGTGCTGAGGTTTCCAGCATCAACCTGAAGGGCACTTAGGAGCCTTGAGCCGTGGAGGTGGCGAAGGTGGCCCTTGAGGTAGGACACAGGGCAGGAAGCAGCTTGCCCCACACCGTGTGAGCTGTGTAGACATGGTCATCATTGCTGGTCGAAACCCCCTGGGACCGTGGGCATGGGGTCTGGGAACGCAGTAACCAGAATGGCCATCGGGACTGCAAAATCTCAGGAGACTTGTCCACGGAGGTCCTAGGAAGGGTGACATGACGTCTGGGCCATAATCACTGCCGCCGCCCGAGCCTCTGCGCACTGTGACCTCTGCCCCTTCCCTGTGCTCTCCTGTCCCACGTCCCAGTGGGCGGGGCCCTCGAGAGCGCTGGAGGGGTCCAGGTCCAAATGTGACTAGAGGGTGAACCCCCGATGGATGGGTTTGCCTTTGGGGACCTCCCCCAGCTTGACGGGAGCCCTGGGCTGGTGTCTCCTTGGGCACCGGCATCGGCAGATGAGATGGATCCAGGAAAGAAACCCCACCTAGAAGGTCCAGGGTGAGGAGGAATCTTGATTCCGTGAACCGCCCTCCCGGCTTTGACGGGAAGTGGGTGAACTCGGTCATCTAAACGCGGGGCATTCACTGTCACAGCCCCGCCGGGGATCCGGGGGGTGTGGCCAGGGAGGTGTCCCGCACCTGTCCTGGGGGCGCTCCCGGTGCCTCGAAACCCTGGGGCCTGGGTGCGAGATGGCTGCTCCCCGCCCTCCTCCGTGGGCTTTCCTTGTTTTCACAGCTCTGCTTTTCGCGTCTTTTGTATTTTAGAAGAGGAAGAAGTATAAGCCGTGACTGGCATCAAAAAGGTTTCAGTTGCTGGTTATCTTCTGTTCACTTCTTGACTCTTGAAGCGATAGATAGGGTGGCTCGTGTGTACGTGTGACTTACCCGTGACAGTGCAGCCCCTTCACACCCCCTGGTGATTTCTCCTCAGTGAAGCACAACTGGGAGACCATGACCGAAGCCATTCAGAAGCACGTCGGCTCTCTGAACCGGAGCTACCAGCGGGCTCTGAGGGAGAAGGCGGTGGCCTACGTCAACTCCTACGGGGAGTTTGTTGAACACCATAAAATCAAGGTCTGTTGGGGCGTTTTGTCCCGTTCGTTGCTTTCCTTGCTTCTGCCATGCCTGCCGTGAACCCATACTCCGTGTTGCGTGTTGAGGGCTGCAGCTGGTGTGCGTGTGCAGAGCCGTGCATGCGTGTGCTTTCCCCAGTGTTCGTTGACTCCACGTCTGGCTAAAGTGGAGACATTGCCTTTTGAAGAATTCTCAGTTTTAACTTATTTGCCTTTCGGTTTCATTGCCATCTTAAAAGAGAAAATGTTTAAACAGTTCAGAGTTCAAAATTCTAAAAAGATCAAAATTTTAGGAGTGCAATTCTTTTTTAAAATGAAACCTCAACTAGAACTCCGGTACGTATTATTCATAAAAGCACTAGTAGGGCTTCCCTGGTGGCGCAGTGGTTGAGAGTCCGCCTGCCGATGCAGGGGACGCGGGTTCGTGCCCCGGTCTGGGAAGATCCCACGTGCCGCGGAACAGCTGGGCCCGTGAGCCATGGCCGCTGAGCCTGCGCATCCGGAGCCTGTGCTCCGCAACGGGAGAGGCCACAATGGTGAGAGGCCCGCGTATCGCAAAACAAAAAAAGCACTAGTAAAAGTAGTATCAGAATTAGTGTATTTTATACATTTATATTTGTAATATTTGTGTGTTGTAAGATCAGTACTTACGGAGAATGAGACTGTTTTGGTGATCACAAACATTTAACTGGAGTGTGAGAGACGTTCCGATACCATCCTCAACACCTGCTCCACCTCTGTCCTCTGCTTTGGTGGCACAGTACTCGATGGCCTGGACAGGACTTGAGGTCCTTTTGTGGTCACCTGTTGTCTCTAGAAAGGTGTCAGTGGTGTGTTGAGAGCTGAGAACCTCACATGGCCACAGGAGGCCGGGGCAGGAGCTCCAGTCGGGGGGCTTGTTTCTCAGGCCGTCACCTGCCTGCCTTCTCCCCGCCGCAGCCTGGCTGTTCTGTTCAGGACCCTCCTCCAGGCTGCCCTCCCTCCATCCCACTGTTTTTTAGTTTTCTAATGAAAATGGATTTATGATTTACTTGTGAAATTGAAAATAAACAAACAATGAACAGCTTTGTGGATTCCGCAGAGCCTGGATTTCGGGACGGCGCACAAGGGTCTTCAGAGTGGGCGCCCTCTTTCCCCGTTCCTTCCCGGCACTGGCTGCTCCCCAGATGCCAGCTGCTCTTCGGCCTGCGCACTTGGCCACGCTCTGTCCTCTCTCCAGTCACCCACGCGGCCGCCCTGACTGGCCTTCCAGTCCCCCACTGCCCCGCACCGCGGCCGTAGTGCCCGGGCTGTGAACACGCCTGTTTTCTGTGCAGGAGGTTATCACAGTGCGTTACTATCTTTGCATGTGTGTTCCCGCTGACAGGAGCTCCGTAGTAACTCCTGCGTCCCGGGTGTCTGATATTCTGTGGTGTTTGATGAAAAGTGAAGTTTGCTTTGCTCTTTTCAAGGCAACCAATGGAAAAGGACAGGAAACGTATTATACTGCAGCAAAATTTGTCATAGCAACAGGGGAAAGGCCGCGCTATTTGGGAATCCAAGGAGATAAAGAATACTGTATTACCAGGTAAGATTAACTAGGCCATCTAACCGTAAGTTGTAAATAGTACGTTTCTGTGTCTCCAGTTTATTTACTCCCTGTCTTATTTCACAAAAGATTTGAACTAATGACAAATCAAAGTACATACAATGCAAAGCTAGGTAGTTAACATAATGGAGCACAGAGACCGTAGGCTCAGTAAATAATAAGGTCACAGATGCACACAGGTGTGCTGCAGGTCTCCTGGTAGGTGCTCTGGGAACGGGTCTGGGATTTGGCTCTACAATTTCTAGAGCTCGCGGGGAAGCAGTGACTACTTCACTGCTTTAGGGTTTCGTGTCTGTATGGCAGTAATGAACCAGGTGACCAGGAGAAGCACAGCTGTCCTAATACTGGCACGTAATAGGAATTCTCATTGGACGGTTGCAGCAGGACATACGACCTTGACATATAAAGCTGGACAATGAATTTCAAACCTTTTTGAGCGGGCGCACTTTAACAAATACGTTTTTCACTGTGTGGTCGCTCAGGTGAACACACGCCAGACAAAGCGTGTTTCTTCTTGTTACATAGAATGTGGTCTAATACCCTCTATTCCATTTTATTATTTACAAAATCTTGGCCTGTGACCCACTAGTTTGATTTTGAGACACTGGGCTGGACATCTCCCTCCACAGTGGACACGCATTCCACAGGCTGTCTGTCCCCTTCAGCGCCTGTTCGTTCCGGCCCCGCATGGCACCATCCCACCCGGAAACCCCTTCTCTCTTTGCAGCGATGACTTCTTCTCTCTGCCCTACTGCCCGGGCGCGACCCTGGTGGTGGGCGCATCCTCCGTGGCACTGGAGTGCGCAGGCTTCCTGGCCGGCCTGGGCCTGGAGGTCACGGTCATGGTGAGCTCGCAGCTCCTGCGGGGCTTCGACCAGGAGATGGCCGAGAAGGTGGCTTCCTCCATGCAGCAGCTCGGCGTCCGATTCCTGCGCAAGTTCGTGCCCGTGGAGGTGAGTTCCCAGCACCTGCCAGCCTTCACTGTCGCCTCGCCCTCCCCGCTCCCGCGCTTTCCTGTTGCCCTCGTTAACTCTGCTCGCCAGGGACCCTGAAGATGGGGCTCCCACCCAGGTCTCAGC
>NW_020175040.1:2980088-3003866 GCF_003031525.2 Neophocaena asiaeorientalis asiaeorientalis
AGTGCTGAGGCCTCTGCTCAGGCATCCTCCCCAACTCCGCACCCATTTATGCAGCCGCCTGCTGGGCATCTCCACGTGAATTCCTCTCAAGCATTTTAAATTTAACAAGTTGAAATAAAGCTCTGGATTTCCCCACCGAATGTACTCCCTGCTGTGTTTCCGGCCTGTCTCAGTGCTCGGGAAGTGGTCCCCTGGAACACGCCATCTGTTAAGTCAGTGCCTGGAAAGCATCCCTCTGTGGCTCCCCTTCTGTTGTCCCCAGCTAACCCAGCAACTTATCTCTCTTCCACATTGTCCCTTGGGACGGCCCTCTTTTCTCTGTCCAAACACCTAAACATACACACACCCTGTGGTCCACCTGTTTTCTGTCACCTGTAGAGATAATCCTTGCACTGTTCCTCCTCCCCAGGTTCAGCAGTTGGAGAAGGGGTCACCCGGGAAGCTGAAGGTAGTGGCTAAATCTACGGAAGGGACAGAGATCATTGAGGGCCTTTACAACACGGTGAGTTTCTGTCGTGTGAGCAGTGGGTGGATGAACGCGCTCATAAGTTAGTGCAGATGAAACTTAGGGGAAAATTATACCAGCATTGACTCTTTTCTTGATTCTTCGTGAGAGTCTGATACATATGGAAGGTGGTTGTGCTGTTGACATTTGATAGTTTTCAGTGGCACAGGAAGCATACGATGGTAATATACGTGTGTGTGTGACTATGCAGAGAACAAAATCTGGAAGCAGGTATACCTGCTTTTAGTGCTTACTTCTGGGGAATTAGATGTCTTATACATTCCTGCATTTGAATATTTTGCAATAAACATTGAATATACTTTATAATCAAAACAACAGTAAAGATATTTTCAAAAACAATGTAAAATCTCCAGTGTGACTAGTCCCTGGACTTTTGGGTGGCAACAATTCTAATTTAAACTGATGATATTTAGAGACCATTTCTTTTGTAAACTGTAGTTTATACCTTTAACGTAAACTGTACACTTATGTTTTACACACTCTTATAACATGATTCTTTTCAATTAAAAGTAGATAACGTGGAGAGGCTCACCAACGCCAAAAATATGTAAAACAAAAACAAAAATAAAAATCAGCCTCTGTTCAGATTTCGATTAGGATTGCGGTGGATGCGTAACCAGTTGGAAACACTGGACTTCTTTGCAGTGTCCATTCTCCCAGTCCATGAACATGGTATATCTGTCCTTTGACTTAAGCCGTCTGTCATAGTTCCCAGCAAATTTAGTACATTTCTCTGTAGACATCAAGAAGGTCTTCTGTTAGATTTATTGCTAGGTACTTACATATTTCTGTGTAGTTACAAACGATGTTTTATGAAAACAATGTCATTGTCTTTCACTGTTTGTTGCTGATATATAGAAATGCAGCTGATTTGTGTGATTTGACGTAGTATTCAGTAAGCTTGCTGAAGTCATATTTGGTTATGTATCCTTAGACTTTGTGTACATATTTGGTTATGTATCCTTAGACTTTTTGTACATATTTGGTTATGTATCCTTAGACTTTGTGGGGTCTTCTTTGTGCATGTTCATATCGAGGGTTTTGCTTCCTCCTTTCGACTGTTTCCCTTTCCTCCTTCTTCTTGCACAAGGGCACCAGCCACGGCCTCCAGTGCAGTGTTAACAAGAAATGCAGAGCCAGGTGCTCCTGTCTGTTCTCAGGGTCGGAAGGAAGGCTTTCACTGTTTCATGGTTATAGAGTAATGTGTTCCATAGGGTTTGGGTAGATATTCTTAATCACGCTAAAGAAATCATTTTCTATTTCTCGTTTGCTTAGCGGTTTCATTTGTTATTTGGGTTTTGTTTGTTTTAAAAGTCAGGATTGGATTTTTAGCTGTAAGATTGTTTCTTTTGTAGCTGTTATGATTTTTTTTTCTTTAACCTGTTAGTGTGTTGAATTACATTGGTTTTCTAATGTTCAGTCAACTTTGTATTCCTGATAAACCCAACTTGGTAGTGGTCCTTTTTATATATTGTTGGATTTGGTTATTTAGAATTTTTGCATCTCTATTCAAGAATTGTATTGGCTTATAATTTTCCTTTCACGTACTGAACTTTTCAGGTTTTGGTATCAAAGTTATTCTAGCTCATGAAAGATGTTTGGAATATGTTCCTTCTTTTTCTGTTCTCTGGAAGCATTTAGTAATACTAGAATTAGTTCTTTGTATGTTTGATAGAATTCACTGATGCAACCACCAGGGCCTAGAATGTTCAGTGAAGATATATTCAATTTTCTTTAACAGTCAGTGGACCTTTTAAAGCTTTCTACTTTTTTCTATATCAACTTTTGATTTGTTATATTTTCTCAGAATTAGTCTGTTTCATCTAAGTTATCAAATGTATTGGTATAAAGTTGTGCAAAATATCTAAAATTGTGAATTGTTTATTTTTGTAATGATGTATCATTTACATGTAGTGATATACACAGTTCAATTGGCTTTGACAAGTGTACATGTTTCTGTAATGCACACTCCTTTGAGAGTAACAGAGCATTTCTGTGGAGTCGGAAAGCTGTCTCGCACCCCTTCCCAGTACCTTACCCCAAGCAACCCTGATCTGGTCTGTCACCAGAGACCAGCTGTTCCTATTTAGATGTCACGATGTGGAGCCACGTGGTACGTGCTCCTCGGGGTCTGACTCGGGATCCATCCATGTGGCGTGTATCAGTGGCTGGCTCTTTTCACCATATGAATTGTCTGAATGTACCACAGGTCACTTTCCTGTGGAGGGATGCCAGGCTGTTTGCCCCTGGGTTCTTGTGACGAAAACTCTGTGAAGGTTCTTGCGTGAGGCCTTCTGTGGACACACGCTTTCCTTTCTTGTGGGTAAATACCTAGCAGTGAAATTGCTTGGTCATTGGGGACTTCCTGTGTTTAACTTTTGGGGAAGCTGCCAGACAGCTTCCAAATGATTGTCTCAATCTATATTCCCACCAAGGATGCATGAGTTGTGGTTGTCCTGTAGCCTCACCAACATTTGGTGTTGTCGACTTTTTTGTTTAAGCCGCTCCAGTGCATGTGTAGTGGAATCTTGTTATAGGTTTAGCTTGCATCTTCCTAGTGACTACAGTGATGTTTGGCAACTTCTCATGTGTTTTTTGGCCGTTTAAATATTTTCCCTTATCAAGTGTCTGTTTGAGTCTTTGGCGCATTTTTGGTTGGGTTATTGAATTTTATTTGGAATTGCAGGAGTTCTGTGTGTGTTGTGGGTACATTCCTTTTTCAGATGTGTGTGTGTGAATATTTCTTCCCACCTAGTTGCCCATTTAGTTTTTTATGGCATCTTTTGATGAGCAATAGTTTTAAATTTTTGCTGAAGTTCAATTCATCAGATTTTTGTTTTATGATTAAAGTTCTCTGCGTGCTCTACCCAGAGGTTGTGAAGATATTCTACATTTTCTTCCTGAAGCTTTATAGCTTTATCTTTTATGTTTAAGCCTGTAATTCATCTTGAACCAATTTTTGTTTACAGTGTGAGGTAGGAATTGAGGTTCTTTTTCTTCCGTGTTGATACCCAGAGCCATCTGTGAAAAGACTTCTCTTTGTCCATTGAGTTGCTTTGGTGCCTTTGTGATCATGTGATGTTTAACTGTGGGTCTGTTTCTGTCCTCTCTGACCTGTTTTGGTCATTGAAGCTTTATAGTAAGTACTAGACCAGGGAGGGTAGGCTCTCTAACTTTCCATAGGGCCTTTCCATATGAAATTTTTTTATTGAAGTATAACTGATTTACTTTACAACTAATGTTGTGTTAGTTTCAGGTGTACAGCAAAGTGATTCAGATATGTGTGTGTGTGTGTGTGTGTGTGTGTGTGTGTTCTTTTTCAGATGTTTTTCCAATTATAGGTAATACAATATACTGAATACAGCTCCCTGTGCTCTACAGCAGGTCCTTGTTGATCATCTACTTTATACATAGTAGTGTGTGCCTGTTAATCCCAAGCTCCTAGTTTATCCTCCCCACCTTTTCCCCTTTGGTAACCATAAGTTTGTTTTCTACGTCTGTGAGTCTGCTTCTGTTTTGTGAATAAGTTCATTTGTATCATTTTTTTAGATTCCACATATAAGTGATATCATATACTTGTCTTTGACTTACTTCGCTTAGTATGAAAAGCTCTAGGTCCATCCATGTTTCCAATTCGTTAAAAAAAAAAAAAAGTCCTGCTGGGATTTTGATTGAGATGGTATTGCTTATGTAGATGAATTTGCGAGAACTGACATCTTAACAACATTGATTTTTCCAGTACACGAACCTCATACATGTTTCCATTTATTTGCGAGTTCTTTAGTTTCTCTCAGCAGCTTTTTGTCATTTTGCTCTAGAGGTCTTTCATGTATTTTGTCAAATTTATCTCTAAGTATCTCATATTTTTAAGCTACCGTAAATGGTATTTTAAACTTTAAATTTTCAGTGGTTAGTAGGTAGTAGTAGAAATACAAATGCTTTTTGTATATTGGCCCCCTTAGGATTTATTCTGGTAAAACACCAGTTTTGTTCCTTCTTTCCAGCCTGCGTGCTTTCGTTTCTTTTTCTTGCCTTGTTACACTGACTAAGACATCCACAACAGTGTTGAATGGAAATTGTGGGGGTCCCCATCTCAGCGGTGAGGCCGTCTTTCATCACAGCTGGGATGTGAGCTCTCGGGTTTTGCAGGTGCCTTTTATCAGGCTGGGGAAGTGCTCTTTAATTCTGCGTGTGCTGAGGACTTTATTAAAATCCTCAACGGGTGTTCAGTTTTGTCAAATGCTGTCCCCACATCTATTGGGATGACTAAGTTGTTTTCTCCTTTATTCTGTTAATGTGGTGAATTACACTGATTGATTTTTGTATGTTAAACCAGATTTGTATTTTGGGGACAAAGCCCGCTTTTTTCACGTTGCTCTATTTTACTTGCTGACATCTGTTAAGGGTTTTGCATCTGTGTTCCCGAAGAGTGCTGGCTTCTCATTTTCTTTTCTTTTCCTGCCCTTGTTTGATGCTGTGTCAGGTGATTGTGCCGGCCTTCTACAAAGGACTTGGGACGTGGTCCCTCTTCTGTGTCCCGGAGAGTTTGTGTATCATTGATGTTATTTCTTTTTTTTAAAAAATTATTGATTTATTTTATTTATTTGTTTATTTATTTATTTATTTGGCTGCACTGGAAAAAAAATTATTGATTTATTTTATTTATTTTTGGCTGCACTGGGTCTTCGTTGCGCACAGGTTTTCTCTAAGTTGTGGCGAGCGGGGGCTACTCTTCATTGCGGTGTGCGGGCTTCTCATTGTGGTGGCTTCTCTCCTTGCGGAGCACGGGCTCTAGATGCGCGGGCTTCAGTAGTTGTGTCACGTGGGCTCAGTATTTGTGGCTCATGGACTCTAGAGCTCAGGTTCAGTAGTTGTGGCGCACGGGCTCAGTTGCTCTGGGGCATGTGGGATCTTCCTGAAGCAGGGCTCGAACCCGTGTCCCCTGCATTGGCAGGCGGCTTCTCAACCACTGCGCCACCAGGGAAGTCCTTAGTGTTATTTCTTAAGTGTTGCATAGACTTTACCAGTGAAGTCACCTGGGTCTGGAGTTAACTTATGGGAAGTTTATACATCGTGGATTCAGTTTCTGTAGTGAGTATAGAGTTCCTTAGTCTGCTAGGGCTGCCATAACAAAGTGCCACTAGGTGGGGTTTCTCTCGCCTCTGGAGACCAGACCCCTGAGATCGAAGTGTGAGTAGACTGCTCTCCTCTGAGGCCTGTCTCCTGGGCGTGTAGACGGCCGACTTCTCCGTGTGTCCTCACGTGATCACCACTCAGTTTTTGTTGTGTGTGTCCCAAAAACCTCTTCTTATATAAGGACACACGTCAGACTGGGTTTAGGCCACCCTAATGGCCTTGTTTTATCTTAATCACCTCTGCAGAGGCCCCATCTCCAAACACAGTCACATTCTGAGGTTCTGGGGGTTAGGGCTACAACATGAATTTGGGGAAGGGGCACAGTGCAGCTCATGACGTAGGGTTACTCAGACTTGTATGGGTGCAAGTTCGGTACATTCTGTCCTTCAAGGAATCTGTTTTGTCGAAACTGTCAAATGTATTGGCATAGGGTGTTCATGATATTCTGTTACTGTCCTTTAATGTCTGAAGGGTCCACGGTGAGGTTCCCTCTGTCGTTCCTGTTATTGATCGTTTGTTTTTGCTCTCTCTCTAAATGTAGGTTTTGTTAGCAATTGGTCGTGACTCCTGTACGAAGAAAATCGGGCTGGAGAAGATTGGTGTCAAAGTCAATGAGAAGTGAGTCCCGGGCGTCACCACCCAGCGCTGCACGGGGCAAGACCCAACGCTACACAGGGCAAGTCCCAACACTGCACGGGGAAAGTCCCAGCGCTGCACGGGGCAAGACCCAGCGCTGCACGGGGAAAGCCCCAGGGCTGCACGGGGAAAGTCCCAGCGCTGCACGGGGCAAGTCCCAGCGCTGCACGGGGAAAGTCCCAGCGCTGCACGGGGAAAGCCCCAGCGCTGCACGGGGCACGGTGTTTCTACACATCAGCTCATGGAGACTCTTATCTAATTACTAACATGCAAAGTTTCGATGCTTTAAATTTACTTTGTAAGTACTGTGGCAGCTCTGTATTATCAATTTTTTCATTAATTAATTGATAACTCTTCATGTTTTTCTTAAATATCTCATACATTAAACAGTTATTTAAAAAAAATTGTGGGAATGTATTCACCTACTTTCTGAATGAATGAATGAATGAATTTGTATGTCCTTGATCAGGCACAGAGAAAAATTTCAAAGCTATGGGTTTGAGTCTGGGGGACTCTAGAGATACTTCGGCACCCAGAAAGTGGGCCCGGGTTTTCAGACAGAAGGGTGTTTCTTCAGGAGCCGGAGGTGCCCCGGTTGTCTGAGCCTGCAGACGCTTCACTACACAGTTGCCTGAGCGCTTCGTGGGGTCTTTCTCTCTGAATCAGCCTTTCCCTGGACAGGCGTTCGTGTCCAGCAGTGCATCGTCGTCATAATGTCTTTTTTCTTTCCAAACGTAACAGGACTGGCAAAATCCCAGTGAACGACGTGGAGCAGAGCAGCGTGCCCTATGTGTACGCCGTCGGGGACGTCGTGGAGGGTCAGCCTGAGCTCACGCCCGTCGCCGTGCAGGCGGGCAGGCTGCTGGCTCGAAGGCTTTTTGGGGGCCGTTTAGAAAAGGTAAGTTTCTTACTGCTGTTTCTGAGATAATGTCTAAAGCAAAATCATGATTTGAGGGCAATCAGTACAGCTGGCACCGTGCGCCTGTTTTGCCGGGGAAGCTTCCCCCTAAACCGTTTGCAGTTCTGTACCGTTTACTGGTGGTTTAAATAAGTATCTTATGCGTATCTTAACGTGCAAGCCATTGTACTGGGTGACGTACGGGGGGCGCCCAGGTAGGGACATCCTGTCTCCTGACTGGAGGGGTCTGGAAACGCATCCTGGGCAGATGCTGCTCTGTCACCGGGTGGCAGGGCCCTGCGGCCCGGGGCGGACGGGGCCGGCCTCTGCGCCTGCCCAGCCCGTGGACCTGGTCTAGCCACCCTGCTCCTCCGGACTCCGGGCTCTGTTTCAGCCGACGCACGGCTGACGGTGCATGTGGCGCCCCCTGCAGTCTCCCCACCTCCCACAGTCTCTGGTCACAGACGAGCCTCTTGCTCTGCGGGCTCTGTCTGCCGGGGCCGACGGCGGTCTCGGGAGCCCCCAGCCCTACGCGTCAGGAGAGCAGGGACCCGTGCCCTGCTGGCAGATGAGGGGCAGCGGGGGAGGTGGCCAGGCTGCGTGGGGGGGTGCTCAGGGGGCTTGCTGTGCTGCCCCAGCCTCAGTGCAGAGAGAGGCCTGGCATGTGCTGGCAGAGCGAGGGGTCCCACAGCTGGGAGGGAGGAGTCTGGGAGCCAATCTGGTGTCAGATCATCAAGAATCTGGGAGGCTGCAGTGAGGAGCTTTTACGTCCCCCAGCGTTTCATTCAGAAAGGCGTCAGACTGCAGAAGGTCTAGTGACAGTCACCCTACGGGCCTCCCACCCGACTGTGCAGGTGTTAATGCCTCCCGCCTGCATTGCCCAGTATGTGGATGTTCAGCACAAAGACTGTTTTGCTGCGCTTCTGGAAGTGAGTGGCAGGCGCTTTGCCCCCAGAAAACGCCTTCAGCAAGCTTCTCCTAAGAGCAAGGGTGCTCGCCTCCATAACCACAGCTGCATCTCCGCACTGAGCAAGTGAGCAAAGGGCGTCACCCGCGGGCACACGTGCGCATCGCCCGGCACATCTGGCTTTTCAAGCTCTTAGGTCTCTTTTAATCTGCTAGAGCCCCTGCCTCTATTTACCTGTTTCTTTGCTTTATTTCTCAAGATGGGTTTTTTTTTTTTTTGGCGGTACGCGGGCCTCTCACTGTTGTGGCCTCTCCCGCTGCAGAGCACAGGCTCCGGACGCGAAGGCTCAGCAGCCATGGCTCACGGGCCCAGCCGCTCCGCGGCATGTGGGATCTTCCCGGACCGGGGCACGAACCCGTGTCCCCTGCGTCGGCAGGCGGCCTCTCAACCACTGCGCCACCAGGGAAGCCCTCATGACGGGTTTTTTGACGGATCCAGGCTACTCTTCTTGCAGAGTGTCTCACGTCCTGGGTTTCTCTGATGCTTTGCCTGAGCGGGTTCAGGTGGGATGTTTGGGGCCCGGCTTCTTCATAAGGAGCTCCGTGTGCTGTGTTTCACCACCAGGTGCCCAGCGAGGTCGTGTGTGGAGACCTCGTGGGCACACGGAGGTGTGGGTGGGGCCGTGGCCCCGCTGGCCTCGGCGGGGGCAGGGTGTGAACGGATGGGGGCGGATGGGGAGCTGCCCCTCCCCGGGGCGTGAGCACCGGGCTCTAGGAAGCACAGCAGTTGCCTGAGGTCCTGAGAAGCGGATCCCAGGGGCGGTGGGCGGAGACGTGAGAAGACAGGGCAGCGTGTGTGCAGAGAGAAGTCAGAGGACCAGGGCG
This sequence comes from Neophocaena asiaeorientalis asiaeorientalis, assembly GCF_003031525.2. Classification (NCBI taxonomy): domain Eukaryota; kingdom Metazoa; phylum Chordata; class Mammalia; order Artiodactyla; family Phocoenidae; genus Neophocaena; species Neophocaena asiaeorientalis. Next base: position 2,989,076 of record NW_020175040.1, read on the forward strand.
GGAGGAAGGCTGCAGGTGGGGTGAGGCGCGGGCCCGCTCAGGTGGAGGTCGGAGTTCAAGGTGTGGGACGTGCTTTAGGTGAAAGGGGAAGCTGGGGAGTTTCCTGTTGGTTTCCCTCAACTGATGTGAAGCACGAGAAAAGCACCTGCTGAGAATGAGGCGTCCCCTGTAAGCCACGGGATGCGGGGTTGACGGCCAGAGTGATGAGCAGCCGAGGACCTAGGAGGGGTCAGGAGCTGCTACGTGCAGCCGTCTGCGCTTCTGTGGCTTCCTGTAGCCGTGCTGGGAAAAGAACAAACGCTTGGCTGGTCCGCGATTTGCAGGTCGTGGAACACGACGTGTCGGGGCCGAAGGTGAGGGTCAGGCTGGCACGCGGTGTCCACATTGTCCACCGGGTGCAGGGACGCCCGGTGGCGCGTGATTGGCTTTTCTCTTGGGCCGCAAAGCAGCGCCTTGCTCAGGCCGTCACGTCGACGGGGTTTCTCGTGAGGATCCCACAGTAACCTGGAGGGAGGACCAGGCTGGGGTGGGGCTGGGCTCGAGGCTGCTCTGGGCCCCGAAAGGGTGGGGTTCCTGGTTGGCTCCCACTCTGGCTCAGCATTTCTTCCTGTCCAACCACCACCCAGGGGCTTCACCACTGGGGGCCTCTCCCTTCGCCTCTAGTTCATATCCTACAGAGGGAAGAATTAGATGGACGTGCAGTGCTGGGCCTTGCCCCTTGCCCCTTTTCCTCTTGCAACCTGGGCAGCCGGTCGGTCCCTTTGGGTTGGAGTCTCCCCTGAGCTAGTCACCTGTGAGCTGTTGGCGGGGTGGGGGAAGTTGTGCGGTGGGCACCGCTGCCCTTGCGGAGCTGTGGGCGGGAAGCACAGTGACCTTCCTCGCTGGCTCTGCCCGCCCCCTTTCTCGGCCCCGCACACGCTTTCTCTCTGTGCAGTCACAGTCTCCAGACAGGCGTGCGCCTGTGCTCACACTCGCGGCCCGGGATGCAGGGCTGCTGGGGACGGCGTGTGGGGCTCAGGGTCTGCAGCCTTCCCGTGATGTCCTCCTGTGCTCTGTCCCAGGCTGATAAGGGCCCTGAAGGGTCCCATCTCCGGGCCCCGCGGTGTGGCGGCCCTCCATGCGCGTGGCCGTCTCCCCGGGGCGGGCTGGGCCGCTCGCCCTGCCCTGCGCAGTGAGCGGCTTCTCCGCTCATCCCTGCAGGGCCACGGTCATGTGCACGGCTGCGGTGGCCCAGGTCCCGGTGCAATGGCAGCGCGTGGTCCCTGCCCCGGAGTCGGGGCGCGCCCGTCTGCTCAGTGACTCAGTTGCCTGAAGCGCTGGCGGTGAGGGTCACCTGCACGGGGCCGTGCTTGTTGATCTTCCTTTTACAAACGTGCGTCGTATGGATTTTCCCTGTAAAAAGGACCACGAAATGAAAGACCGTGACTGGTTTGTCTTGCAGTGTGACTATATCAATGCCCCCACCGTGGTGTTCACGCCCCTGGAGTACGGCTGCTGCGGGTACGCGGAGGAGAAAGCCGTGGAAGTGTACCGGAAGGAGAATCTGGAAGTAAGGCGGTGTGACTGTGGCATGTTCAGACCTTCTCTTTTAATCCACGGTTTGTCTTCAGCCACGTTTTATTTTGTCGTTTTGCGAGTTGCTGTGCTGGTTGTGTTGTAGGAAATTGTATCCCTACTTCAGGAAAACTGGAAATTGGATAACGCGAGCCCTGTCTGTAGCGGACTGTAATAGTCACACAGCCGGGGAAAGAAGGGCGCTGCGCGCGGAGGCTGACGGGAGGCTCCGAGCTGCGCGCGGAGGCTGACGGGAGGCTCCGAGCTGCGCGCGGAGGCTGACGGGAGGGTCGCCGTGCGACCTTCGGGAGCGCCCGAGGCCTTGCGCAGGGGTGGGAGGCAGGAGCTGGGAGACGCGTCGGCTCCTCTCCCTGGTCGGGGTTCACGTGTGTGTGCGGGCAGTGCGGTCCCTGCAGGAACAGAAATGCACGGAGCGGCAGAACGTGGCCCTTCCCTGCTCCGAGTTCACCCGTAGTTCTGGCCTTTGGAGCAGCTGACTGACTCACTGTTGTTCGTCTCAGCTACAAATTATGAGGGACGTTCGCTGGTCCGGGCTGGGTCTGCCGTCCACCCCCGCCCGCTTGGCGTGACAGGAGCCAGACACAGGCAGGACCTGGTCCGGGACCCTCCGCCACCCGCGGGCTCAGGGGAGGGGCAGGTCCGGGGCTGTCGGCCTGCTGGGGGCCCTTCAGGCGCCCCGAAGGTGCTCTCGCCTCGCCTCCACCCCTGCCTGTCTGGTCCTAACTGCCTCGTAAGCAGGAGGGGCGGGGAGGTGAACAGGGTCAGAGGTTTAGGACTACTCGAAGTTTGAAGCCGCAGGCCCTCCCCTGGCTGCGGGAATCGTCTGAAGCACGGCGCCGAGGCTCCCGCGCTAAGTGGCCGAGTGACTTCCTGAGACTCTCCTTTACGTTTCCGGGCTGGGGGACCAGGATGATGACAGACGGTGCTATTTTAGGTGGTGTTTTCGATGGGAAATTTCCATTGTAGAGGACTTTATTTGCTACGTGTTTATAATTCACTTCTGGTAATAATGAACCACCCGTTTGCAGTGGTGAACTTTTACTTGGGTCTTGGAAAAGTGATGGTAACAATTATGGATTTAACACTTAGTTCTAAAACTTTCCGAAATCAATGAGCAATTAAGCTCGGCAGGCACGTGAGAGGAAGGATGCAGGAGGCTGTACCCCAGATAAAGGGATGTCTCTGTAGGAAGGGTTCCCAGGTTTGTGCGGTTACTTTAAGGTCTCTTTCCTGAGGCTCACTGCAGATCAACCCACCTAGTCTGTACATTTATTTATTGCATTTTACAGGACTGAAAATTTGATCTATTAGTATTTTTTTAATATTCCAACTATAAAGAGGAATGAGGAAGCCTCTCATAAATACACATATAATTCCTTTTAAATGAGGAAATTAAGGTGGAAAGAAGATGAGGGTAGAAACAATAAGACAGTGTAAGAAGAAAGATTAATTTGTTCACAAAATTCATGCCGTAACGTCCGGTGGACTTTCATCTCTCTGATAATGCACTTGTATGCAGAGTATCTAAAGAACTCTTACAACTCGACAATAAAACCCCCAAATGACCCAGTGTTTTAAAGGGCAAAGAATCTGAATAGATGTTTCTCCAAAGAACATACACAAATGGCCAATAAGCACATGAAAAAGTTCTCAGTATCATTAATCGTCAGGGAAACGTACATCCAGACCTTAGTGAGATACCACAGGGATGATTTGTAAAAATGTTCACCATTTCTGTGGGTTGTCTTTTCACCTTCTTGATGGTGCCCGTTGAAGCACGAGAATCTTTCATTCTGATGAAGTCCAGTATGTCTTTTTTGTTTTCTGTTGCCAGCCACATGGACTTTTGATGTCACTTCTGATAAGTCAGTGCCTAATCCAAAGTCGTGAAGATTGATGCCTATGTTTTTTCTTCTAAGAGTTTTAGAGTTTTCAGCTCTTCCGTGTGGGTCTGTGGTCCATTCGGAGTTGTTTTCTGCACACGTGTGAGGTAGGGGTCCGACTTCCTTCTTCTGCATGTGGATGCCCATTTCTCTGGGAACAGCTCCTTCCTAGTAGAGGAAACACCGCCAGTGATCCAGCTGCAAATCTGAGCATAATTGGGAGGGTGGGGAAGAGGGTGCAGGGGCCGGGGAAGAACGGGTGAAATCCTCCTCAACAGGGCGAGTCAGTAAGTGAAGCTGAGCACGGAGTCGCGTGAGAGCAGCGCGAGCGTGTTGTGTAGAAGCCCGGGGGCGACCGGCCGCGCAGGACGTGCAGGCGGCTGTGCCGACTAGTTAAAGGGGGCACCGGGGCGGCCCGGGCGGCTGTGCCGACTGGTTAAAGGGGCACCGGGGCGGCCCGGGCGGCTGGGTTCATCACAGAGCTTTGAAAATCCGCACATAGTGAGCATAATTTGATTAAGAGATTAAAACTTTTAAAAAAGACAATCATGGGAGATTCTTTGTTTGTTTTGGCCTCTTGCCACGTGGCGTGGGGGATCTCAGTTCCCCGACCACGATCGAATCTGCGCTCTGAGCAGTGAAAGCACCTGGTCCTAAGCACTGCACCGCCAGGGAATTCCCAGGGGTGATTCTGAATAAGGAGAGTACTGGGGGGAGACCAGTCCTGTCAGAGACTGAAATGCATCCTCTAACTACACTAATTAGACTTGCGCCGGAGTGGCACGCAGGTGGGCAGGAAGATTAGTGGGACAGAATCTGGAGCCCAGATTGATTCAAGCGCTTAGAAGAGTTAACGTGTGGTAAAGGTGGTATTTTAAATCTGTGGGAAAGGATATTCTAAGGGTGCTGGAGTCTAAGGGGACAGCCTTCAGGGAAAATATGAAGTTGGGTCCACGCTTCACACCCACTTTGAACCAGAAGGATCAGAAACTTAAAGTAAAATCTTCCAAGTACTAGGAGGAAAAACACAGCTCACACACACGAGGAAAGGAGTGGAGGGTGTGGGAAGAGGTGTGGGTGCAGGGGCTCAGGGCACGTCAAAGCCAGGAGCCTGCAGTTTCAGAAATCCTGTTTAAAACCTTGGAGTTTGCACCATTTCTTTTCTTAACCCTAGGGGTGTATTTTAGGAGTACTGCCTTGAGATGAAGAAGCATTTATCTTCTGTTCCTAATAGCCACAGAGATTGACAAGTTTGTATTAAAATATGAGGAAGAGTTTATTTCTCTTCTGTTAAATACACATTAAACCTAATGTTTTTTGTTAGAAGTAGCTGTGAACTATGATGTGTTTTAAATAAAATGTCATTTCAACTACGTATGCATTAACCACGGATGCTTCCTTAACTTTTAAAATGGTTATTTCTGGACAGTGGGATTTTTTTTCCCACTTTCTTTGTAATTCTCTGCACTGTGTTATTCTTTTAATAACTTTGTATCATGGTTATAAAAACAATGAAGACAGTATTCCAGCTGTAAAATACACAATCCTATTAAAGAACAAAGAGCCAGTACTTCAGTCCCTCCACTGCAGGGGAGAGCTGAGAACACATTCTCATCCTGGCAGCGCACACAGAACCACCGCCTTCTGCGTGGAGCGGTTAGGCGGAGGGCCACCGGGACGTGTAGCTGCCCCGAGGGGATGAGGGGACGGACGCTGTGTGGTCCGTCCCTGAGGCCTGAGCAAGTTGGGAGCCTTCGAGGTACCCTGGGCTCTGGCAGAGGGGGGCCTTCAGGTGGCGGGGGCAGTGTTCCTCATACCGTGGGTGGCTGGACTGTCTTGTGGCTTCTGCTTCTCCTACATTTGGTTTGAATGTGAACCTCACAGGAGGCGTGTGAACCGATGGAGGGCAGGACCCAAGGCTTTCTTTACTGTCTCAGCCCCACAGGGCCTGGCGCGTTGGCTGCTTGGAGAGTAGCCCTCTAGGTGCTTGAGAAGCGAAGTTAGTTAATGGGAGATGTTTCGGGACGAACGGCAGAGCAAAGCAAAGGTCACACACTCTGCAGATGGCAGTTAGGAGCTCGCCCAGATGCTCCCGTCAGATTCATAAGCTGGGATCATGCAAGTTTAAACTTCTGAGAGCTGGTACAGAAATTGTCGTCTTTGTATAAGGAGGAGCCTGTCAAGCGGCGGTCTCCGTGGACACCGACCTTGGCCTCTCTCTTGCAGGTCTACCACACTTTGTTCTGGCCTCTCGAGTGGACAGTGGCCTGCAGAGACAGCAACACCTGTTACGCGAAGATTATCTGCAGTAAATTCGACAATGTACGTCATACGGTTGGAAGCAGGAATGTTCTAATTGTAAAACAAATCTTTTATTCTAGTATTTGGGTTTTTATAATCTCTTTAACGATAGCTCTAAGGGCCAGGTGGAAATCCTTGAAACTGTTACCCGGGCACTGTGTCTGAAGAGTGACAGCTGGGCAGTGACTTAACTTTTCAGAGTCATCAGAATGTGTCACTCCAGAGCTGTCTACCTTGGCAGTTTAGAACCACAGGATCTGTGAAAATTTGGGTCATCAGTGATGAAATTTAAGGAGTGTGTTTGTGTACATTTGGAAATACAGGCATACCTCAGAGATACTGCAGGTTAGGTTCCAGAACACTGCCATAAATCGAGTTTTGCAGTAACGTGAGCCACAAAATCCTTTGGTTTCCCAGTGCTTATGAAGGTTATGTTTACACTATATGGCAGTCTCTTATGTGTGCAATCGCGTTACGTCTAAAAAGACAATGTACGACCTTAATTTAAAAATATGCTAAAAAACCCTGACCATCACCTGAGCGCCAGCCAGTTGTAGCCCTTCTGCTGGCGCAGGGTCTCGCCTCCGGTGCTGGCGGCCGCTGACTGATCAGGATGGAGGCTGCTGAGGCTGGGATGGCTGCGGCCATTTCTGAGAACAAAGCCACCATGAAGTTCGCTGCACTGATGGCCTCTTCCTTTCATGAATGATTTCCCTGGAGCAGCAGTGCTGTTTGGCAGCATTCTACCCACAGAACTTCCTTCAAAACTGGAGTCGATCCTCTCAAGCCCCGCAGCTCCTTTATCAACGAAGTCTGTGTCACATCCTAAGGCCTTTGCTGTCGTTTCAGCTCTCTGCACAGCCTCTTCACCAGGAGTAGCTCCGTGTTAAGAAAGCGCTCTCTTTGCTCATCCACGAGAAGCGGCCCCTCATCCGTTCCCAGGTTTCATCGCAAGATGGCAGCCATTCAGTCCCATCTTCAGGCTCCACTTCTAGTTCTGGCTCCCCTGCCGTTCCCACCACGTCTGCAGTCCTTCCTCCATGAAGTCTCGACCCTTCAAAGTCATCCAGGAGGGCTGGAATCAGCTTCTTCCAAATTCCTCTTCATTTGGATATTCTGACCTCTTCCCATGAATCACAAGTGTTCTTTTTTTTTTTCCTCTTAATTTTTATTGGCCACGCCATGCGCGTGAGGCACGTGGGATCTTAGTCCCCCGACCGGGGATCGAACCTGCGCCCCCTGCACTGGAAGCACGCAGTCCTGACCACCGGACCGCCAGGGAAGTCCCGCAAACGTTCTTAATGGCATCTAGAACGGTGAATGTTTTCCAGAAGGTTTTCAGTTTACTTTGCCCAAATCCATCAGAGGAATCACCGTCTATGGCAGCTACAACCTAACAAAGTGTATTTCTTACATAATAAGACTTGAAAGTCCACATTACTTCTTGATCTACGGGCTGCAGAAAGGATGTTGTGTTGTCAGGCATGAAAACAACGTTAATCCCGTCGTCCATCTCCATCAGAGCTCTCGGGTGACCAGGTGCGTTGCCAGTGAGCAGTGACCTACTGCCCCTTTCTTGTACTTTTGTCCAAATTTCCATTTCTGGAGTGTCACGCCACCACTCACTGTCTTCCTGGAGCTATGCTGAAAACCACGGACAGGCTTCCATCTCTCAGAAGCTCCTCACTTTCATCAGTAAGTGGCTTCCCCCTCTCTGGGCCGCGCCTTCTCCCACTTTGCTGCACGTGCACCCCTCAGAGGTTCCCGTCCACGGCCCCCTGGGAGCGCAGCTCACGGGGTATCCGTTTGCCCACCTGCCGCGGGAGCCTGGAGAGTGGGGGGCACAGACTCCTGCCGCCTCTCATGCCCTCTCTCTTCACCTTGTGCACTTTAACCCTGAAGCTCTGGATGAAGAAAAGTGATGCGAAGACATGGAGAGAGGAAGCCTGAGTCCCGGGAGTGCACAGGGACGAACCCGCGTCCCCCGGGGCTGCATGCGCGCAGGGACGAGAGCCGTGCGTCCTTACGGCTCGCGGTCCCTGGGGTGGGGTGTCTGCTGAGCCGACTCGGAGCCGGGCAGCCTGCGTCCTGGGCTGGGAGTAGCGCCTGCTGCCTCCGAACTTAGCCTTATTCCAGCACCGGCTGTTAGTCGGGTTTTGTCGTGTTGTCATTTAGCGCGCTCTCAGTGTAATGCAGAAACGTCCATCGTACTGACAGACTCCTTCGCGCAGCAGGTAAATTGCCCGTTCCGGTAAAGCTGAGTGCGTGTTCACACAGGCTGTGCATTTACTGGCTCACCCAACAGATTCTCGCAGGGCACGGTTTCATGGTGCTCTTCTCTGCTCAGTTCAGCATTAGAGGTGCTTTTCTCTGGGAGTTGCTGTCAGTTTCAACGGTGAACTTGGGATGACAAGATCCCTCTTCAGATCCTTAACCTACTGGCTTCCCTTTGGAAGGATCGGGTGATAGGATTTCACGTCCTTGGACCGAAGGCCGGCGAGATCACCCAAGGATTTGCAGCCGCCATGAAATGTGGGCTCACGAAGCAGCTGCTGGACGACACCATTGGGATCCACCCCACGTGTGCACAGGTACGGACACGGGAGCTTGTAGATGTGGACTCGGTGTGGTTTGGAAAACTGTGATGAAGCATGTTGTCAATAGACAAATTTTATATTCATAACTGCTCTGTATGCCTTAAAGGATGATGTTGATGTCACGTTCAGGACGTGGTTTCTTAGAGCAGAGCTCCAGTACCGACAGCTAAGTGTGAATTCGTGTTGTTTCCTTCCCGTGGGCAGGTGTTCACCACCCTGGAGACCACGAAGTCATCGGGGCTGGACATCACGCAGAAGGGCTGCTGAGGCTAAGCCGCTGCTGTCGCTTTCCTTGTCCCGCTCCCGTTTCTGTGAAGACGGCATGCTCTCGGGTAAGCCCGGGGACAGCGTCGGGGCAAGGAGGCGGGACAGCAGCAGTGCCGTCCACCCGCCTGGCTGACGGGGAGGGGCAGCCACGCTGCGTCCTTGACGTCTTAGCTCGGAGCCGCCAGGTGAGCCAAGACTGACGTCTTCCCCATCAGCTCCCCCGACAGAGCTTTTAATCACACAACTCATCTAAGTCCATGTTCCCGGTTGCTACTGTTTTTATCCCCTTGCTTTCCTGAGTCCACGAGATATTTTCTTTTACGAAACTGACTATAAAGTGGGCATCTTCAGTGCATGGGCGTCTGGGACGCCCCCGTAGCTGCCGCAGAGCACTAGTGTGCCACCTTCTCCCGTGGGCGCGTGTGCAGCCGCCGGCAGGCCGCCTCGTCCTCTCCTGGTTCCCCACAGTGACCACCTGGCCGCTTTCCTCTTCGTGTCACTGGACTGAGCAGAATATCTCACGTCAGAGAGAGATGCTTGGACTTCGCATGTTGATCTTAAGAATAATATTAAAAAGTTCTCAATACTGTATTACGTGAAACGTAATTTAAAACTTTTTTATTTTTTTGAGGTACGCGGGCCTCTCACTGTCGTGGCCTCTCCCATTGCGGACCACAGGCTCCGGACGCGCAGGCTCAGCGGCCATGGCTCATGGGCCCAGCCGCTCCGCGGCATGTGGGATCTTCCCGGAGCGGGGCACGAACCCGTGTCCCCTGCATTGGCAGCAGACTCTCAACCACTGAGCCACCAGGGAAGCCCTAACTTTAAACTATTTAAGTGGTTGTTCTCAGTCTGTTTCCTTACAGTCGGGTTCAGTAAGTGAACAGGTCATGTTACGAGATTCCTTTTGAGTTTGCACCCCTGTCAGCATTTAAAAGGCCCTTGAGGTGGGAGGCCCACCTGGGGCCCTTTGGGAACCTTGTTTTCTTGGGAGCAGACCCCTCCAGCACCAGGTTGAGGGTTCCAGGCGGCAATGCCCTCCTGGGCCGTAAGCTGGCTGCCTGCTTCTGTGGTTAGAACATCTGGGCCTACGTTTTAAAAGACGCTCTAAGCCAGGAACCAATCGGGGCGCATCATCTGTGGGCGGGGCCGGGGCGGGGGTTGGGCACCCAGAGTAACGCACACAGGGTCCACTTACAGACCCATCTTTCCACTGGGGAGGCAGAAGCAAGAGAGGCGGTTGGAGTGATCGGGTCGTGTGTGCCCAGGGTGGCACGGCGAGTGGGGCAGGGGCCGGGCTCTCACCTGGCACGCCCACGGCCAGCCCAGCCCTTCACAGCCCCAACCCCCGTGTGAGCTCAGAGGGGCCGATGGGGCCCTGGGAGCGTGCCGACGCTCCCCCGCTGCTCCTTCTAAGCCGTGGTCCAAGACGCCGTGGCCCAGAGAAGAGTCAAGGGAACCTAAGTCAGGCTTAAGGCTGTGGACAGCCTGCTGGGAAGTCCAGCTCCTGCACAGCCCTGGAGGCCCGTGTGGACCCGTCCACCTCCCTCCCAGGCTCCTGGGAGTCTCCTGACAGCACAGCCGTCTCTGCAAACCTCCTCCTCCGTCTCACTCTCCCTTTCTTCTGTGACCAAGAGGTTGGGCCTGCGCGGACCTCTGGACCAGGCTGGCGTCCCCAGCACTGCTCGCCCGGGGACGGGACACCACAGGCCCCAGGTCAGGCGTGACCGCCCGGGCCCGAAAGGCTGCCCCCACCTCAGGGCACGAACAGCTCCGGGGAGGTCCCTGCAGGGCTCCCCTGGGACCAGTCGGCAGCTCAGACCTGCCCTGTCCTGCGTCCCTCCCTCGGCAGGTCCCTCGACTAGAACCCGCATCTCGGGGCTGCTCCGGGGACCCCAGCTGACACGCTCCCCACGTGTTCGCTCGCAGATAAAGGCCTAGGACATCAGGGCAGGAGGAGGCCTTGCTTTTTATACCATTTGCCTCTCCTCTTCTCCAGTCCCCACTTGGGACACAAGTGCCCTGGCCACGCTCGCTGTTGCTAGGCCGGTGGCGACCCTGACGGTTCTGAGCCTGGCGGGGCCTCCATGGGGAAGCAGGCCCCGGAGGTGCGCCCTAACCAACCGTACTCCCCTGCGTTGGCCCAGCCCGACGGTTCCGGGGCTGCAGCTAGGGCTCAGTCAAGGTCAGCCAGAAAAGGAGCTCTAACGCCACCAGGGCGAGTTGTTCGCTATTTCTTGGCCTTCTCTTGCACTTAGTCTGAAGGAGGGCTAGGGGGCTCTGCCACCAAACGTGTAGGTGTGGGTGCTCCCGTCCGGGGTCCTCGAAGCTGGAACGTCCGCCAGCCCAGCCCTCACGCAGCTGCCCTCACGGCCATGCCCCGGCCAGCAGGGCTTCAGGCTGGATTCCAACCCACGTGGCTTAGTGGCTGCAGTGTCACTGATTGTGACCTCAGGGGCTTCTGATGCTGCAATGAGCCTGTGGGCCTGGCCCCTGGGGCCCTGGGGCCGGTGCTCCAGGTGCTCACCTGGTGCATGGCAGCCAGGACCGTAGCCAGCGTCTCCCCCCCCACCCCGCTCTGGCGTCATTCAGGTGGCCCGGTGAGTAGCTGGCCCCTTGGGGGGTTCGCTCACTCACTCCTTTCTGGCTGCAGGCTCCCTGCTGGGGGGGCTGGCTTGGGGGCGTGGGCAGTGGCCCTCACATCGGCATCTTCCTGGGCAGGGTCAGTGCCAGGCCCTGCGATCCATACCCTGACTGGGTCCCTGCTGGGAGCGGGGAGGCAGCCTGTGTGGCTGGGAAGGGCAGCCCCAAGTCGGCTTGGGGAGCAGCAGTGGGACGGAGGCCTGCCCCGGACCCGGCAGGGCCCTCCTGCCCCGCGGGAAGCAGGCTTGGCACAGTTTGCAGGGCCAGGCCCAGGGCTTGGAAGGTCTGCAGGTGGGGCCCAGTGGGCGTGGGGTGCTGTCGCCCAGCCCCTCCAGGACTGCACCACGTGGCCCAGACACAGCCTGGACCCCACCTCTTCCCCACGTGCTGGGGGAGGGGGGATGCAGGCAGAGCAGTTAACTTTTTTTTTTTTTTTTTTGTGGTACGCGGGCCTCTCACTGCTGTGGCCTCTCCCGTTGCGGAGCACAGGCTCCGGACGCGCAGGCTCAGCAGCCATGGCTCACGGGCCCAGCCGCTCCGCGGCATGTGGGATCCTCCCGGACCGGGGCACGAACCCGTGTCCCCTGCATCGGCAGGCGGACTCTCAACCACCGCGCCACCAGGAAAGCCCAGCAGTTCACCTTTTAGAGCCTCAGTTTCCTTACCTGAAAATGGGATGATGGTAATATGTCCTCCATCAGATGGAAACATTAAACAAGGTCCTGCACGGAGCTTAACAGGCACTTCACCTCCTGTGCGGACCCAGCCCCGTCCTGTACCAGGGCCCTCTCCTGGCTCCTCGGGGGAGGGGGGCTGAAAGCTTTACCTGATAGCAAAGGGCTGGGGGCCAGGGCCACTGACAGGTCCCTGGTGTCCTCGTAACAACCCTGGTCCCACGTCAGAGGCCACAAAGGCCCCTAGCCTGCGCTGGTGTGGAGCTGCCCCGTCCACACGGCCCTTTGCCGGCGGCAAGTCAGGGTCAGGAGGACTCCTTGGTGGGGCCCGGCCTCCAGGACGCTGTGCTCGGGGCTCACAGGCCAGGGCTTCCTGCGTGGCCTTGTCCAGGTGCTCTGTGCCCAGTGGGGCCATCCAGCCTCACGGCCAGCACGCTCTGTCACAATGCCGGGGCACCTGCCCCAGGCAGCCCTCGAAGCCCTCCGGGGGAGCAGCCTGGCCCATCTCTCCACCTCTCCCCCAGGAGAGAAAACCCAATCCCCACTGGGACAGCGGCCTCCTGGGAACCCAGACCCCAGGCTTGGGAAGGGGCGCCTTGTTTTCTGGCGGCTTTGCTTCAGATTTCAGGAGATCCATTATCATGCAAAGTGTTGTCATGGAAACCCAGCTGCTGGGACTCCAGAGGGTTGGGTGGGCAGCCCCAGCCTGGGATGGGGGGTGGGCTTCAGGTCTGGCAGGGAAAGAGGAGCCAGCAGCCAGTGGCTGCCCCGCTCCAGAGGGGTGTGGCGGGGGGAGTGATGCCGGGGCCAGACGGCCTGTGTGTGTGTGCTCGCGCTTGTCTGTGGTCAGACGCGGTGCTGGGGGGACCTGACCAGCCTTCGCCTTCTCCGCCTGGTTCCTGGCGGCTCAGCCAGTCCCACGGCGGGGGACAGGTGCGTGCTGCTGTGAGATGCCTTACTTGGGAGCAGCTCCCGCGGCTCGGTAGGGGTGGGAGGTGAGAAGGGGGGAAAGAGGCACTCCATGTAGTGTCCCCACGGTGGGCAACTCCGCCCAGTCCTGCCAGGTCCTCCGCGGGCCGTGCTGTGGGGAGCGCGCCCCGGAGCTGTCCTGGTCAAGGGGCCGGGCAGCCCAGCTTTCCTTCCCCACCCTGTCCCTGCGTCGCCAGCGGGGCTGCTTCCAGGGCACTGGCTCCCGGGAACCTGTCTGGCCCGGGAACCTGTCTGGCCCGGCGCAGTCAGACCCGCCCGTCAGGCGTGTCCGTGGGTGGCTGACAGCATGCACCCGATCCCCACCTGGAACCAGGGCCTCGGCCGGCGCTTCGGGACCTCCCACGCTGGGAGCCTCCGCGCCTGTGGAGCACGGGGTGCCGGCAGGTGGCCGGCATCGGCCCACGAAGTTCACGCACGTGCGGAGGAGCTGGCTGTGGGGACCACGGTGTAGCCACATTAGGACAGCCGCTGGGGTCAAGGGGCACATGAAGCCCCAGTGGTCAGGGCTTAACCCCAGCCCTTCTCAGCCCTGACTTGGGTTACCCTTACTCTTGGGTGCCTTAAAAGAGAACCACTCGTAACTGCTGGGCAGGGAAAATGACCCAGCGACTCGAAAACCACGAGGCAGTTCCCTTTAAAACTAAAAATGGGCCTCCGTCAGCCTGGTGACTGCACTCCTAGGCGCCCACAACAGAGAAACAAAGTCTTGTCTTCGTGCAGAAACTTGTACGTGAACATCTGCAGCAGCTTTATTCGTAACACCTCCAGCCTGGGAACTGCCCCGGGGTCCCGTGGGTGACAGTGGGTCCAGCTCAGCCCTGGGCGGGAGCCCCCGCAAACCCAGCCCTGCGACGGCAGGAGGACGCCAGTCTCCAAAGGGCGCCGGCCGCGCGATCCCACCCGTACAACCCCGTGCACGTCCTCACACAGAGGGGGCAGATCCGTGGTGGCCGCGGCTGGGGTGCGGTGGAGGAGGATGTGGCTGCCGGCAGGGGAGCAGCTGGGAGCCTCCTGGGGCCGGTCAGCCGAGCGTCCCCTCGACCGTGGGGCGACACGGAGCCGCACACGGCATAGAACCGCATCGAGCTGCACGCTCACACACACACATACAAACATACATACACCCTAACACACACACACACACACACACACAGCAGAGCAAGCATCCTGGAGCGGGGTGCTGAGGCGGGGCCCCGGCTCACCGGCAGTTCACAGCCCTCCCCTCGGCCCCATCTCCCGGGCAGACAAGGGCGGGCGGTCAGTCAAAGGGAAGCCATGCCATCCAGGTCCCGACTGGCTCCTCCCGCCTGTCTTCCAGCTGTGGCTGAAGGGCGAACCCCAGCTTAGCCCCCTTCTGCGATGGACGTGAAGGCCCCCAAGGGGTCCCACCAGGGTAAGAAGAGTAAGAACAGGACCGAGGAGAAGTTTGCCAGGAAGTTTCCGTACAGGTACCAGACCCTGAGCGTGGACTCTGACCCCTGACCCCAGACCCTAACCCTGGACCCTGAGCCCAAGCCCTAACCCCGAGCCCTGAGCCCAGGCCCTGAGCGTGGACCCTGACCCCTGACCCCAGGCCAAGCCCTGCCTCCCCGCAGGCACCCCAGGAACGCACTCTGGGGCGCAGAGCTGGAGCGGGGCAGTCCTCTGTCCACAGGGAGCTCCCTGACCAGCTCTGCGCTCTGTGACGGGGTCCACCTTCGCCCCCACCCCACCCTGAGCCAAGGGCCTCCAGAGAGGGGCCCAGGGCCCCTGGTCCACCCCAGAGCCATAGCCAACCGCTTCCTTTGGGCCAGTGGCCCTGTCACCCGTTCACAGCACCTGCTCCTGTGAGGGTGTGATGGGATCCGGCTGCGGGAGGCTG
>NW_020175040.1:3003881-3022406 GCF_003031525.2 Neophocaena asiaeorientalis asiaeorientalis
GGGGCAGGTGTTTGCAAAGCCCCAGGGCACTCAGGAGCCAGCAGAGACAGCTGTGTGCTGAGCAGGCAGGCGGGGCCTGGGAGGGAGTGGGAGGGCTGCCAGCTGCCCAGAGCGGAACCTTTGGGGCACACGGCTTCCTCTCCAGCGCCCGCAGCAGGCGGGGCTGGACACCTCACCTCCACCCTTGTTCTGTCGCCAGGCCCCAGACTCTGTCCTGTGAGGCCCAGTGTGGCAGACGCACGTGGCAGAGTGGCCCTTACGTGAAGCAAGGGGAGGCTTACACCTGGGGCCTGGGGCTCTCGGGGCCAGGCCGCTGCTGCGGGGCCGAGACATAACTCTGGGCCTGCTGCTGGCCCAGATCTCAGCTCCACTGCTTCCTAGCCGTGTGACCTTGGGCAAGTCACTTAACCTCTCTGTGCCTCAGTTTCCCCATCCATAAAGGGCAGAGCAATACCTACCTCCCGGCATGGTTATCAAGCACTCAGAGCAGCGCCTGGAACGTGGAAAGTTCCAGGCGAGCGAGAGCTATTCCACATGGCTGGGCTGTAGCCCCCAAAGATGCCAAGTGCTCCTGTAGGTTTTCCTGGCTGACGGAGACCAACGCGGAGCCCCTGCAGCCCTGGGAGGTCACGAAGACGAGCAGCTCGCTGCGGGAGCAGCTGCCCCTGCAGAAGACGTTGGTGCCCACGAGGTCCGTCCCGGTCAGAGGGTGAGTCTCAGGCCGGATGTCACCGGCGCTGCCTGCGGACCGTGCCGCCCGGCCTTCCACCTGGTCCACACACGAACACACTACGTCCAGGCTGAGGAAACTGGAGCCCCGGGGAGACACTAGAGCCCGCGGTCCCTCCCGCAGCCGGCAGGGCAGCTCGGGCGGGCCTGGCCTCACCTGGGGCCTCGTCCACGCGTGGGGAATCAGGGCTGAGCATAGAGTGGAGGAGAGCCAGCTCTGGGGGTTGGAGGGGTCGGCAGGGGACCCGCACTGGGCAGCGCGCACACACACACACACACCGGGGATGGGGGGGACGACACGTAACGAAACACCTAGACACCTTGGTTTGCACATGCAAACCTAAAGGCGCACAGACACATCCACCCGCCCTGAACCGGGACTGGCACTCAGGTGTTAGACACAGAAGGGCCTCCCCGCTGCCCCCCAGGACCCCAGCCCCAGGCCCACGGCCTGCGACTCCTCCAGCAAAGAGACGTGAGTGGGCACGCAGGTCCTCAGAGCTGAGGCCCCTGGCTCCACACTCCGTGTATAACCCTGGCGAGTCACAAAGATGCACACCATACCCTGAACGGACACCCCGAGAGGCAGCGCACACGTGCACACCCGCACACGCACCCCTACAGAAGCGCAGATGGTGCCCATCCCCCACCCACGCTGGCCCAGGCTGTGGTCCTGCGTCTCAGCACCCCTCCCTCACTGACAGGCTGGGGGCTGGGGGCACAGGTGTCGCTGGGTCTCAGCTTCTCCTGTGAAGGGGTCAGGCAAGTCACGGTCCTGTGCTGGCAGTGAGGTTGTGCGTGGCCAGCTCCTTTGTGCTGGACGGAGTCTGAGGCCTGCCCCCCTGGACTGCCCTCCCTCACACCCTGAGCCCCTTGCAGTGGGTAGACCACCAGGTGCTAAAGGCCAGCGCTTATTTGAGAGGTAATGGGAGCCACTGAAGTCTGGGAAACAGGAGTGGGAGGGTGGTCTCACGTGGAGCTGGGGAGGGTGGTCCAATGGCGGAGTGGGGAGCCTGGTCCACGGGGAGCAGGGAGCTTGGTCCAGTGGGGAGCTGGGGAGGGTGCTCCACTGGAGGAGGTGGGGAGCTTGGTCCAAGGGGAGGTGGGGGGTGTGGTCCAAGCAGAGCGCGGGAGGCGTCAGGCTGCTGGATGTCTAGGCGGGTGGCTGTTGGGAGGCGGCGTGTCCGCGCTGGGAGCAGAATCTTGGTTGCGCCCCGGCTGACTTCTCTGAGGGGGGTTGGGGAGGCTCCCGAGGGTCAGCGCGGCGGCGCTCTGTGTGGCTTCTCTAGGCTGAGGGCCCCGGATTTCCTTCCACTGTCCAGCCTCCGGCCGCCACCGTCACCACCAAGCAACGTCTGGGAGCTGGTGCTGCTGAGCCGCCGCTTCCCCGGGTCCGCGCTTCCCCTCACCGGCCGATGCCGCCCGCCCCCGCGGGGGCCCCTCCTGGAGCCCAGCTCTGCGCCGCCTCTCTCTCGGCCACCCGCTCCCCGGGCGCTCAGGGCAGCGGCTCCGGGAGCTCCCTTCAGGCTAAGGTGACCTGTGGGGAGGCGGGCAGCCCTGAGGAGCCCCGGAAAGGTCGCCCCGCGAATACACGCTGCAGGTTCCCACCCCCTTGGAAGGTCGTCTGCATGTCCGGCTGTGTGTTCTCATCCATAAAATGGGGTGACGGTCAATTCTGCAGCGTGTGAATATCATTTCCAAGAACCTATCCCAAAGCTGTGCTCACACATGTAAGTAAAGATGTTTGGACAATGATATTCATTCCAGCGCCGCAGGAAATCGCAAGTGATTGGAGGCCACCTAAATATCTGTTAATGGCGGCTTTAAATCATGCCACAGCTGCACCGCGAAGCATTAGACAGGCATTAGAAAGAAGCAGCAGCCCTTTACATGCTGATCTGGAACAATCTACAAAGGACGTTCTGGTGTTTTTTTAGAGCACAGCAGGGAGTGTCTAAAATGCTGCCATCTGTGTATATTAGAAAGCGGTGTGTGTGTGTGTGTGTGTGTGCGCGTGTGTGTGTGTGCACGTGTGCGTGGGCATGTACACGTGGGTGCGAGTGTGGAGCAGGTAACTTTTGGGTAGAAAAGCTGGGGACTTGGAGACGGGCATACCGTTTTCTAAATGTTTACTGCGTGAACCTAACAACCTCGTTGTGGGTGTTTCACAACTCTGAAGAGAAGACTTGGGGAATGGAAGAGGGGCTCCCGGTGCGCTGCAATCCGGCCTGCGGAATCCCCTGGCATTCGTAGGAGCGGCATATGTGGGAGGGTGGCGGCTGAGGATGTAAAGGTTCCCCTCTGTTCTACTAAGACAGGGGCTAGGACGTCATCTTGGAGCCTTGGGAAAGCACTCAGACTGGGACCCTCACTGTAGCCCTCCCCCTGGGAGAGAGAAGGGGGTGGGGACCCTGGGGAGGCCCAGGGTGGCCGCCCTTAGCAATGTGGACAAGTGTCCATCTCTTCCCAATAGATGTTTGGTTGTTTCCACTCTTTGCTGTGGTGGGTGAGGCTGCTCTGAGCCTTCCTGTCCGGTCCTGTCCCCTGGCACGTTGTCTCCAGAGAAGACTTGCTGGCCAGAGTGCCCCTGAGCACCCACCCTCACCTGCAGGCACCACACTGTTTCCCGAGGGTCCCTCTGCACGTGGCCATGAGCAGCTGACAGACAGAGGCTCCTTCAGCCCCACCTCCAGGCTGCACTGGCTGTGGCTCCTGAGCGTTTAGGAAACGGAGCTGGAGGGCGCGTGGGGCAAAGCCGGTGGTTCTGTCGTAGAAAAAGCTCAGCCAGTCCCCTGAATCCAGTCCTAAAATGTACTGCTCGTCAGGGGCTCCTCCTCTGCGAGTTCTCGCTAAAGAGAGAACGTTTAGGGAGTAAGGAACTCTCTGTTGGTCTCGATGTGTGCTGAGCGTTCGTACACGAGGTCCTCAGAGAAGAAAACGAGTTTTGGGAAGCACCTCACAGACAACGCGCGACACGCTGCATGTCTGACAGCAGGAGAGGCTGAGCAGGGTTCTCGGTGCAAAGTCACCCCACGGACCAGAGAAATGACCACGGTGGCCCGTGTGGCGCGTGGGGCGTGTTGCCAGAGTGCAGGGGCAGCCGCCCAGACCTCGATTGTCCTGGTGCCCTGAGTGCCAGCAGAGCCAAACGTACAGCACAGGGCTGAGGACTACTCCTAAGGAGGAGGTCGCGGGTGCCGGCCCGCCTTCTAGGAGTTTCTCCTACAGTCACACGCGTGCGTAGGACCGGGTGTGTGCAAGGACGCAGGTGTGCCTAAATGCCTATCGCTGAGGGACCAGTGAAATAAAAGCAAGTCTGCAGTGGGCAGTGGCTCCTCCCCAGAGCGGGTCTGGAGACAGGGATGTGGATGCAACTGGTTCAGTTGGGGGGAGGTTCCAGGAAGCGCCACCGAACAGCAGGGAGAGCCTCACCGCAGGCACCTGGGGCTGAGTCCCGGGAGACCTCTGCAGTTTCCCACCTGAGGGGCAAAAGCTGCAGGGCCGGCCCCCTTGTTCCACCAGACGGGGCTGACGGCTTTTCCCTGGAAGCAGGCACTTCGAAGGGCGCTCCCTCTGCCTCCGCTGCGGCTGGAGAAGCTTCAAGGCGTGGTCCGGCGGGTGAGGGGTGGGGGTGGGGTGGGAAGTGGGGCTCTGCCTGGAGACGGAAAGTGCACCATCCCTCCAGGCCCAAAGAACCTGGGGGTTATTTTAGCAAACTTTTCAACCATGGAAATAGGCCTCCCAGGAAGCTGCTTGAATGACAAACGCCACAAAATAAAACCGAAAACAAAACAAAAAACAGAAACCAACACCACAACTACGAAAATCTGGGAAACATTTTCCTGACAATGAAAGCCCTAAAAGGCGAAAGAACGCTGAAACTTCTTTTAAACAAGTCTTTGTAAACCAATCCGCCTACATCCCTTCCATCCCTGGGAAGGTGCTGACCGGCACCACCCAGTTCTGGAGACTGAGGAACTGGGAAAACGAGACAGTGGTGAGCAAGGTAGACGCTTGGGACCTTCAGCTGGTGATCTCAATCCCTTTAGGAACTTATGTCTGGTTTTAGTAGAATCCCTGAGGGGGCTGCCTGATTGAGAGCCCCTGGGCGCCCTCACGACTTGTCCAGCTCTGCCCATGAGACCCTGCCTCTCTCGGATCGTCCAGTGACCCAGCCGGGACCCCAGCTCTGGGAGGCTGGCTGACAGCCTGTGCTCTGGGAGGACAGGTGTTCTGGCACCAGCGAGAGAGCTCGGAGCAGGCAGATACCCCAGGCGAGGGCAGCGCACAGGGGAGGGCCGTGTGGCGGGCTGTGGAGAGTGTGACACGGAGACACGGGGCGCGCGCACTGCTGCCCCACCTGAGGGAGTGACAGCACGCAGTGTCACGGCAGATCAGGAGGGTGACTTGTAATTGTGATGCCCCTGGGGTGTGGCTTCTGGATGGAGGTAACTCAGCAAACAGGTCACATCACAGGCTGCGTGGGTGCTGAGTGAGCTTGGAACAAAGCTGTGTGTCATGGGGCATCGACGGCAAGATGTAACACAGTGTGTGTGTAGCTTCTGAGGGGGGATCCTCATTGCCAAGCAGCCCAACACACACTACACACACACACACCCCACAAACCCCAGGGCAGGAGGCAGCCCGAAGCGCAGGGCTCGGCTGAGCTGGTTTGGCTTTAAGCCTCGACCCAGGCAGAGTAAAAGGATAGGTTTCCCCCAAGTGTCATTGTCGCCCCTTGAGCCAGAATGTAGCACGCTCCCCATGGTGTACCCCCTCCCTATCCCGCTCCCCACATAACCTCTGGTACCTGTGGGCTGCTGTGAAGGTGACCCAGGCTCAAGGTCAGACAACCTCATGCCCCCAGAACAAATGGCAAAATGAGACACAGAAACTCTAAAATGTCAGAAAGTAACAAAACACATTTACTTCAAAAACGTGAGCTCCCCAGCTCACCAAGGCCGTGTAAAGTCTGCCACGACGTTGCAACCTGGGCTCTGTGGGCTCAGGAAGACCGAGTGGGACAGAGACCAACGGTGGGGCCGGAACAGGGCCCTCGGGGAGCTCCCGGCTCGGGACGCCCAGGTGGCCGGCAGCTCAAGATCGCCGCCTGGGCGGAGCTGGCGACAAGGCTGGTCTTGCCCTGGGTCCGGCCCGGGATGGGGGGTGGCCTTCTCTCCTTGTCCAGGGCCGTCCTCACCAGGGCAGGTGAGGTGGGGAGGGCCCCGGGATGGGCCACAGGCTGCGCCGAGCCAGCGTTCTAATCTTGCGCCACGGATAGGTTCCGGGACAGAGTGGACAAAAAACAGGCGCTCATGGGCTTCCCTGGTGGCGCAGTGGTTGGGAGTCCGCCTGCCGTTGCAGGGGACGCGGGTTCGTGCCCCAGTCCGGGAAGATCCCACATGCCGCGGGGCGGCTGGGCCCGTGAGCCATGGCCGCTGAGCCTGCGCGTCCGGAGCCTGTGCTCCGCAACGGGAGAGGCCACAACAAGGAGAGGCCGGCGTACCGCAAAAAAAAAACAAACAAAAAACAGGCGGTCGCAACCTAAAAACCTATTATCCCATCCTCAGCCACTCAGGGGTCCTGGGGAAGCACCCGCCGGCTGGGGCGCTTCGAGGAAGCAGGCGGCAGGCACCCAGGGGTCCAGCCACCCCCCGCGGGGAGGTGGGCTGCACGTGGGCTGCACCAGGGCTGCACAGGGGATGCGGTTGGGCGGGGTGGGCGGGCCGAGGGTGAGAGAGCGCGGGGGCGGCGGCTCTCCGGGCGGAGTCAGGGCCCAGCAGCCTGCGCAGTCTCCGCGCCCCATCCCCCCGCCCGCAGGGCTAGCGCAGCCGCACGTAGGAGGGAGCGGAGTAGTTGAAGAGCAGGAAGTCCATCCTGTAGAGGCCGTAGAGGCGCTGCTGGTAGAAAGGGCTGATGTCGTGGAAGAGACGCGCGGCACGGTCGCGCGCGGCGGCCTGGGCCCAGGACGGCGGCTCGGGGAAGCGCAGGCCGGGCGCGCCCACCAGGCTCAGCACAAAGGCCGCGTCCTCCGCCAGCGTCTCGAACTTGCCCACGACGTCGTAGCGCAGGCGGCACGGGTGGCAGAGCGCGTGGGCGCGCTCCCAGTGCTCGTTGAAGGGCCCGTCGCGGCGCGTGCGCGGGTCCAGCAGGTAGGCCAGGAACTCGGCGAAGCGCACGTCGTGGCCGCGGACCAGCGCGTCGGGGCCCGGGCGCGGCCGCAGACGGCGCACGATGCCGGTGCCGAAGCGGCGCTGGAAGGTGGCGCCCCAGGGCCGCTGCAGCTTGTTGCGGTAGGCCGAGGCCAGGCGCTCGAAGGGCTCGCGCACAAACAGGAAGGCCAGGTAGGCGCGCAGGCGCCGGTTCACCTCGGCCGGACTGAAGTCGGCCAGCGAGGGCAGGCGGCCGGGCGCGTGCGCCTCGTGCGCGGGGATGGCGCGCGGGTCTCCTGGGCCGCGGCCGCTCAGCGCCAGCAGCACGCGCTTCCAGTTGGTGCAGGCCACCTTGGGCACGTAGCAGTAGAGCAGGCCGTGCGCGTCGTCCACCAGCACGTGCCGCAGGTCCTCCGGCCGCAGCAGGCGCTGCCGGCGCGTGTGGTGGCTGCAGGCGCGGCGCAGCAGGTCGCGCCGCTGCCGGTGCACCTCGGCCAGCGCGGAGCGTGGGCCCTGCGGGGACAGGACGGGGGTGGGTCAGGGCCGCGTGGGAGACAGGGGGCCTGGATGGGGGGAAATGAATCTACCCGGCCTGAGGCACGTGCAGGATGTGACTGATCGCGTGCACGGCACTCTGGACCCCGAGAGCCGGAGAACGGACGTGCGACGTCAGAGTCAGCCTGGTAAAGAAGTCTGACGTCAGAGCGCCAAGCGCCGGGGCAAACTGAGTATCTGCTCACCGTTCCCTAAAACCGGGGTGGGGTGTAAGACCAGTAGGTTACACAGTAGTAACGTCTGGAGGATGGTGATGAGACCTGTGCCGTACCAGGGGCTGCTGGTCTCAGAGCATCTTGAGACGTAAGCAGTGCGTGTCCCGATGGCTTAAATTGGCCTCAGCTAGCTTTTCTGTTGCTTGCAGCCCCATGAATACCAAGACAGGCACTGCTTTCTCCATTTTACAGAAGAGAAAACAGCCTCAGAGGAAGTGGGTTGCCTGCAGCTGTCAAGGAGAGAAGCTGGGACTCCACCTCGGGTCCCTCAGGATTCAGAAGCCGGGGCTGTGCCCACCGGTTCGGGACGGAGTCCTACAGCCACAGCCCTCATCCCTGCCAGCCTAGCTGACCCTCAGCCAGGGTCTAGTCCTTACGAGCTCTGTGCCCTTCTCAGGGTCCTTGGCCTTCCTGTGTCAAGGCACAGTGCCATAGGTAAACGGGGATAACGACGCCCCATCGTACAGGATTGCCGCGAGGCCTGCGTGGGCTCCCAGAACTCGAGTGCCCGGTGCACGGTCAGCACTTGTCGATCAGACCGTTTCTCTGCTGTTGTTTGTCCAGCTGCAGGATGCCTTGACATGTAACGGCCACTGGGCCCTCAGGCTGCGAGGGGGCCGAGCCAGCCCCACCAAGGCTTCATGTTCCCTCAGAAGCCTGCTGAGAGGCTGGCCTGCCCTCCGCTCGCCGTGTGGCCCGGGGCAAGCCTGTCACCCTCGCTGAACCAAGGCCTCCCATCTGCCCCCACCAAGGGCGTGGGTGCCGTGGGCTCAGCCCTCAGGGCTTCGTTGAGCAGCCGCCTTCCCCAGCCCAGTGTGGTCCTTGCCCCGCTATGGCCCTCGGCCACCGCCACGTACTTGGTGCCCCCATCTGCATCTGCAGTGTCCCTCTGCAGGCCCCGTGTCCTTGCTCAGAGAGGGTCGGTCTCCATCTACACTGCGGCCTCCCGCCAGAGCTCAGGGCAGGCCGGTGCGGGAAGCCATCAGATGCCATCCTCCCCCCGCGGGACCGTCAGCGCCTCAAGGGCAGGGACCCGGGTGACCCGCGGGCGCTCGGTCGTGCTGAGTGTGCCTGCTGGGGTGCGTGTGAGCCGGACGTGTGCTCCCAGTGGGCACAGTGTGTGGTCCCTGCAGGTCCCCCCGTTGGTGAGGGGGCGCCCGCCTGTCTCCCTCTGTCACAGCAGGACTGAGATCGGGGGTCCCTTGGCTGCCGCCTGTTGCCGCGGGTGGCACACAGCCCGCTGGTCGTTCTGTCCACCACGTGGAGCAGTGCTGCAGAGAGCGTGGCCTCAGTCCACAGCTGGAGACCCCCGGTCTCGGCCTGCCCCACGATTTGCCCTGCCGCAGCCCAGCATTCCCTCCCGGACAGAGGCTAGCTGTGGCTGCAGCCCCGCGGCAGCAGGTCCACGTGGGAGCTCAGGGTTTCCTGTGGCTGGAGGCAGAGAGAGGGACGGGGCGTCCGTCCACCTACCTGGTCCAGGTCGTAGAGCATCTGCAGGGGACTCTTCCTCTTGCCACCAAGCCAGCTGGAGCCCACGGCCCTGTTTTCAAACGCTGGGGGTGCAAGGAGAGGGGCGCTCACTGCTGCACCAGACAGACTGGCCGTGTTCCTGGGGGCTTGGCCAACTCACCTCGGCACGTTGGATCCACCTCTGGGACTCAGTTTCCCGCCTGCCTCTGGGGGCACTGACAGGGCCCGTCGTCCACCAGGGCGGGGTGCTTGGTGTCACTCCTGCCCCCACGTCCTGCCCTCCGGGAATGCCCTGAACCCCCAGGCTCTGCCACCTCCATCTGCCTTCATCTCACGCCCCACCTCTGCCGGCCACCTGCATGGAGCCCTGAGGGTTAGGGCTCAGCAGGCTGGCTGGGTCCAGCCTCCCCTGGCCCCGGGCACAGGCAGACAGAAATGGCTAGGCAGCAGCGGACACGGCACAGCCAAGCTGCCGGCTCTCTGGTGGTGAGCAGGTGACCAGCTCAGGTGACCCGCAGGGGACACCTGCAGTGGCCTGTACGTTCCCTGCTGGTGTGTATGTCGCCTCACGGTAAATGCAGGTTTTGCTCTCGCCCAGACTGGCAGCCTCCGAGGGCAGGGATGCTCTCTGTCTCATCGCTGCATTCCTCAATCTTCCCGAAACTACCAAACACTCATGTTTTTATTAAAGGTGATTATAGTTATTAATAAACTAATAAATTATAATGCAGTCTTTAAAGAATCACCCAAATTGGCAAGTCTCTGGCTAGACTGACCAAGAAAAAATGAAGACGCAAATTACTAACAATGGGAATGAAAGAGGAGACATTAGTAGTGGACCTTACAGAAATAAGAAAGGGTTGAAGAATACAATATAAGCACCTGTACAACGGCAGATTTAACCTATGAAACTGACAATCTAGAAAGACACAACTTTTGAAACTCAAGGAGAAATAGAAAACCTCAACAGACATATAACAAGTAAAGAGATGGAATTAGTAATTTTTAAAAATTTCCACAAAAGCCCAGGATCAGATTGCTTCACTGGTGAATTTTACCAAATATTTAAAGAAAAAGTAACACTAATCTCTACCAAACTCTTCAACAAACAAACAAGCAAACAAAACAGAAGAGGAGAGAACACTTCTCAATTCGTGATATGAACCTAGTTTTACCGCTGATACCAAAACCAAACGTCACAAAAAAAAGAAAACTATATACCAGTATCTCTTATGAATATAGATGCAAAATCTTCAAGGAAGTACTAGCGAACTAGATCCATGAACATGTGAAAAGGGTTATACACCATGACCGATTGAGATTTACTCCAGAAATGCGAGGTTGGTTCAACATAAAAATATCAATCGAGGTAGTACACCATGTTAATAGAATAAAGAAAAAACCCCACATGGTCATAAAGAGATGCAGAAAAAACACTGCACAAAATTCAGTACCGTTTCACGATGGAAACACTAAACAAGCTAGGAATCGAAGGGAACTTCGTCAAACTGATAAAGGCCATCTGGGAAAACCCCACAGCTAACACACTTAATGGCCATAAAAAGGAGTGAAGCGCTGACACCTGCTACCTTGTGGCTGCACCTTGTAACCTGACACTGAGCGAAACAAGCCTCACGGAAGGCGCCAGCCACATTGTTTGACTCCCTCTGTACAAAACGCCCAGGACAGGCAAATGCATAGAGGCAGGAAGTAGATGAGTGGTTTCCAGGGGCTCTGGGTGGGGTGGGGGAGGGGCAGGCAGGCAGGCAGGCACTGGGAACATGGGGCGCAGGGCTAGGGGCTAACGTTCTGGGTTTGTACAGCCGTGAGAGTGCATCGCCTTTGAATATGCTAAAAACCACTGTACACTTTAAAAAGGTGAATTGTATGGAATGAGAGTATTATCTCAATAAAAATAAATAGTATTGACCATAAAAAGTAATATATACAACGACGTGTAAGTCTGGTTTACAAATTTAAATACATTCAATGGATACTGAGAAATCAGTGAATTCATAATAATGTGGGGTATTCATAAGAGGAATGTCTTTAAGAATTCAGGATCATATGAGAAGATAATATATTCATAAAAAGAACGAACGGTTCCAAGATCCTTGGCTTTCAACCAAATGAAGAGTCTTAAAATGCTGCCCGGATTCAAGGCTTTTCCTTAAGATAAGTCTTTGACAAACAAGCAAACCTGGAAAATCTGATGCACTGATCTGTTGGCCAACTGACCACAAGCAGTGGTTCTCCAGCTTAAGCGTGCACGGGGCCTGTTGAAACACAGGTGGCCTGGGCCCGTACTCAGAGCTTGTGGCCCTCGCAGGTGTGGAGCGGGGCCCGTGAGTCTGTGTTTCTGGCAGTGCAGGTGTGCTGTTGCTGCTGGCACGGCAGTGCACGTTGAGAACCGCTGAGCCAGAGCAGTGTCTGGTGGAGGTGGTTGAATGAACCAGTAAATGACAGGCGGACAGGCCGTGCCCCGGCCTCCAGAGCCCTCTGTGTGTACCTGCAGCCCGCTGTCCAGGCCACCTGCCAGGCCTCTGGCAGCCTCAGGGCCCTTCCCCACTCCAGTGTCCCCAGAACAAGGACTGCGCTCTCCTGTAACCAGGGCACGTGGAGGGGTGAGGCCCTCAGGGTCTGCCCGGGTGTTGGGGGTCGTCGGTGGTCCCAAGACTTGAACCTCCGTCTCCTGGCTGCCGGCTGGCAGGGAGGCCCCAGGAGCTGCGGGCACCACACTAGCCCAGCACCACGCACAGCCCCGGGAGGCGGGGGTCCGCCTCACCACTTTGCCCATGGGAAAGTGGAGCCTCTGAGAGGGGAGGAGCTTCCCTCAGGGTCACGGCTGGGGGTGGAGAAAAGGCTGGTGCCCATCGGGGGGCATGCAGAGGAGCAGACCTAGGCCACCTCCACCCCAGAGCCCCACGACTCGGAAGCACGCAGCCTTCCGGAAACACCAAGCATTGTGTCGGAGCCTCTCGTGTCCTGGCCAGACCACAGCCTGCAGGAAAGTAGGTCCCATCCCAGACCCCCGGAGCCAGTGGGTGGAGGGCGAGAGGCCCAGAATAGCCGAGGCCAGTGATTACAGGGCTGGGCCGCCCCGCCCACCTCCGCCCCAGCCACTGCACAGAGCAGGAGAGCCGGCGGGCAGGCTGGCCTGAGGCGGGTGGAAGGGGAATGCGCCGGCGATCCCTGGCTCCAGCCCCGCCTCCGTGAAGCTGGAGGCCTGGGCTCCGAGGGTTCGGGCCGTCCCCAGAGGGCCGCACAGGGGCATCCTGCTACCCCCACTCCCGCCCCTCCACCAGCCTCCAGGTCTCAGGCCTCCCTGCCAAGGGCGCTGTGGAGCAGCCGGCCCAGAGGGTTAGATGGGCAGGCCCAGCCTCGTGGCCGGGGAGTGGCCTGGGCCAGCCCAGAGCAGCCACAGGCAAAACCGCAGGCGGGTTCTCCTTTGGAAAAGGAAAGAAAAATAGGTTATAGAGAGAGAAGGAGAGAGAAGGGGGAGAGGGTGGCGGAAGGAGGGTGGGAGGGACTGAGAGGTGATAGAGACAGAGGGGGCTACACAGGAGGACAGGGACGGAGGCTGGGAGGAGGTGAAACAGACAACAGCAGGATGTCGGAAAGAGCTCAAAGCAAACTAGCTGGGTGTGAAGGGGCGGGAAGCAGAGGGGGTGAGCTGCCCGCAATCTGGGGGCGCCCAGGGCCCACGCCCACGGGGTCCAGGCCCGGGAGCCGTGCAGCCCCAGACTCACGAGCAGGCCTGGGTCCCGGCCCAGTGGGCCAGCGTGAGGCCCAGCCTGACAGCCCAGTGCCCGCTGCACGTGGGCTGGAGTGTCCTGGGCGGTACAGGAGCCTGCAGGGAGGCCGGGGAGCCGGGCAGGAGGTGCTGGGTGGGCGAGAGCCTGGCACCGTGCCCTTGCTTTGCTCACTGACACACGTACTCCTGGGGGTAGGAACTATTGTTATCCCCACTTGACAGATGGGGAAACTGAGGCTCAAAGACGTAAAGAAAACTGCTGAGGCCTCACAGCAAGTAAGGGCCTTAAGCAGGCCTGACCCCAGGCCACGGCGTGAGTCCCGTCCTTTACTGCCCTGCCCTCGAGGCCCACCCTGCCCTGCACACTACCCGCCCATCCTCACAGCACCGCAGGCCAGGGGGTGGCATGCCGCACAGGGAAGCCAACAAACGGTCCTTGGCCCGCCCACCCTAAGGACAGGCCCTGCGCAGCCGTACCCGGGCCACTGAGGCTGCACCCGTGGGGGAAGCTGTGCTTGGTGACCCCCTGCCCAGGGAGTAGAGGTTATGACGCAGCTTCTGGTTAATAAGTTCTAGCTGGGCCAGTGTCGCAAGAACAGATGGGTGGGAGTAGCTCTGTCTGGCCCATTCGGTCCCCTCGTGACCTGCAGGCCCGGGCCAGGGATATTCCCTCCAGAGATCAAGCCCTTCACAAGAAAAAAGCAATCCTGCCGCTTTTTTTTTTTTTTTTTTTTTTTTTTATGAACCCCCCCCCCCCAAAAAAAATTTTAAGTAGCCGCCTCTCCACTTGTATTTAAGATTCAGACTCGACACTGAGCTCCACAGCGCCCAGAACGGAACCCTGCTTGGTCAGATCACTCCCAGTACAGTTGCGTCCCCTCTGCCCGGGACAATCACAGGGTTTATTCCCACCTCCGTGTGATGGTAAAGCCCACGTGGCTTCTCGCTGGCTGATGGCAAGTCCCAGTTCCTTCCAGGGCCTCTCCAGGTGCAGCCCCACCCTTCCCTGCTCACTCACTCACTTAGCTCCAGCCACACTGCCCTCCTGCTGGTCAGTGGACACATTAGGTGCGTGCCCACCTCAGGAGAAACCTCTACACTTTAGGGTCAATCCTTCTCGTTCAGATCTCAGCTCAAATGTCCCACCAGAAAGAGGGCCTCTCCAGTGAACAGCCTCCCGTTAATTTATTCACAGCACTCATTACTGCTGAGATCGTCTGATTTGTGTGGGCTGATGTCTGGCTGCCCCTCTGGAAGGTCAGCTCTGCAAGGAGGGCACTGTCTTGTTTTCTTATAATCCCTGTACCTCAGCTAGTGTCTGCGAGTATTTATTTAAAGACTGATGGCCCCCTTCCTGGCCATGGGGCAATCACCCCAATTCCTAGCCTGTCATTAAAGGCCACTCAGCAACCTACAGTACCTTCCTGGCCTCCACTTCACTGCTCCCTCTCCTGAGCCCTTGAGGGAACAGCGCATCCCTTAGCACACCAGGCCATTTCACTCCTCCATGCTTGTCTGTGCCACTCCCTCTGCCTGCAATTCTCTTTCGTTGTTTCCCACCTGGTAAACTCCTATGCAGCCTTCAAAGCCCAACCCAAATACCTCTGCCCTGTACAGTAGAAAGCATAAGGATTGGGATTTAGACATGGATTTAAATCCTGGCACCCATACTTCCTAGTTGGGTGGCCTTGAGCAAGTCACTTTGTTTCTACTGATCTTAGCGTCTTCCTCTGCAAAAGGGGACGACCAGTCCCTACTCTGGAGCCTTCTGTTTTGCCAGCTTTTACTCTCTGGAGGCCTGGAAGGTGCCTTAGAGCTCTGAACCCTTCGGCAGTTCGGGAGAGTGGGCAGCACTGTGGTGAGCATCTACTGATTGGGCTCCCAGCAGCCACACCCCCTCCTTTTGGTCGCCCACCTGATTCCCCTCCAGACACAAACCTGCTTGTTCCCTCCATGTGGTTCTGATAGGCTCCCCACTCCCGTAGCTGCTGGATTGGGCATGTGACCATGTCTGGCCAATCAGAGCATTCCATCCCTTTCTGCCACAGCGATTGGCTCAGAGGTGGGCACCATGTGATCCAATCTAGGCCAATGAGATGCCTCCTTGGGACCCTGGCTGAAACCACGGGTGAAGGCGCTGCCCGCTGGCTGGGGAGCGGGGAGTGAGGCCACCACAGAGAAAAGCCAGACCTGGAGATGCAGACGTGGTTCGAGCCGCTGACGGCAGAGCATCTGGCCCAGTGAGTCTGAGACACGGCCCTCTGGGGGCGCCCCGGCTCTGACCCGTCACCTGCTGTGATTCCAGGGCCAGGACAGAAAGGAGTCGGGGGTCCAGTCGGGCACTGGGGCGCCACGGAGCAGGCGTTGAGAGACCTGGCGGGCTGGGGCCTGCGGGGCTCCGGGAGAGGCGGCGGATACAGGGCAGCCGGGGGCAAGCTCGGCCGCCTGCCCTGAGGAGCTGTTGCTGAGGCCTCAGGGACCCTGTCCTCACTGACCCCCCAGCCCTGGCACGTTGGCTCACCAGGAGTCACTGGGCATTTCTGCATTTATTCTGCATGGGACCAAATCTTGGTCTCATTAGAAACGGTGGCTGCCTACGGGGCCCCACACTGCACGACCGCAGGGGCTCCGAGACCGTCGTGGACCGTTGTCCCCTCGGCCTGGGTCCCCAGGTACTGCTGTGCCCGAGAAGGCAGCGGAGGGACAGCGGGGACAGAGCGGCCGTCCCCACCCGAGCCTCCTGGGTCCTTCCCCCTGGAGCCCCTCCAGGAAGGCTGTTGGGAGAGAAGGTCCCTGTTACCCCACATCACGCTCGGACCTCGGCCAGGAAGCGGGGCCCTAAGGGACGGGATATGCCCCAGAGGACAAGGAGGGCAGCAGTCCAGCCCAGAAGGGGGGGGGCAGGCCCCCTGGGAACAAGCCCCCCCACACACACCCAGGGTCCCCTGGAAGTGGGCAGAGCCCCAGCCTGGCTCTGAGAGAAACACCCCTGATTGCCAACCTCAGGAAAGGTGCTCAACCCTGTGAACCCGGAAGGGGATGGAGGTCAGGACGGGGTGGGGTAGGGCGGGCTGCAGCACCTCCCAGCAAGGCCCCTGTGGACCAGCAGGGGTGGGGAGCTAAAGCAGCAGCATCACGGCTCCCCCTGGGTGTGCCTCTGGGGACAGAGGGGACAGACTGCAGATCTGGGTTTTTGATGTTAAAACAAACCCTGGGAGGGCAGGTTGTCAGCAAGTTCTGTCCCCAGCCCAGATTGACGCCGGCACAAGCAAATACGTGGTCAAGGGCATCACACAGAAGCAGTCACCCCACCAGGTAAGCCACAGGGGAAGCCAAGGGTGGGCGGGCAGGGGGGACAGTGGGCCTGTCAGTGGGGCCGGGGCGAGGGTAGGGCGCTGAGGGCAGCAGTGCCCCAGGCAGCTGCCCCACCTCCTCTGGCATCTTGCTCACCCCCAGGACCCTGGCCACTAGGTCAGCATTGGCCTGACGGGCACCAGTTGGGCTGCTCCAGACCTCCCCACTAGAAAAGGGGCAGCGGAGCCCGCTTCGGGGGTCTCCGGCCCACCTTGTGGCAACTTCTGCCGCTTTGGAGACTCACCTGCCTGGAGGAGGGGGCTGCAGTCCCTCCTGGGCCCTGGAGCCCTATCCCCCTGCCACAGGCCACGTGTTCCAGCCCCTTCCAACTCGGGCTACGCTGCTGGGACACACTCGGAGATGCCGCAGGCCCACCTGGCTCCTGGGCTCAGGGGCTTCAGCTCAGGGCTTGGGGGCAGAAGAGCCAGCAGGGTAGGCTGGCTTGATTAGCCCTTGCTTGTCCGGGCCACCCTCACAGCTCTGATGGCTGGCAGCAGGCCACGGGGAAAAGTCTGAGAGTGCAGACGGAACAGAGAGGGGCTCTGGGAAGGCCGCTCCCCGCCTGGGGGCGCTGGAAGCAGGGCTGCAGAAGGGTCTGCCAGGCCAGACGCAGTGAGGCCCCCCTGCTGGGGGGAGGGTCATGGCCAGGGGTATTCATGAGGCAGGTTCAGCTGAGGTGGGGAACGGCCTGAGCAAAGGCTAGGAAGGGGCCACGGGAGGCACCCTCCTACCCTGCAGGAGAGGGAGGAGGTCAGAAGGAACAAAGTGCAGGCCCTCTCTCCCCCCACACCCGAGCCTGAGCCCTGGGGGCCAGGAGCCACTGTGCCCTGCCCGGCCCTAGGTCCTGGTAAACATTTGTCCAAGAAAGAGTGAGTGGCCAGTGTCATGACCGCAGACACTAGGACTACAGCCCACGCAGTGCGGGGGGACGCTCGGCTCAGCTAGGGCATGGGAACCCCCTCCCCAGGAGGCAGGAGCACCACCCCCATGGCCCCCCAGCTCTCAGAACTGGTCAAGGGACGGAAAGACTGACTGCAGCTCCCTCCCGTGGGCCTGGGGAGGCGGCCAGGTCTGGGCAGCTGTGTCCAGACATGGAGGGGACGGTGTGAAGAGCAGGGTGACTGGGCAGAGCCCTGGGGAGCACCGAGGAGGCCTCCCAAGCCCAGCTCTTCTGGACCCCAGCCCAGAGGCAGTCACAGAGGTTTGAGGTGAGCAGGAGAAGGGAGCCCCTCACCCCAGGATGCAGGGGGCACCAGGCCACCCATGTGACCTCTGGCTTGATGAAGAGGCTGGGAGCCACTTCGCTCCCATTTAACTGCACTTCCCCAGAGACCCTGTAAGGAGGAACTCGAGCAGCCCATTTTATAGATGGGAGTACTGAGGCCCTGGGCAGGGGGGTGGGGACAGGTCACCCAGACCCAGCCAGGTGGGTACATGCTGCCCCCAAAGTCTCCTGAGCCACCTTGACCCCACACTCCCATGGTCCCCTCCCACCCGGGGACACGGTTACTTCCTCCCTGGACCCCCTCTGCAAGGCTCCAAAGGCGTGATTCCAAGGATTCTTGCAGAGCCCACGGGGGGTGGGGGAGGAGATACAGACTCCCCCAACACACACTCTCACATTCACTCACACTCACACCAGGAAAAGGCAAACAGAGCAGAGGTCAGAACGGGCCTCTGACTGGGCACCTCCAGCCCCAGGCCGCCCACGGGCCCTTCGGCCTCTCCCGTGAGTGAAGGCTCAGCACATGCCCGGCTCGGAGCTGGAAATCCGCACGGCGGTCATGACTGGCTGCCTGTTTCCCCCACCGGACCGTGAGGTCGGTGCTCAGGACCCTAGTCCTTCCCGGTGCGAACTTAAGGCGGAGCAGGCGCGCCAGCGCGCAGCGCGGTGCGCGGAGGGGCCACCTCCGGACCCGGCGTGTCAAGTCCGCCGCCCTTGCGCGGCCGCGGACCCGGAGGGGTTTCCGGGCGCTAAGCGGAGTGAGCGCGAGGCAAAGGAGGCAAACTTCCCGGGTGGGCCTAATGCCCTCCGCCGCCCACCACTCACCTGGTCCCTGGGCCCCGGCTGGGAGGCCCGACTGTCACCTCTCACCTCTCCGGGCCTTGGGAGACCCACTCCCGAGGGGACAAGACCCTTGCGGGGAGCCGGGACAAGGGCGGGGCGTTTAGAGCCTTTCTGAGCCCGCCCGCCCCAGTGCCCCCGCCCGGTCGGGGGTCCGGCCGCTGGTGGGGCGGCCCTGGGGCCGGCGGGCACTCACCCGGGCGCAGGAGCAGGAGCGCGGCGCCCAGACAC
>NW_020175040.1:3022428-3042823 GCF_003031525.2 Neophocaena asiaeorientalis asiaeorientalis
GCTGGGGACCAGGCAGGTGGGCGAGGCGGATCGGTGGGCCAGTCTGCCCGGCCCCCACCCAGTTCAGCGGGGCAGCCGAGCAGTGGTCCAGGGCGCGAAGGGTGGAGACTGGGTGGAGGGAGCCCTGTCGCCGGCGCGGCTCTGTCCTCTTCCGCTCGTCTGGGGGCGCCATCCTCCACCCGAGGACGAGAAGCCTTGTCACATTGGCGGATGAGCGGGCCGGGGGAGCACGGTGTCCCGTTGCCTTTTTGCTGCGTTACGTACCAGGGGTCCAGGGGCTGGCTTGGGGCACTAGCCGCCTATACGTGACTCCCCCGGAACCCCCCTTCCCGGAATCAGGCCCAAGGGTGTCTCTTTCTCCTCCCAAGCCCACCCTGTAGCCTTGTTTTTACACGGTGGTGTGTGTGCTTGAGCCAACACTGAGCAGTGTGAGCGTGTGGGAAAGGCTGCGTTTCTGAACTGCTTTTGAAGAATCTGGTGATTCCAACCCTGGTGGTGCCACTTACGTGCTGTGTGAGATCAAGAAAGTGGCCTAACCTCTCTGTGCCCCAGTTCCCTTTGCAGTGGGATAGTACTAGGACACACCTCATCATGTTGTGGGAACTAAATGAGACACAGGAGATGTTTGGCACGGCGTCTGGCACTCAATGAGTGCCATCTAAGTACTTGACGTTGATGATTATTTTATTTTTACAGTTAACTGTCTGTTTCTGGCAGGTGACTCTGGTTTCTGTTAAGGTGCTGATATAAAAATTCGTTCCCGTTATGTGTAAGTTTTAAAGGTCTATTTAAAGGAGAATATTAAATAAATAATAGTTCTGCTGTCTTAAAGATATGGCTCCGAATGCTATGATAGGTCTCAAATGGCAGAGGGTCAGAGCACGCCTCGCCAGAGGCCCAGGGCCTTGGCAGCTCCCCTGAGAAGACGCCAGCTGCGGCCTCTGCCCTCTCACGGGAGTTCGCATGCATTCAATCCCTCGTTCAACAGGCACTGGGTATCCACTGGGTGCTGAGACCCTAGGGGAGAACAGGACAGGGCGCTCTCTGCCCTCGTGGGCTACAGTATGGATGGGGGAGGGCATAGGAAAAGGGGCGAACATGTGCGATCACGGCAGGTGGTAAACGTGCTATGAAGAAAATAAGGGTGGGGCAGAGGGAGGTGTGCGGGGCCAGCCTCGGGGGTGCCAGCAGCAGAGGTGAGTAGGTGGCAAGCTGCAGAAGGAACAGCCCTTGCGGAGGCCCTGAGGCGCCCAGCTAGTAGCTGTTGCCCTCAAACTTAGGCGTTAAACATTTCAATTTCGCTCACAATTTAGTGGGTGAGGAATTGGGGAAGGGGCTCCGGTGGGTGCTTTTCACTGGGGATCTCACGCTACCGCGTCAGACGGCAGCTGGGACTGGTCGTCCGGAGGCCGGCCCAGGCTGGCCGACCCGACGGCTCCGGCACAGCTGGGCGGACACCGCAGCACTCGCACTCCTCACGCCCCAAGTGGGGTCTGGCTCCGGGGGTTGCTCCCACAGAGCCTCAGGCTGCCTCCTGTTGCTTCCCCGGGAACCGCTAGGGCCGCCCCAGCCTCACTCAGAGAAGCACCCAAGCAGGGATCTGCCGGCATGTTTAAAACCACCAAGCGCGTAAAGATGCACATGCTCCTTGAACGGGAAGCAGCAAGGGGGCTCTGAGGTGGACAAGGCGGAGCAGATAGGGCGTCCACGTCCCCAGCCCGTCGTGGGCCACGGTGTGGGCTGTTCTAACTGCCCCGCTGCCGATGGACTACAGGTTGGCGGGAGGAGGGGGGAAGGCGGGAGGCTGGGCCGACTCTGGGAGAGGTGAGGGGTGTGGACCAGGCTGCGGTGGTCTCAGGGCCCCGGCTATACTTTGAAAGTAGAGGGGTCAGAGGTCAGGGTGCCTCAGAGGAGCCACCCAGGGCGGCAGAGTGGCTGGAGGGGAAGCAGGCACTAGGTTGATGGGCCAAGGGACAGAGGTCCTGCCTGGCTCGAGAAGGCCTGATGGGCCTGCTGGTGACACGGCAGAGATTGGGGCCCGGTGTGGCCTGCGTGGTGGTACCAGGCGGGCAGGGCTGGGCTTTCGGTGCTGGTCGCCAGGTACTAGGAAGAGAGGCTGGCCAGGACAGGAGTAGCAGCTGGGAGTGACGGGAGGGGAGACTGAGGCAGGCACTCGATGCTGAAGAGGACAGGCCACGGCCAGCACCAGGAGCCCGAGGCCTGAGGCCCAGGGAGGCACATGCTGAGGGCCTGCCTGCCTTTCTTTACTCCTTGTTCTACATTTTATTTATTTGGTTTGTCCATGGACCAAAATTCAAAAACTCCACAGTTCTCTTGAATTGAAGTGAAATTCAGGTACCATAAAATTACTCATTGAAAAGTGTACAATTTAGTGCCCTGACAATGTGGAAAGCACCAGTCTTACAGGGAAGGGTCTCCTTTCCTCCTGTTCTCTCCCAGTTCCTTGTGGATACTTCAGAGACAGTTCACGCCCACGTGTATACGTTTTCTTCGCTTTCTGTGCTATTACGTTGCTCTGTTCCTTGCTTTTTTGATAGTGGCAACAATTAGAAAAATAACATCTTACCCGGTGCTGATTCTGTGCAGGTGCTCTTCTAAGACCTTCACGTGTGTTACCTCGTTTAATACTCAGACAGATCGCGTGAGGTAGCTACTGTTACTGGTTTCATTTTACAGACCGGGAAGCTGAGGCACAGAGAGGCTGAGGAACTGACCCAAGGACCTACAGCTCATGAGTGGTATAGCCAGATTCCACTTACCTGTCTGCCATATTTAACATCTGTGAGATCCCAGTGCTTTTAAATAGCTTTTAGGGTGTCTAAAAATTAAACTGTTTATTTGGGGATCCTTGTAGATTCACGTGCAGTTGTAAGAAATAATAAGAGAGACCCGGGTGCCCTGTTCCCCCGTGGTAGCGTCCTGCTGTCTGTAGCCCGAGGTCACAACCAGGACACGGACACAGTCCCCCCCTTCGGTTCAGGACAGCGGAAAATGTTTTTAATTGGTTGCAAACATTTAAAAATGAGATTTCACAAAAAGTGTTGGATTTTGTGGCTTCTCTTGAGGCCTCGCCCAGAAGCAAATCCTGAGTGGAGGTCTCGGTACAGCCCGTCTGTTGGGGGCATGGGATGGGGATACCCGCGGGGCAGCTCAGCCCACTCCTGCCAGGGGCTCCCCAGAGCTGCTGCCTCCACCCATGCCCTGCCGGGGCGAGGACGCTGGGGTATTGGCCCACTGCTGTTGCTGGCGGAGAGCTGCTCCCCAGCAGATGGGGAGGGGGCTGGCGATTCTCCAGCCCTTCCAGCCCCCCTCTGAGCGGGAGGTGCAGGTACCGGCTGCTGGCGGTCACAGCTGCGTGACCTGCAGGCCCAGGCAGGGGCCTGTCCCCAGTGCCCGTAGTGGTGCCGGGCCAGGACCCTGCCCGGTCCCTGGTGTTGGAGGGAGCGTTGGATGGACGGCTGCGAGCCTGCGTGCACCCGCCGAGGCAGCCTCCCCGCCACCTGGACACGAGAGTACGCTCGCTGCCCGGCCGGAGATCTGGGAGGCCGAGGGGCGGCTGGAGCCAGACCCCTCGGCTCCAGGGGCCCAGATCCCAGCTCCACCAGGACTAGCTGTGTGGCCTTGGGCAGTTTCCACACCTATGAAACGGGACAGGGTGGCCCGGATGACGTGCGGTGCTCCGAGGAGTAAACACCCGGAGGCGTCAGCCGTCCTGCTCTCGTGCCAAGTGCAGGCCCCACGCCGGGCACTCACCTGGTGGCTGCGCGCCTCCCACCCCTTGCGTTGGGCCGCAGGGCTGGCCCGCAGCTGAGCTGGGTCCACAGCCAGGTGTGCTGCCTCCCCGGGCCCCCGGGATTCTAGCGGCCCCTGGGCCTCAGCCACCCCACCCGGAGTGCGGGGCGAAGACGCAGCACCTTCCCACAGGGCGCTCGTGGGATGGGGCTCGCTGAGAGCCTGGGGAGGAGTGGGGCGGCCCGCACCTCAGTGGGGGCTGAGGAGGGTGTGGCTCCCGCTGGCCGGGCTCCCGCCACCCCTGTCACCCAGGGGGCAGGGAGGAGGGATACGAGGGCCACCACACTCTGTGCCGGGCCGGTGTCACGGGCCCCCCATCATCCCGTCGCCTGCCTGGTGTAACTCCCCCACGAGACAAACCCGAACACGAGAGCGCTCCCCGTGCTGTGTCCTAGAAGACACACCCCTCAGGGCCAGCACCCCACTAAAAGGACAAAGGAACCCTCACCCAGGCGTCCCTGGCACGGAGCCTGCCTCTCCCAGGACACCGCCCCCAGGTCGACACTGCGGGCCGCCAGCCTGGGGCCGTGACCCTACGACCTCCGACCTACGCACGGCTCCTTCCGGAGGGGCTGGAGGGGGTGGGCCTGGAGCCAGAGGACCCCGCCCAGCCGGACCTCGACTGCCCAGTCCCTCCGCGGCCCACGCAGAGTGCGCCTCCGCCTCGCGTCTGCCAGACATGTCCCGCCTCCAGGCGCTGTGCTCCGGCCTGCCCTTGCGGCCTCTCCCGGAGAACCGGGGACGCCGGGCCGGGGTGCCCCACGCCCCGGTCAGGACCCCCGGCCTCAGCCCCGCTGAGGAGCAGGTAAGAGGCTGGGCCCCCTCCTGCAGGGCCGTTTGCCCTCTGGGTGGACCGGCTGGGCAGTGCCCACGTCCTGCTCTGAGCCGTGTGTGCCAGACTGCTTCACACCCAATATCCCTCATTCTTTGCCCAGCGGCCGCCCTGGGGTGTAGGACTCCGGCCCCCATTTACTGATGGGGAGGGACCCTGGGGCTCACGATCACCCAGCCAGAAAGCGGGGGGCCTGTGGCCGCCTCCAGCCCAGGAAGGCGAAGTGAGCGCAGGAGCCGGACTGCAAGTCCCGCCCCGGCTTCCGGAGCCTGAGCCACCAGGTGCCCCCCCTCCTGGCCATGACACACAGGTGTGCGCAGGTGGCCGGAATGAGGCCGAAAAAGAGCTTTCTCCTGTTTTCCTTTACTGAGGATGGCTTGACAACTTCAGGAACCCTGGGGGAAAGTAGCGAATACAAGTGAGCGCAGAGATTAAAAGAGGGGTCCCGCCACCCGGACAGAGGCTGCCGCCCTCCCGGGGCGGCCGTGGGAGGGGAGGCACAGGGCGTGCAAACTGGAGGGGCTGCCGGGGGATCAGGCGGACTTTAGAGTTTCCACCCTTGTCACCTTCCTGCTGGGCACCGATGCCTCGACCTTTGGCGTGGGGACCCAGAGGGCTGTGCCGCCTACGCATGCCAGGGGACGCCCTGATGGGCGGTGATGGGATCAGCTGAAGGGCGCGGGCCCTTGGAGCGGGGTGGCATGCGGTCTGGGGAGTCTGAGCTGTGGAAGGGGCTGAATCTTCGGTGTGGGCGCCCGGGGCGTGGGGAGCCTGCAGCCTGCTGGTCCTGGGGGACAGGGAGAAAGAGGCGTATGGCTCTGTGCCCCTCCCCCTTCCTGCTGCTGTTTGGTCTTTGACCCGGGTTCTGCTGCAATTCCCTGGGCGGTAGGAGGCCACTCCGGGGGCTCCTGGTCGGGGCTGGTCACCAGAGAAACCAAGCCGTGGTTGCACGTTGGAACTTTCACCGTGAGGGGCCAGGAATGGAGTTAATGATCCATCATGCCTACGCCTACCAATCCCCCAGCTACAGGGTTGGCAGTGTCTGGGTTTGTGAACACGTGGAGATGTGGGGGGGGGGGCGGCGTCCGCAAAAAAAAGGGGGGGGGGGGGCGCCTGCCCCTTCCCCCACCCCCGCCGAGGGTTGCTGCTCACCTGTACCCTTCATCACATCCTTTGTTATGTAATAAACCAGCGAACGTGTTCCCCTGAGTTCTGTGAGCCATTCTGGCGAATTATTAAACCTGAGGTGGGGCGTGGGCTCCCCATTTCTAGCTGGTTGGTCAGGAGCACAGGCGACAATGGGGCGTGTAATTGGCGTCTGAAGCGGGGCCCTCTCCTGGGGCTGAGCCCTTAGCCCGTGGGTGGGCTCTGGGCAGACTGTGGTCCACAGTGTCCCGGCTGGACTGAAGTGTAGGACGCCAGCCGGGTCGGAGGAGCGGTGGGTGTTGGAGGGCCCACGCGTCCACTCCCCGCCGGGACCTGCGAGAGGACACGAGAGCTCCTCCTGGACAGGCCTAGACCCAGGGACGGCTTCCTCAGCGGCCGGCTTTACGCTTTCCTGTGGCTGGTTTTCTGTTTTATTTAAACGTCCCTTTGAATTTTGACATAAGCTTTTAAAGGTAGTTTTAAGAGATAAGTCAAATATTATAACGTTTCCTAATCTTTTGGTGTCTCCTTCCAGACACTTTCTATGTGCGCACAAGGTGTGTGTGTCCATCCTTCTTAAAAGCATAAGTGGAAGTTTTCCATACAGGCTGGTTTCTTTTGAGGCTGTTCCTTGTTGGTGCGTTTGGAGCTGCCCCATTGTTTGAACTGTTGTTGTTTTTTGTGGTTTGGACGAACGAAAACATGCTCCACTCTTTGTTCTTCTTTAAGTGGATTTCTGTTGAAACGCAGAGGATGGTCTGGCTGTCGGGTTTCAGTCACTGGGACTGTAGTGCAGAGGGAGGGTCTCGTCACATCCTCTTAGAAACGTCCTCGGCATCCCCGCTCCCCCACGTGCAGCTTCTCTTACCGATATTTCCCCAAAGCGTGCCCCACCCTCAGGGGCTGTGCTGGACCTGAGATCCCAGGTCTGAAGACCTCCCACCACTGCTGACCATAGTCCTCAGCTTCTTGAGGGTGGGGTTCTGTGGGGCTCACTTCTGGGTCTTCAGCGATGCCAGAGCTGTTTGTTGAATGAGTGAACAAGACCATGTGCTAAGCGCCCGAACCAACACCCTCCAAGAGTTCAGCGGGCAGGAGAAACCTAGGAAAGCTTCTTGGAGGAGGTGGTCTTGGCACCAGGGGCAACGTTCCCAGACTTGGACATCTGAGAGGCGAGGCATCTGGGACAGAAGGAGGCGGTGAGCGGAGATGCAGAGACGGGCCTGTGCAAAGCAGGCTGGGGTGGACGAGGCCCCGCGTAGGCCCAGGCTGGGTGCCGACCTCAAGAGCCAGGCCCAGCCTGACTACTGGGGGTCCTGGATGCCCACCAGTGTGCGCTGTGTCAGAAGCCCATGAAGGTCTCGGAGCAGCAGTGCGAGTTGCTGCTTGGCATGCCGCCCACAGAGAGCGAGGGCTGGTGCAGAGCTCCTAGGGGGGCAGGTGGACAGGGGCCCCGCGTGGAGGCCGTGAGTGTGCAGACGGTCGTCCGGGCAGCTGGGCCCCCAGTGGCCCATGTGTGCCAGATGCCGGGTGAGCAGCCCTGTGAGGTGGGGGCCGTCTGCTCCTTTTACAGAAGAGGAGGCTGAAGTTCAGAGAGGTGAGGTGTGCCGGCTGGAAAAGACAGGGCAGGGATTCTCCCCTCAGAGCCTCCTGAAGCGCCAGCCCTGCTGCATCATTTTCCAGCCTCCAGAGGTGCCTGCGTTCCTGGGCTCCTGGGCCCATCCTCCGTCTTCAAAGCTGACAGCACAGCACATTGAAATCCCTCTTTCTTACTCTGAGCCTCCCCTCTCCTCTCAGAAGGACGCTCGTAATTACTAGGGCTGACCTGGATGGGCAGGATCATCTCACATCTCAAAATCCTTCTGTCATCACATCTGCAAAGTCTCTTTTGCCATGTAACGTGACATATTCCCGGGGAATAGGGTGTGGACATCGTTGGGGCCCATAATTCTGTCCCCCATCCCATCAGGCACCCAGAATTCTCCAGCCCAATGGCTGAACACGGGACTTTTATGAAATAATCCCATGATCCTAAGGGTACAGGCCACTGAGCTTGTCCGCTTCTTATGCCTTTGAGGTCAAGGTCGGGGAGATGGAGGTCTCTGGAATTCTGTCCAGTTTATGTGCCTTAGATGCTTCTGATTTTGCCAGTAAGAGCCCACTGGTAAGTGCATTCTATGATTAACAGGCCACAATCTCACCTGTGAAAATCCACGTGCTACACAGCAGACCCTCCGGGGCAGACTTGCCGTGGAGCTGAGGCGGTAGCACTGCGGCATGAGTGCCAGCTGACCCCGGGGGTGAATCCCCAAGTATGGCCCCCACGGGCTCTTCCTGGCAGCATTTGAAGTAAACTGAAGACCTTTTAACAAGGAAGCTGCAAAGCTGGGGAGGGGGGGAAGCAAGAAATGGCCCAGGCTCCGGCTTGGGTGTCTTTACAGGGACAGGAGGGCGCATCTCTGCGCGGTGTGCCAGGCCCTGCGTGTTGTCTCGTTAGTCCTTCCAGCGACACGGCCAAGCTGGCGCCCCGAGAGATGCAGAAGCAGGCGGGCGGCCTCCCGGGCTGGTCCAGCCGGTGCTTAGCAGGGCCTGGTAGGCAGCTGTGCCTGCCTTTCCGAGCTCATCGGGAAACCGTCCCACCTCTCCACCTGGCCTGTCCTCATGGGGCCTCCTCTGCTGGGACTGCCTCTCATCCCCCCGGGGGGAAGGTCACACGCCTGTCCGAATTGCATTTTCTCGTCCTGACCCCAAGAACTGCCCCCATTCAGAGCTTGGGGTATTGAATCCAGGCCAGCAGAGCTGCTGCTTTAAGTTTTTCACTCAAGGAATAGTCACTGCAGGCCTGTTACGTAAATTCAGACACAGAAGATAAAACTATTGAACAAAAGTGTAACAGAAGACAACTTTGCTGAACTAGTAGAAATGTGAAATTTCAGATACAAAGACAGTTTATCGTTGAAAGAACCAAAAGAAACCCCAACGTACAATAGTCCACGTGAAGACATATCCAGGCTAGTTTTCTGAATTTCAGGGATAAAGAGAAATTCAGCAAATCCTGAGATGGAAATTGTCCACAGGGAGCAATAGCCCAGCAGCTGGGAAGTGGGCTTAGGGGGTCGGAACCAGTATTCGTTAGAAAATGAAATAAAAGAAGCTCCAGTTGGGTAGGATGTATTAGGGCCCGTGTAGTAAGGTCACGCCTCCCGTGGAGTGTGTGTGTGTGACACGTTGCTTTTGAAACTTTTCTGTAAATGTTCAGTTTCTCTTGGCAAGCTCTGATTGGAAGATGTACACTGATAGAAAAAACCACCCAACCGCTGCGTCGAGGTGTAACATGGACCCCAGAGGCCCAGGCCGAGGCGACGGGCACGACCCTGAAGGGCCCAGCCCTCCTGAGCTCTGGCGCACGCCTAGCCCTGCCTGCCCTTGAAGCCGTGTCCCTGGCCTTCTGCAGCATGCCCTCCCCACGCCGGCCTCTTCCCCTCCCGCCCTGCTGCTGTGCGTGGCTCTCTCGTGCCTCCCCGGGGGTCCCGGACCAGCGGCAGCAGCTGGGATCCCGTCAGAAACGTGAGTCAGAGACGCTGCGGGCAGGCCCAGCCCTCCGATGCACCTGACCCTCTGCGCGATTCTCGAGTCCGCTGGAGTCTGAGCACCGCCTGTGGACGTATTTCTAGCCGCCTTTCGATTTTTCCAAGAGAGCAGGGATTACGTGCTTTATTCCACGTGGACCTTAGAGAGGGACTCGCTGTGCAAACCTTGTCAAGTCCCCGTCACTCCTGAGCTGGAGTTTCCCTCGTTGCCCTTCTTGCCCTCGGCTTCCTCCTGCGCCGCCCTCCCCCTCCTCTCTCCTCCCATCCCATGTGCCCCCAGGTCCCCAGTGACACCCTTGTCGCGCGGTGCTGGACCTCAGGGCACACGGGGCAGGCTGTCCTCCTGGCTGGGTCCCGGCTCTCTGTCTCCCGGGCTGGCCCTGCGCCCTGCCTGCCCACACGCTGGTGTCCTCAGGGCCCAGGCCGGGGCCACAGGCTCTTCTCCCGTCACCTCTGCCCACCCATCTTCTCTGAGGCTCACACTGCCTCCCCCTCAGTGGCCGTGTGTCGAATGAATGCGTTCACACCGGCCCCTCATCACGCCCCCAAAGCAGTTCGTTCTCCAGGGTCAGCTGGTTGAAGGCGTGGCCTCGACGTCCGCCCCGACACAGGGTCGTCACCCCGCGCCCCCAGCCGCACGCTCCTGCCGGGTGGTGGGAGGGGGAGCACTGTGAAGGGTCCGCCGGGACCCTGGCCCTGCTTGAGCTCAGCGAGACTGATGGGAGGCAAGGAGCCAATGGTGAAGCATCCGAAGACGCAGAGCCTGTGGGAGAGAAGCATGGGGGTGCTGAGAGCCAAGACCGCACGGTCAAGGCGGGCCCCAAGGACGGGCGTCTGGACTGGGGCTTCGAGGAGGGGGCTCCCAGGGAGGCAGCTGGCACGGGGGCTGGGGCAGCGGGAAGGGAAGGGGCCGGACAGGAGCACGAGGGCCGCCTGGAGAAGGCTGACGGGGGCAGGAGTCGGGCCGCTCTCCACGGTGTGCGATGAGAAGCCTTAGACACTTCTTCCTGCTCTTGGGCGCCTGTCCCGGCTCCAGGCACTGCCCCGGGCCTCCCGGAGCTGTGTGCCGCCCGAGGCCACCGGCCACGCTGGGTGCTGCTCCGCACTTGCACAAGGAGCCTCCGGCCCTGGCTTGTCAGCCTGCCCTCCCCCCGAGTCTGCGCGTGCCGCTGTAGCCACGGGCCTCGGGGCAGCCCCTCTCTGGTCCCTGCCTTGGGTCGAGCAGCCTGGTCCCCCGGTGAGCAAGAAGACGGAGGGACTCGAGGGCTGCCGAGGGAAGCAGGAAGGGCAGTCAGGGAAGGCTTCCTGCAGGAGGCATCACGGTAGGCTGGCCCGGGGTGAGAACCAGGCAGTCTCTGGACGGGGCCCTGGGTTTCTGAGTGGTGCAGAGGCAAATCCAGGTGGGGAGATCTTGGCCTGGAGCCCACACCCCCGCCATCCTCACCCCTCTCCCCTTCCCCCACCCCCAGCTGGCGCTGAGGAATGCCCTTCGGTACTTCCCCCCGGACACCCAGGAGCTGCTGGCCCCCGAGTTCGCCCAGGAGCTGCGACTGTATGGGCACATCTACATGTACCGCTTCTGCCCCGACATTGAAATGAAGTGAGTGCTGCGGCCACAGATTCACAGGGGCCCAGAGTGGGAGGCTCCCTGGAGGGACCCTGCTGGCGGTCAGGACACAATGAGGGGGAGGTCCAGGCTGTTCCCA
Source organism: Neophocaena asiaeorientalis asiaeorientalis (assembly GCF_003031525.2). Taxonomy (NCBI): domain Eukaryota; kingdom Metazoa; phylum Chordata; class Mammalia; order Artiodactyla; family Phocoenidae; genus Neophocaena; species Neophocaena asiaeorientalis. The sequence continues at coordinate 3,033,516 of NW_020175040.1, forward strand.
CTGGGAGGCCCATGGATGCGTCTGCCCTGGGCCAGGCTTGGGGCTGCTGCCGGGTCCTGGCAGGAGGATCTGCCTTCCTTACCGTCCCCAGGAGATGCTGCCCCTGCCCGGGCATCGCACTCTGAGCACCACTGTTCTTGGAAATGCCGGAAGCGCAGACTGTCTGGAATGACCCCGCAAAGCGGGAGCCACCTGCCCTCCGCTCCTGTCTGGGGCTGCTGGCCTGGCGCCCCCTGCAGAATGGGTGCCCAGGAGCACCGATGGCCCGAAGGAAAGGACGGATGAATCGAGTCCACCTGCAGGAGAGGCCTCAGCTTTGCTTTGCAGTCTGCTTTATCCCAGTCGGAGCCTGCCCACTGGGGAGGGAGGACGGCCTGGGTGGGAGGGGCCGGGCACAAAGCAGGAGGGCGTTTGGAAACACCTCCTGCTAGGAGTTCCGAGGCGCCTTCTGCGGGATGCCAGGGCTGGCTGTCCACCTCTGCGCCCGGCCCAGGCTGGGCCCAAGCTTTAGCGGGAAGGAAGCCTGTGCCCGCCCGTCGTCAGGCCTGGCAGCTGCGCCCCCTTTGCAGGGCCTACCCAGTGGAGCAGTACCCCTGCCGGACGAGAGCGGCTGCAGCTATCATGCATATGATCATGAACAACCTGGATCCTGCCGTGGCCCAGGTAAAGGCCAGGAAACGGGGGCCAGGGGCCAGCAGGACCCTGCCGTGGCCCAGGTAAAGGCCAGGAAACGGGGGCCGGGGGCCAGCAGTGGAGACGGAATGGGAGAAACGCATGAAACGCTCTCAAGCTTTTTATTTAGAAATAATGATAGATTTGAGGGAAATTGCAAAGACCGTGCAGAGAGGACATCATCCGCTTCTCCAGGGCGCCCCTAGCAGCTGCGTCTTCGGTAACTGCGGTGCAGCGTCGGCACCACGACACCAGCGTTGGCACAGCAGACACACGTGTAATTTTACATTTTCTGATAGCCATGTGCAGACTGAAAAGAAACAGATCTAACACTGTGTTTTGTCCTAGTATACCCAAAATATTATCATTTAACGTGTGATCATCAGTAGAAATGTTCTTAGTGTTTTTCTCCTACTAAAAATATTATCATTTAACATGTGACCATCAATATAAATATTCTGCGGTGTTTTTTTCCTACTGAGTGTTTGAAACCAGGGGTGTATTTTACCCCCAGAGCTTGTCAGACGGGCTGTGGCTCAAGTGCTCAGTGGCTACACGTGCCCTTCCCGGCGTCCTTGAGCGCCAGTCTGTACCTCTGACACCCATATTCAAGGAAGGTTAGGCTTCGGGGGTCCCTGAGTATTTTACTTGAGGGTGAAAGGGTCCTAGGATGTGACCACTCCAGGTAGTGGCGGGAGCTTCCTCAGACCCAGCTCTGACGCTCATCCCAGGCTGGACCCTAACCCGGTCACGGGTGGGCCACTGTCCCCGGGCCTTGCCCCTTCTGGCTCCTCCCCTGCCCCCCACTCGTCCTTCGGGGGCCATCGGCCACCTGGCCCCTGAGCCCGGCGCAGGCAGGGGCCTCCCTTCCAGGCCCCCATCTCAGACAGCATCATGTCCTCCCCAGTTTCCCCAGGAGCTCGTGACCTACGGAGGAAACGGGCAGGTGTTCAGCAACTGGGCTCAGGTACGCTGGACTGTGTGGCCTGGCCCCGCCCTGACCCCAGGCCTTTCTTCCCCCACGTCCTCTGGCCTGGAAGCACCTTACAGACCAGGCTCAGGACTCGGGCTCTGCCTCCCCGATGCCTGAGATCCCAGCCCCGGAGGCTACTTGGGGACGTCGGAGGTCCTGAGGGAGAGCCACTGGAGGGTAGAGGGCTCCGGGCAGGACGGCTAGGGCCTGGGGGGGGGGCTTGGGGCTGGTGCAGGGCCCCCGCTCACAGAGCCCCCGTGTTTCGCTCTCCCCGCAGTTCTGGCTGACCATGTCCTACCTGTCCCAGATGACAGAGGAGCAGACGCTGGTCATGTATAGCGGACACCCCCTGGGCCTCTTCCCCAGCAGCCCCGGGGCCCCGAGGCTGGTCATCACCAATGGGATGGTGGGTCCCAGGGCAGCGGGGAGGGCCAGGTGCCCGCACACCCGCCGAGCCATCGTCCCCAAGGGCACGGTGCCGCCCCCAGCCCTCAGCCCAGCCCTCTTGTGCAGGTCATTCCCAACTACTCCTCCAGGATGGAGTACGAGAAGCTCTTTGCCATGGGGGTTACCATGTAAGTACTGTTTCGGCTTATGTTCCGCCTTCGCCAGGCTTCATTATGAAGCAACGCGGCAGCAGTACCTGCAACTTTGCAAAGCCCTCACAGTCGAAGCTCTACAGCACGGTTTCGCATTTATGTGTTTTCTGCTAGTTTTCATAGATATGCCTACAGTTTTCATATAGGTGTGAGCAAGTGAACCTACAGTTTGAATCCTACTTTTGCAACAATTTACTATCGGTTTCAAACATACAGAAAATTGACAGAATTAATAGGGAGCACCAAGATTCTGTGATTAACATGCTACTAAACTCACGTGAGCTCCTACCTGTCTGTCTACCCATCCCTATATCCACGATCATTTTTTGGATGCGTCTCAAAGTAAGCTGCAAATATTGTTGCCTGGAATTCAGTATTTGTCCATAGTTTTTTTTCTTTTTTAAATGTTTATTTATTTATTTAGCCGCGTTGGGTCTTAGCTGCAACGTGCGGGATCTTTTGTTGCAGTACGAAGACTTTCTTAGTGGCAGCACGCGGGCTTCTTAGTTGCGGCATGCGTGTGGGATCTAGTTCCCTGACGAGGGATCCAACTGGGACCCCTGCGTTGGGAGCACGGAGTCTTAGCCACTGGACCGCCAGGGAAGTCCCCACAGTTTTCTTGGTCTTGAAGTGAAATTTACATGTAACGAATGCGCAAACGCACACGTCACGTGCTCCGTTCTGTGAGCTCGGACGGCGCGTCTGTCTGTGCAGCCCCTGAGCGCGCTGTCACATTAACGCTCCAACGGGAGGTGTTCCCTCAGACGTTGTAGAAGGAGCCACAGCGAGAAGGGAACCTCCTCCCGCCCGGACGCCCTCATTCACAGCGCCTCCTGTGTCCTGCCCGACATCCCGTGTGTGTGCGCGGGCGCTCGGCGGGGGTGACTCGACAGCCAGGGACCACGCCCTCCGCACCTGGCCCCTCCTCGGGATTCGGGCTGACTTGCTGGGTTTCACCGGCAGTGCTCAGTTGCGCTGTTATTTATTTAGCTCACTTGCCACCCGGTTTGGGTTGTTCCCAGTGTTCTGGGGATGTAAAGAATGCGACAGGACAGCCCTGATCTGCACGTGTTTGTGGGTCTCTGGGAGCGGTGCGCTGGCATCCTAACCACCCCGCTGGGCCTCAGGCTGAGACCCTATGAATGATTGTAACCATGGTCGCCGCCACTTGTTCTAGGATTTACAGAAGCCTCTGAGCTAGGGGCCCTTATTAACCCATTTTGTGGAGGAAGAAACTGAGGCTCAGAAACCCAATTACCTTTTTCCTTCGTCATAAGTAGTTACTGTTATTATATAATAAGTTGCTGTTACTATTATTTGTTATGAGGCCTGACCTCTTCTGTACCAGTGGGAGCAGAGGGATGGTCGGTGTCCGGTCGGCGTCCTGAGTGTGGCCATGGACCAGCCCCCGTGCTGCTGTCCTGCAGGCTCAGGAGAGAAGTTTAAAGGGGGCAGAGCTGCAGAGTCAGACCCGGTCTGGCTGCCCGTGAGTGCTGACCCCAGGCGCTGTGAGCAGTTGACCAAAGAGAAGATGCACATCACCATAGAGGTGGGAAGGGGTTACCTGGAAAAGGAATCTGAGAACCGCTGACCAGGGCAAAGCCTTTTCGCCATCAGGCTGACAAAAGTGGAACTGGCCCCCTCCATGGTGGGGGGTACGTGGGGGAACAGGCAGCCACAGGCTGGGGTGTCAAGGTCTATACGGCACGGCTGGGGGCGCGGGAGGGCCACATCCAGTGACTGCGGTCAAAGCCGCAGATGGAGACAACTCTGACCCCGTGATTTTACCCCCAAGAGTGAATTGCAGGAGTGGCAGCAGTGGATCAGGTGAGACGAGGGATGGACTCGGAAGGCCTCCGAATCGCTTCCCAGCCCCGCCGCGTGTCCCCGGGCCACCTGGGAACTCGGGTCCCATCTGTAAAGGCGCCACGGGTGGCGGCCACCAGGGAGCACGCCCTGTGGCGGGGTCTGATGCTTTCACCCGCCTCCCTGGTAGATGTCTATCATATCAGCACGATTCTCTTACCTCCTGTCGTGTTCACACAAACACGCAAGGCACGGGTCACGACTCCCCATTTTCTGGAGGAGGAAGCAGAGGTTCGACGTGGTCCAGTGCTTTGTCCCAGTTATGGGACGGGCTTGGCGTTCAGATCTGCGAGAATTGGGATGTACCCTGATCCAGAGCAGAGAAGGTCCGGAAAGTGGCCGGGGACAGCAGCCTCGAGGGTCTCCTGACCTCAGTGGTCCTCGGGGAAGAGTAAATCTAAGGCAACAGCAAAATTTCCCATCACATTGCCAGAAACTCAGCTGTTGGACAAGTATCATAGGATGCAAACAGGAGTGCCTGTGCCCTGCTGGTGACAGTCACTCTGGAATGGGATGCTGTCTATTAGTATTTTAAATGTTTGCACTGGTGCCCGGGCACCCCGTTCCTGGATTCTACCCTGGAGGGCACGGCAGGGCCAGGGAGGTCGCTTACCGCGGCCTTGTCCTGTGGCCCAGCCGAGCCACCCGGCTGACCGACAGGGAGAGGGGACACCCTGTGCCCTCTGATGGGGTTGACTGTGGAGCCGCGAAAGGTCTGCGGGTGCTGACGTGGAAAGGCCCCTACAGGCCTTGTGTCTGGGGGAATACAGATCCAGAAACAGTGCTTACAGAACAAGGCCATTTATGTAAATAGCAATGATCACCCACACAAAACTAACGCCGTTCGCTGGACTCTGCCCTGCGTGCCGCACACAAGTCCCAGGAGTCCCCTGACGGGTGGCAGAGCTCCCCTCCCCGGCCCCGGTGAAGGTGTCTGGACGTCCCGGGACCAGGATCCCGCACTGTCCGGATTCGGGGTGTTGCCGGGAGGCCGCGGCCCTTTCCGCTCTGTGTTTCCCCGGCCCCGGTGAAGGTGTCTGGATGTCCCGGGACCAGGATCCCGCACTGTCCGGATTTGGGGTGTTGCCGGGAGGCCGCGGCCTTTTCCGCTCTGTGTTCCCCCGGCCCCGGGTCTCCTCCTGCAGGAGTGGCTCAGCTCCCCCAGGTTTGGCCACCAGGGGAAGGCGTGGTGACTCAGCCTCACCTGGAGGTGCTGGGTCATGTCAGCTCTTGTCCACGTGGCTAAATCTCGCCCTCACCCCGCAGGCCTCCCAGCCTGGGTCCCCAGGGCAGCGAATGCCCCTGCCTTCCAAGTGCCCGTCACCTGCCAGGGCCAGTGCCTGCCTACACTCGGCCGTGAAGCCGCCACCCTGAGGCCTGGCTTCCCTTGCCCTGGGGCCCTGGAGTGCAGCCTGTGAATAACTGAGCCAGGCTCCCCCATATCGGACAGAGCGGTCGGCCGGTCAGTGGGGGGAGAGCCGGGGAGAGCGCAGGAACCTTCCCTCTGGCTCTGAGTTCCTCCGGCAGGAAGAGGGGAAGGGAGTGGAAGAGGAGGGGCGGCCGGGAGGAAAGCATGGGGGCACGCAGCTGTGGGATCACGCACAGGTGTCCTTGTTAGGAGCCCACTTGGCTGAGGTGACAGAAAACCCAACGAGAGCAGCTTACACAAAGAGGGTTTTATTTTTCTCACGTAACCAGCAGGGCTGGCATTGGCTCAGCAGCTCAATGTCAGGGTCAACATCTCTATAGATTCTCTTGGGCTTCCCTTGTGCACACACAAGTGGCTGCCCCAGCCCCAGCCATCCCATCTACATCCAAGGCAGGGCAAAGGAGAAGTGCCAGCTTTGGCTGACCCTATTTTAGCAGGAAAATAATGCCTTAGAAACTCCTTCTTTTACTTCATCAGTCAGTATGGGATCAAACGGACGTTCTGATCCGCAAGGGAGGCTGGAAGCGGTGGGAGGGCAGTCGCGATTAGGTAGGATGTGATTCATGCCCTGGGGCCGAGCGAAATCCAGGTGTGCTGATGCGAGGCAGGAGGGGGAGTCAGTACTGACAGCAGCTCGTAGGGTCTGCCTGGCCCTGTTGGGAAAGGGGGTGATCTACACCCGTGCCTCGTGGTCCCAGGTGGATGGAGCGGCCCTCATGAAACGCCACAAGCAAGGCTGGCTGATGGAAGTGACCGACAGCTTGGACCGCTGCATTGAAAGACTCAGGTACGGTGTCTGGCTCGGGGGGAGACCAGGCCGGGACCTTCTCAATTTCTGCTTCTCGCTGGTCCCTTCCGCGCGCGTGGGGGAAGCCCGTGTGCATCCGTGGTGCCCATACACGTGGTCTAACAGACTTCAGTAGTTTTCTCGGTGACCCCGACGCTCGGCCACAGTTTTGCAAAGAGCATGTCTTGCGTTTCTCCCCGTGGCGTCTCAGTGCCCAGCCCAGAACCTGGCCCACAGTAGGTGCTGCTTGGATCTGCTCGACCCCTGGGAGGTGGAGCTTCTCCTCAACAGGACCCCGTCAGGTTCTGCAAGCCCCGTCCTCCTCCCCAAGGGGGCCACGGCTGGTCCTGTGGCGCTGGGCCCCTCCCCGCTGCGTGCCGTCTCCTCAGCTATCTCAGCGGGGACGGGGCAGGGCTGCCCTGGAGGCCGCTGATCAGGTGCCCTTTTTGAAGCATCCTCTCAACGAATTTGCTCTGCAGAACTGAGCCCCATGTGCAGAGTTCGCCTCTGCACGGGGGGCTCCACCTGCTGCAATTAGACTCGCCCAAGGTCGCCAGGGGGCTTATGTAAAAATGTTCAAAGACACACAGAGTGTGAGAAATATTCCCATTACCAAGGCTGGGTACTTCTTGGACATAGATCTTTGAAAACTGGCAGAAAACTCTCCATTAATCACAGGAGAAGTTCCAACCTCCTAGTGTGGCATGAAGGGTCTCACCTGATCTGGCTCCGATCCTGTGGGCGCACCTGGAACACACGTGCCCACTCGCACACCCACACACACTTTCAACCACTGGGACATTTCTGTCATCTCTAAATATCCCTCTTCCACATGCCGGCTCCCTCTTGTCACACACAGTTTGGGTCCTTAATTCTGCGGTCACACGCATGAACACACACACAGTCCAAGTCAGTGTAACAAATGCCTTAAGCCGCCGTCTGGTCACATTTCTGCTCCCTGAGCTGCGGAGATGCAGAGATGGGAATGGCGACCCTCCCATGTCTGTGGGGTTTTCATGTATTCAAATCTGTTTCCCCCAAATATACTTTTATTTTTTGTCCTTTTATTTTTCCAAATAATGTTTGTCTATTTACTTATTATTATTTTGGCTGTATCGGGCCTTTGTTACTGCGCGCGGGCTTTCTCTAGTTGCAGCGAGTGGGGGCTACTCTTCGTTGCGGTGCGTGGGCTTCTCATTGCAGTGGCTTTTCTCGTCGCGGAGCATGGGCTCTAGGCGCGCAGGCTCAGTAGTTGTGGCTCGCGGGCTCTAGAGCACAGGCTCCAGTAGTTGTGGCTCACAGACTCAGTAGTTGTGGCTCACGGGCTCAGTAGTTGTGGCTCACGGGCTCATTAGTTGTGGCTCGTGGGCTCTAGAGCACAGGCTCAGTAGTAGTGGTGCACGGGCTTAGCTGCTCTGCGGCATGTAGGATCTTCCTGGCCAGGGCTCGAACCCCTGTCACCCACATTGGCAGGCAGATTCTTAACCACCGTGCCACCAGGGAAGTCCCGCAAATAAGGTTTAGAGTCATCCTTAGTGACATCTGCAACTTAAGGATTGCCTTGAGTGAGTTCTGCAAAGATCCCTTTTAGAGTCCTCGCAGCAACAGCCCTAATTCTACTAATCAAATTCTACACCTTGGGGCGGGGAGGGATTGTCACCTTTGCCAGCCAGTCCTCCCGAGGGCATTCAAGTCTGCTGTTCCCCTCAGGCCTGGGTCCTCAAAAGACACACCTCATGGGTCCCTGCATCTCAGGCCTGCGCTCACACGTGGTGCTTTGGGTGCCTCCTGGGCCTTCTGCATCCCCACCAGCTTGGGGCTTGTGTGTTGGGGGTGGGTAGCCGTGGGCAGGTGCGATGGGGCCATCTGTCCTGCCCTTGCCCCTTCCAGGGAAGCGAGGAAGAGGAAGGAGGCCCTCAGCCTTGGTTACCATGGCAACGTGGTGGATCTTTGGTAAGTGGGGGGAGTTGGCAGCCTTGGGGACACCGGGTGAGCCCCCCCCCCAGCCAAGGTCCCGGGCCAGGTGCTCCCGGGACACAAGGCTTCCAGTGTCAGCTTGAGGCTCTGCTCCCAACCTTCGTGGCCCGGATCCTGGCCGAGCTCACGGCAGCCTTTGCCCAGCCAGGCAGCCCTCCCACCAGGGATCTTTCCAGAGGGAAAGCAGGATGAGCCTCCATGCCTGGCGACTGGGCGTGTGGGCTGGGAAACGCTGCGTGCCCCTCTGGCTGGACCCTGAGTTCGGGCCCTGGCACTGCCTGCCCTGACCACCTGAGTCTCCCCAGGGAGCGCCTGGTCTGTGAACTGGACACGACGGGGGAGCTTTTGGTGGACCTGGGGTCAGACCAGACGTCCTGCCACAACCCGTTCAACGGTGGCTACTACCCCGTGCAGCTGGGCTTCGCAGAGGCCCAGAGCCTCATGGCCTCCGACCCTGCTGCCTTCAAAGCCCTGGTCCAGGAAAGGTGATGCAGGTCCCAGGGCTGCTCGGGGGAGGGATGGGGGCACACATGGCCTGCAGGAACTTTGGACTGGGAGGCTCTGGCCTCTGCCCAGTGCTCCTGGAGCAGCTGTGTGGCCTCGGGCAAGACCCTTAACCTCTCTGGGCCTCTGTCTCTTCCTCTGTCACACGGGGTCATGGGCTCCCTGGCCTGTGGGCATGCTGGGAACAGACTGGGGTGACATTTGCAAAACACTGGGGGCAGCTTCCAGCACGTGTGAGTGCTGGGCAGGCCCTGGGGGAGGGCATCCTGAGGCGCGTCTGCAGGAGGCAGCTGCTTGTTCAGCACTGAGGCTGGTCCCGGCGCGACCCGACCCATAGGCGCTAGCTTAGGGGCTGCCTGCAGGGTCCTGAAGGTTAGGGGGACCTGAGGAGCCGGCAGGGACCGGGGCTTCCAGGAAGGAGGTGCTGGGGGAGGAGCCAGCAAGGGGTGGAGCCAGGAGGGGTGGGGTCATCAGGGGTGGAGCCAGTCAGGGGTGGGGTCA
>NW_020175040.1:3042910-3046020 GCF_003031525.2 Neophocaena asiaeorientalis asiaeorientalis
AGGAGGGTGGAGCCAGTCAGGGGTGGGGTCAGCAGGGGGTGGAGCCAGGAGGGGTGGGGCCAGCTGGGGGAAGAGTCAGCAGGGAGGTGGGGCTCGTGGGGTTCGGCGGTGCTTACAGCCCTGGCGGGCGGTGCTGAGCTGACCACTGACCGCACCTCTCGCAGCCTGAGGAGGCACGTCTCGGCCATCAACAGGCTGGCCCAGGAGAACTTCTTCTTTTGGGACTATGGCAACGCCTTCCTCCTGGAGGCCCAGAGAGCAGGTGAGAGAGAAGGGAGGGGCGTCCCCTCTCTGCAGGCCTCGGGGGCGGGGCAGTGTGGCCCGCGGGTTGGCTCCACGTGTCCCTTCTGGAAGCTGGCCCTGCCAGGGCCTTGGTCTCGCTGGGCCTCGCTTTCTCCAGGTGATGCTGGGTCTCCGCACACAGGGGCTGACGTGGGGAAGACGGGCGCCAACAGGACGGAGTTCCGCTACCCCTCGTACGTCCAGCACATTATGGGGTGAGTGGTGGGCCCTTCCAGCGTCTGTCGTAGACGTGCAGGTCTGAAGATCTCCTCCTCTCCCCACTGCTCAGGCCACGTGCTGAGGCCTACATTCGGCCACAAGTGGTCACGGCACCGGGTCACGGGCTTTCCACCCCAAAATGCAGGGGGAAAGGAGCTGAGAACGAGAGACCCTGTGCAGGGCCTCAGGGAGAGAACAGGGTCGGCCACGCCCGAGCCACGAGTGGGCGGCGGAGGGCCTGATCCCTGCAGCCCGTGTGCTTTCCTGGCCACGTGGGCCGGAACAAGCAGGGACCAGGGAGCGGCCGGAGGGAGAGGACAGGGTGGAGTTCGGGTCTGAGCTGCTGGGGTCGGGTGGGGTGGGCAGCAGCCCCGGATCTGCACCGGAGGGGACCCCCGGGGGGCGAGAGAGGCCTGCGTCCTTCTGAGGTTCACTGTGGGAGGGGAGGGGCCAGAGTTGGGCCAGGGGGCAGTGGGAGGGAGCCCAGGGAGGCCCCTGCATTCCTCTGCCTGGAGTCCCCTCGGAAGGTCAGCCCACTTAAAGCAGATTTGGCTTTAAGTTTACTGTTTGTCCCAATATTCAGTTTCAGTTGCCTGGTTTTCAGGTTGTCTCCAACAGCAATTTAAGGAATTTCTGCTTGTCTGTGTCCCAGCTCCCTGCTCCTGCAGCCAGAGATGGTACAGCTCTGAGAGGGGAGCTGGGGGAAAGGACACCGAGGGGACAGAGGGGGGTGGGGGAAGTTACCGTCCAGTTCGTGGCTTGGGGGCTTCCGGCAGCAATTGTGGACACCGACGCCCACTCACCACACAGGCCCCCACGAACCACCCGCCTGGCGCACGGCCCTCACCTCCTCAGTTCTGGAGCACCTGCGGCCTCGCCGACCATGGACCGTGGTGACCCCAGCCAGGGGGTGCAGCCAGCCTGGAAGCCCCCAGCTGACGAGCCTTTTGCCCTCGCAGGGACATATTCTCCCAGGGATTTGGGCCTTTCCGCTGGGTGTGCACATCCGGGGACCCGCAGGACCTGGTGGTCACGGATCAGCTGGCCACGTCAGTGCTGGAGGAGGCCATTGCTGGTGGAGGTGAGGCTGTTGGTTGGAGATGCTGGCGCACGGGTGACCCCCAGAGGCTCCGACAGACACCTGCCTGGCGGTGCTGGGCAGCCTGGACACGAGGTCCCCTGCCTGGCCCCGTGGGCACGGGGCACATCCTCGGCTGGTGCCCGTGGATGGTGTTCTGCCTCCCCGTAGCTGCCCCTGTGTCCATCTGCTCCGTTCCCCCGTGTCCAGGCCCCTCTGCGTCTCCGTGTCACAGCCGCTCCAGGCCATCTGTGGGTCCGTCTGTGGACACAGACAGGTGCCTCTGCCCTGCAGCCTTCGCGAGGGAGGGTCTGTGCCGCCCCCCACCGTGGGGCAGGGGCTGCCGGTGCCTGTGACACCCTTTCCCCTCTCCCTGCAGTGAATCCGGCTGTGGAGCAGCAGTACGTGGACAACATCCGCTGGATCCGGGAGGCCTCCCAGCACCGGCTGGTGAGGGCTCAGCCTGGCGGGGGCAGGGTGGGCAGCTGGACCGCGCCCGGGGTGAGGTGCTGCTTGCCACCTGGGCCAATTAGGTGATGTCCCCACTGGCCACCTCACCCAGGGGCCGCTGGGCAGAGAAGCCCAGGACCTTTCAGAAGGGGACCTGGGCTCCGGGGCAGCAACCAGGGTCAGGCAGGTCTTTCCTCCCCTCACTCCCCTGCTGGGCCCTGGAGCCAGGTCTCCCGGCTTCTCCGCTGTGTGACCTGGGGTGAGTGGCTTGGCCTCTCTGAGCCTCCCGTCCTATCTGCGCGGTGGAGATGCTGGAGGCGGCGCGTGCCCCCTAGCTATGGTGTGGGGCTTGGAGCAGGCCCTCTGACGCTCTCCGGGGCCAGGGCTGGGGGGACGGGTGTTTCTGTGACTGAGCGTGACCGCGAGTCGGATGACTCGAGGTGGGGACTGGTTTACACGGACCCGTCAGAAGGGTGTCTCTGAGGAGCTGACTTGTGGGTTCAGGTCTAAGTGGGGTTGGGGGCTGGGTGGGGGGAGTGACAGTGGGGGAAGCAGAGGGGTCAGCCAGTGCACAGGCCTGAGGAGACAGACAACTGGATGCACCAGGGCAAAGTGAGAAATGAGCGTGTGGGTCACAGGCCTTTGACCACAGACCCTGATGGCCGAATGCCGCCACCACGTCTGGACCAGTGGGTCCTTGACCTGGGCTTCAGCCAGGCCTCCCCTGAGCTCTGAGGCCCCTCTCCTGGGCTTCCTGGTCCAGCCCTGTCCACCCAGGCTGCCGCCGCCTCCTGGCCCAGCGGTCACAAATGCGTTTCTCCACAAAACCCTTCATGCCAACTACCTGGAGCCTGAGATGCCCACGGCCGTCGCTGTTGGACTTGAGGGCCTGGGCCTGGGAGGGTGGGGCAAGAGGTGGAGATGGGGGGCCAGTCCAGGGAGGCCTGGAGAGGAGGGGCACGACCACCGAGAAGGGGCCGGCAGGGTTGCGGGGCTGAGGGCGTGTGGGCGGCCAGCTGGACGCCACCCCAAGCCTGCGAGCAAGACCCTCTCTTTGTGTTTGAGTTAAAGTTACTTGAAA
>NW_020175040.1:3046051-3047976 GCF_003031525.2 Neophocaena asiaeorientalis asiaeorientalis
TGATCACAGAAGCTTTTCCTTTTAACATTTTAATTGTTCCTTTTAATGTACACTCTTGACAAAGCTGGCAGTCCTGGGTCAGTTCCTCCCATTTTCTGTTTCTGGATCCGGGAAATCTGAAAGGCTGCCATGCTGGTTTACGGTACAGTTTTTCCAAAAAGGATTTGAGGCAGCTGGCGCAAATAAACCAAGGCCTTTGGGTGGAAAGCGGGAGGCTGAGGAAGCCACAGGCTGACTGAAAGGCTGGCGTGCGCGGGCCTCCTGTGGACGCCCTCCCCACCCCCGCCCCGCCGTGCTTCACCCCATCCCTGGGCGGCTGAGGGAAACACCTGCACCCCCTTTGGAGAGTCCAGGGTTTCTCAGTCTCGGCACTGCTGACATTTGGGGCCAGGTGACTTTTTTTTGATTGTGGTAAATATACATAACATAAAATTTACCATTTGACCCATTTTGAAGGTACAACTCAGGGGCATTAAGCACATACACTGTTGTACAACCATCACTACCGTCATCTCCAGAACTTTCTCATCTTCCCCAGCTGAAGCTCTGTCCCCGTCAGACGCTAGCTCCCTCTCCCCTCCCCTCTCCTTTTGTGTCTGGCTTATTTCAGTGAGCATGACGTCCTCAAGGTTCATCCACGTTGTCACATGTCAGGATTTCCTTCCTTTTTAAGCTGCATGTTCCCTGTGTGTATGGACCACACCTTGTCTACCCATCACCGGCCATGGACACTGGGTTGCTTCCCCCTCTTGGCTACTGTGAATGGTGCTGCTGTGAACATGGGCGCTACTACCTCTTCGAGCGCCTGGGGGCTGGATATTCTTGGCCACGGGGACCATAGTCTAGCAGCGTCCCTACCCGTGCCAGCAGCACCCAAATGTCCACAGTCGACCCAGAGGTCGCCCGGCTGAGAGCCACTGTGCTAACGGTGACTGCTGTGCTGGCAGTAACAACGCCAACACGAGCAACGGTTCCTTTTCGGGAGCCTTTGGTGCCCGCAGTGAGTGCCCCCCAGCTCCAAAGGGGCTGCATCCTGGTGGCGGTGTGCAGGGGCTCAGCCTCCCCGGCCTGTTTCCTCACCTGTGGCGCGGGGCCTGTGATGAGCACAGACTCGCTAAGGAGATTCTGGGTGCCAAGCCGGGGCAAGGCAGACACGTCAGAACCGCCTCGTGGGGTGCTGAGGTTACTCTGGTGGGAAGGGTCGAGCGGGGTGATATCCCCAGAGACAGGCGAGTCAGGGTCCCGGAGGCCCCTGGGGTTAACCCTGTGGGGTTGGGTCAGGAGGGACATCTGGGGGCCCAGACTGCACGTGGACACGCGGGGCAGGACGTGAGTGCTGGACTCTAGAGCCGCCTCTTTCCTCCCTGGAGGTGGCCGTCTGACTGCTGGTGGCCATGTCTCCTGAGCATCCCCCGCGTCAGTCAGCTCTCACCCTTCTCTCCGCAGGTGGTGGGCTCCCAGGCCAGGATCCTGTACTCGGACCAGAAAGGCCGTGTGGCCATCGCTGTGGCCTTCAACCAAGCCATCGCCCGTGGGAAGATCAAGGTGGGCCATCCTGTGCTTGGGTGGGGCTCCCCTGCCTCCCCACCGGGCCAGCCCAGGCCCGGGAGGGAGGAGGCCCGTCCTCAAACCCAGGCTCTGACGACTCGGTCCCTGCTGTGTGACTTTGGGCAGTCAGGGGCCCTCTCTGAACCTCTTATCAGAAAAGAGGCTCCCGTAACCTCAAAACGTGGCTTTCCCACGCGTGTTTCATGTGGCTTTGTTAAATTGTCCCTTTCAAACCATGACAGCCTTCCCTGCTTTTCCCCATTTCCGTCCTGGTCAGCCCTGCCCACCTCGCTCGGTGCATGCACACTTCCTGCTATGGTGCTACAGTGCTGGCAGGGCAGAGACAGCCTTAGTCCTTCCTCCCTCCCCCTTCCCTC
>NW_020175040.1:3048155-3102149 GCF_003031525.2 Neophocaena asiaeorientalis asiaeorientalis
GGGTCCCCTGGTGCCAGCCTTGCTGCAACACTGCCGTGCAGAGGACAAGGTAGACAGGGTCCTGCCTGGTGCTGGGGGAGGGACACTTGGACATGCAGGCAAAGGTATCAGTTCAGGGGATCTCAGTGGTACCGAGCTCTGTGAATAAAGTGAATGAGGTGACATGTGGGGCGACGGGTCAGGATGGCCTGCTGCCTTGCAGACGCAGAGCGGAGGCCTGAGTATCCAGAAGGTGCCAGAATACTGCACAGGTGGTTCATGTCAGAGGTGAAGAGGGGGAGCATACTTGGCCTGTTCAAGGGCAGGGCAGCTCCTCGGACGCTGAAGCCGTGAAATCCCGGTACCTCTAGTGCCGTCAAAACACCAGGCTGTCCCTTACAGCCCTGTGGCATCGGGGAGGTGTCCTGTCCTCTCCGGGCCTCAGTCTTCCTCTATCAAGTGGGTGTGGTGACAGTGTGGGTGGGGTTGAGGAGACTCGGACCCGCACCTGGAGAGCACACGGGGCTCCAGGCGGCCGGAAAGTGCGTCTCTGAGCAGCCATGGGGGCAACAGAAGCCCTGTGCTTCCTCCCGCCGAAGGTCTGCTTTTCAGGGGAATCCGAAGGGCATCGGGTGTGCCCTGTCCCTTGATCTCTGCCCTGTGCTGGGCAGTGGACACTGGTAGCTGACCTCTTGTGTCCTCCCACACTGCAGGCACCGGTGGTCCTGAGCCGAGACCACCACGACGTAAGCGGCACAGACAGCCCGTTTAGGGAGACCTCCAACATTTGTGACGGCTCTGCCTTCTGTGCGGGTGAGGAGCACAACACACTTAAACTTCTTCTCTGTTGGATTTTATTTAACGATCAAGTGATTCATTCAGTCGGTTGTGGTGTCGCAAGAAAGGTGCTGGCCTCTGAGAGGCGTGGCACGGGGTGACCAGCCCAGGACGGAGGGAGGGGTCCTGGGATGCGGGCTCAGTTGTAAACCAGGGCGGGTGCCAGGTGGCCCAGCTAGGTGGATGCCCGAGACCCGGGTGCACCTGGGCCGCGTTCAGGGAAGGGCTGCTGCTGCTGCAGCCACCGTGATTGTCACTGTCGCCCCAGAGCTTTTGCGTTCCGGTCCTGGGGGGCCTTCTGGTTCCCAGCACCTGCAGCTCCTCCCATTATGGACGGGATCCCAAGGGAAGGAAGTGGACGGTCAGGAACACCACCCACATCACTTTGTTCTGAGGGATTTGGTCCACTTCGTCTAAGTTATGGAATTTATGTGTATAGAATCGTATTCCTTCATTATCTTTTTCACGTCTGTGGGGTCCACTGTGTTATTCCTGCTGTTGGTCATTTGTGGCTTCTTTCTTTCTTTTCTTTGGCTGCTGTGGGGCTTGAGGGATCTTAGTTCCCCGACCAGGGATTGAACCCATGCCCCCTGCAGTGGATGCATGGAGCCCCAACCACTGGACCGCTAGGGAAGTCCCTGTGTCTTCTTTCTTTTTCCTTTATGAGTCTGGCTAGAAGTTTATCATTTTTATTGAGATTCTCAAGAAGCTTTTAGTTTAAATGATTTTTTAAATTGCTTTTCTGCTTCCAAATTCATTGATTTCTACTCTATCTTTAGTGTGACCTTCTTCCTATTTACTTTGGGTTTAATTTGGTTTTCTTTCTCTGGTTTCATGAGGTGGAAGCTGAGGTTACTGATTTTAAACTTTTTTCTTTTCTAATAAAAGTGAATTTGAATTTCCCTCTAAACGCTGCTTTAGCTGCATCCCACAAATTTTTACATGATATATTTTTATTATCATTCAGTTCAAAATATTTTAAATTTCCTTTGAGACATTCTCTTGGACCCATGAGTGATTGAGAAGTATCTTTTTAAATTTTCAAGTTGGGGGAGATTTTTCTGATATCTTTCTGTTACTGACTTTTGATTTAATTCCATTATAGTCTGAGAGCTCACTGTGTATTCATTCTGTTCTTTTAAATTTGTTAAGGGTTGGATTGGTCCATCTTGGGGCACGTGGGAAGAAGGTGTCTTCTGCGGTTACTTGGGGGCTTGTTCTTTAAATGTCAATTAGGTCACGTCAGTTGGTGGTGCTGTTCCTGTTGTCTAGGTCCTTACTGACTTTCTGCTGACTTGTTCCATAAATTACTGACAGACGGGTGATGAAGTTCCCGACTGTGTTTGTGGATTTGTCTGTTCTCTTTTCAGTTCTCATCCACTTTGCCATGTGTTTTCTTTCTTTTTTTTTTTTTTGCGGTACGTGGGCCTCTCACTGTTGTGGCCTCTCCCGCTGCGGAGCACAGGCTCCGGACGCGCAGGCTCCGCGGCCATGGCTCACGGGCCCAGCCGCTCCGCGGCATGTGGGATCTTCCCGGACCGGGGCACGAACCCGTGTCCCCTGCGTCGGCAGGCGGACTCTCTCTCAACCACTGCGCCACCAGGGAAGCCCTGCCACGTGTGTTTTAGAGTTGTGTTGTTAGGTGTGTCCTTGTTTAGGTTTACTGTCTCTTCTTGGAGAATTGACCTCTATCATCGTGTGATGTCCCTGTTTATCCCTGATAATACTGCTGGCTCTGAAGTTCTCTGATATTCATGGGGTTTACATTCGTATCCTTTGGCCACGGTAACAACATACCACAAACTTGGAGGCTGGAAACAGCACAAATGTGTTCCCTCACAGTTCTGAAGGTCTAAAGTCTGAAGTCAGTTTCTCGGGGCTTAAGTCGAGGTGCAGGCAGGGCTGTGACGTCTGAGGACGCTGCAGGGGAGAATCTGCTCCCTGGCCTTTTCCAGGTCCTAGAGCTGCTTTTCTTGCATCTCATAGCCCTGCACTAGGACGAAAGTATTCCCAGGACCCCCTCCTCTTCTCTGTGGGCACAAGTGGGGGTTTGGAGGAAGAGCCCGCCGGAAGGTGCCGACCCTTCCGTCCGTGTCCCCAGGGGCCTCGGTCTCAGGCAAGCTGAGGCTTGTCATTCAGTGAGTCCTGAGACACGAGCGAGGCACGGGTTCCATTTCTGGGCAGGTGCCTGCCTCCCCACAGAGTTCCGGGTAGTTGGCCGCCCTGGGACCTCGGCCTCTGATGGGCCGACGACAGTTGGTAATTTGCAGTTTGCCCCCCAATTTAGCATGTTCGCTCTAAGGGTGGGACTGACGCTCTTTGTCATCTGAGCTAACACTGCCACCGCATCCCTTTGAATTCCTTTGTCCTCCGTGCCTCTGGGGCGCTGTACCTGCCACTTGGCACCGGAGAGAAGACAGCAGGGGGCGACAGTGCTCGTCGGGCACTTGTTCATTGTCCTGCTTTGCTTGGCTCTGAAAATACAAATTTCCGCCGTTCCTGCAGTTGCCCTGCCTTGTTCCCATCCGTCCCTCAGACCCTGGCCCGGGCTGGCTGCCTTCCTCAGGCGCTGACGGGGCTCTGTTTCCACAGACATGGCCGTGCAGAACTTCGTGGGAGGTGCATTCCGGGGAGCCACCTGGGTTGCCCTGCACAACGGCGGGGGTGTCGGCTGGTAAGGAGGTTTCTGGGCGCCGGTGGTGCAGCTGGGGCTCCTTTGGAAGGCTCGGGGGTCTCCTCCAGGGTCCTGGGCCTGCTTCCCGGAGCTCCCGCTACCGAGGGCTCCTCGTGTGAGCTGGAAATGGGGGCCTTGCCCAACACCCCACCTTTGGGGTCTCACCCGTCGCATGGGACACCAAGGCCTGCCGTGGACGCCGTAAATCACCCTTTCCTGTTGTTTTCATGCTGCTTTCACAGATGTTTTCCAGGGAATGCGTCCTTTCACTCCGTCAGGGGCTGGGCTGGGAGGTGGGGACCTGGGTTCTGGGCTCCCTGGGTCCTGGCCCCTCTCTGCCCAGCCAGGCCTGTTTCCAGCCCATGCCGCGAGGGAGCTAGGGTTTCTGGGAGGCTCCCTTCTGGGCGACAGATGCAGTTCCCTCATGGGGACGTCCCTATAATTCTGCACCCAGTTCCAACCCGAGGGGGTTTCCTGACACCAGCTGCGTGTCCTGCAGTTCCACTCAGTTCCAACACTGTCAGCACAGAGATAACGTCAGATCCCACGGCTGAGGGCTCAGTCCCACAGGGCTGTCCCCCACCCCACCCCCTGACTCCAGTCACATGTCTACAGTATTACCAATGCTTCCGACCCACCAGCTGCAGATCAGAGGTCCCTGCAGCCACCTCCTCGGGTTCCACTGGTTTGCTAGAGCAGCTCACAGAATGCAGGGAGCCCATTTATTCCCTGGATTTCTGATTTATTACAAAAGATATCAAAGGATGCGAATCCATAGCCAGATGAAGAGATACACGAGTTGAGGACCCAAAGGGTCCCTGTGGGGCTGGGGCTGGGCACGGCAGCACGTGGAAGTGTTCCGGCTCCCCAGCCTGGGCGCTCTCTGAACCCGCTCCTTTGGGGTTTCTGTGGAGGGTTCCTTACGCGTCCGTGATTGACTACATCACGGCCACTGGTGACTGATTCCGCCTCCACCCCCCCTGCCCTCCCGGCAGGTCAGGGGCTGGGACCCACGTTCCAGGCCTCTGATCACATGGTGGCTCCACTGGCATCCAGCCCCATCCTTGGGTGGTTTCCCAGAGTCAGCTCATTAACATAAGGAACGACACCTTCATCCCTCTCAGCGGAGGAAATTCCAAGGGTTTTGGGAGCTCCGTGCCAGGAACAGTGGGCAAAAACCAAATACGTCTTTGTTATAAACCATGATGTCGTATGTGCTGCTGAGAACGACGAATAACTAATGTTTGTTGCAAGTGGAGCGCATGGCAAGCATCTGAGTCCCCTCTCTCACCTACTCTTGGAAAAGAAATGCATCTATAGATGCGGAAACTGAGGCAGCAGGCAGCTGGGGCTACGCCTGTGCGCGTGGCCTCTGGGGGGGGGTCGCCTGGGGAGCTCTGGTTGCGCGGTATTCCTGGCTCCTCAGAGCAGCAGGGGGCGCCGTGGCCCCGCAGAGGAAGACAGCTGCCCAGGCCCGGCCACCTCTGAGCTCACCTCTGAGCCCGTTTTGGCCGGATCAAGCCTGGACTTGCCCTCCAGAGCCAAGTCCTTCACGCTGCAGCTTCCAGGGCGTCCCCGGGGGCTGGCTTGGCCTTGGGCCCTTCGAGGCCGGAATGCCAAACTGCAGCCCAGTCAGGTGGCTCTCGTGAATGGAAAATGTGATCCGATCGCGTGTCCTTTCAGAGACACAGGCCGGAGAAAACCAGGACGCGAGGGAGCGCCTGGCATTTTGGCGCTGGGTTTGCCGAGTCACGCTGCAGGTACAAGAGCAGCTCTGAAGGGGGCCGGAGGTGCTGGTGGAGCCAGATCTGGACCCAGATCTGTTGTCCCTGGATTCGCGACATCGGTGACAGGACCGCAGAAGGCAGGACGGAGCCCCCGAGAAAGCGTCCAGGACACGAGGCCTCGGGACAATGCTCGCCGCTGACCCTGCACGGGGCTCCCAGAGCGGGGGTCCCCTCTCACCGCCAGGCTGCCCCCTAGGCTCTGACAGGGCGCGACCGGAGAGGCGCTGGCACCGAGGCCCTCGGTCGTGGCCGCCCTCGAGGGCTCCTTTGGAAAGTGCCTCAGATTCACGGGGAATCCATCGGACACAGACGTGCATGATTCAATCCACCAGATACCGCTGCAAACCTTCCTGTGAAAGTCAGCGGGAGAAATCTTTCCCACGCCTGTTCTTCCTTCCGTCTCCAGCTATAGTTTTTGCTTTCTTGTATGGAAAAGCAAGTGTCTAAGTCACAAGCCACCCTGCTACCTCTCAGTTTGCTTTCCCGTTTCTGAGCTGGTCAGTGTCGGCACTGGGTCGCTCTGCGGGCCCTGCTCTGCCCCGTCCGCTCTGACTGTGTGCTGGGGTCTGTCCTGTGCTGGCTGCCCGCGGTCCCTGCCGTCTGCTCCTTTTAGACAGGGCGCAGAGCGGGAGAGGCGGCAGTCAGTCCCTGGTCTCGGCGGGTTGGACGGCTGCGTAGAGCCTGTGTGGTTCCATCCCTCCAGGGAGGGTCTGGGCCTTCCCCTCAGTCCTTGTGTCCCCGCCTTCTGTCCTCACACCCGGTCCAGCCCCGGGGCCTCACACGTTTGAGGAATAAATGCACCGTCTTTATCTGGGTGATGATGCTGTTTCCTCACTAGAGCATATCTCGAACCCGGCTGTGCATGGGGATCCCCAAGGAGCTTGTTTCTCCTGGACAAATGGTCACCGTAGCAGCATGCTTTGCGGGCTAGCGGTGGAGGTTAGTCGCGGCAGCTAAGGCTCCTATGGTGTGCGACCTGTGCACGGGTGTCTCCAGAGACACTCGTCGAATCATCTCGATGGTCCCACCTATGAGGCAGCTGCACCTAGAATGTGACCCTGCCTGGGGTTCCCAGCAAAGCCACCCGCAGTCACTTGTGAAGGAGCCAGGACAGGCCCCGCCCTGCCGAGGCACCCCTCCTGTGAGCATGAACCGTTACTGTGTGTGCGCTGTGGGCGCCACAGTTCCCGGCATGAAGATTCCTGTTTGCATAACGTCTTCAGCCCTGGCCGGTATCACTGCCTGAAACCCAGGGCTGCCGGGCTGCTGGGCCAGAATTACAGACTGCTGTTTTGCTTTGAGTCGCTCTCCCAGGGTCCTGTTCCTGAGCTGCGTGCTCTTGTTCACCTTATAATGTTGAGTACTTCCTTCCTTAGTACCTCTGGCACTGACTCTTGGTACATGTGACATAGGGTTCTGCTTTTATGTCCTTCTCAACGGGACCATTCTCTGTGCAGCAACTGCTCCGGGATACAGGTCCTCCTTTCTTGCTGTCTTCCTGGGCCCTGGACTGCGCCAGGCAGGGTTTGCAGAGGTCCCCTGGAGCTGAGCACCTTTGCTCTCTGACCATCTGGGCTTCGGGCTACCAAAACGAAAGATGTCGTTCTAATCTCCAAAAGTCCTCTCTGGTCAAAGGACTGTGGCTGCCGCCTGCTTTGTCCTCTGATCCCCGGCACCAGCCTGTGACAAGCGAGTGGTGATGACCTTGAATCCGTGCAGAGCCCCCTCCACCACAGGGGCCACGGGAAGTGCTGGGAGCCCGCCCGCGGGCACAGGGCTGCCGGCTGCTGGGACGCAGGCCCGGGCGCAGGAGTTGCGCTTCCGCTCCCTGGGTGGGATGGGGCAGAGGGTCCTCACCCTCCTGGTGGGAACCGGCTGAGGTTGTCGGCAGGGTCCAGCTGGGCAGAGAAGGGGGTGAGGCCGGAGGGGCCAGAGGATCTGAGACCTGAGCCTGGCAGTAAAACCTGGCAGGAGCTGACAAGATTGAGGGCGTTTCCTGTTTGTGTAACCGAAAGGGGCTGGAGTGTCAGGGATGTGAGCTGGGCAGGAGCCTTGGAGAAAGACCTGGAGGGTGAGGATGGATCCAGGGGCTTCAGGAAGGACGCAGTCTCCGTGGCTGATGGGGAGAAACTGCGGGGCAAACAGCGGGAGAGGACGGGCACTGGCACACATGGATGATGAGATTGGAATGACAGCTCTCAAGTCATGAGGGACCCCAGAGCACATCAGACCCGGGAGAGGAGGTGGTGCAGCAGATGCTGGGCATCAAGGAACTCGGCCCTCAAATCAAGTACTCAGGACCCCGAATGCGAGTACAGGAGGACGAGCGTGAAGGACGGCAGGAAGAGAGCCACGTGGAAACACGGGAGAGGGGGCCCCGCCCCCCACGGAGGCCACACGTGGGGGCCCGGAAGGGGGCCTGGGGTCTGCGGGTGGAGCGCGGAAGCACGAGCGGGCAGCCTGCATCCCTCGGCCGTTAGGCACAGCAGGCTCCGGGCTGCGGGGCCGTTTCCCCAGACAGCGCTTCCGAAGCGGGCCTGCCCCTCGCAGGGTCGGACCCAGCGTGACCTGGGGACCTTCTGCCTCTCGCAGGGGTGAGGTGATCAACGGGGGATTTGGCCTTGTGCTGGACGGGACCCAGGAGGCTGAGCAGAAGGCCAAGATGATGCTCAGCTGGGACGTCTCTAACGGGGTGAGTGACCCCCTTGCCCCTCCCCGTCAGTGGCCCTGCCCGCCTCCCAGAAAACAGTCCGGAGCCCCCGCTGCTCCTGTGTCTGCCCTGCAGCCACCGCCAGGGTTTCCCGCCTCTTCAGACGGGCTCTTTCCCGCCCAGCCTGTGTCCGCAGCGGGCCCGGGTGGTGTCGCTCGCGTGCCTGCTTGCGCGTGCGCGTGCGGTGCGGGGCTCCATCCGTCTCTATGGCTACGCGGGCCTGACGGGGGAAGCAGCACAAATGCGCGGTCAGGGGCTGATGGGGGGTATTTGCAGATGGGAGTGGAATGGGGAGGGCCTTGGGAGCCCTGCACTAGGGTTAGACTTGGGTGGCCCAGGAGACTGGAGGGGCGAAGCCCCAGCAGAGGGGGCTGGTCCTCGTCCGGAAGGCCGGTGCGGCAGTGAGGGAATGGCTGGGGGAGGTGGGGAGTGGCAGGAAGGCAGCCAGAGGTGGGGGGAGGGCCGAGGCCACCGTCCAGGGGGCCCTGAGAACGCTGGGCCTGGCCTGGGGTGGTGGTGGGGAGTTCGGGCAGAAGGATGGCCAGTGTCACGTCGTCACAGGCGGGTGGGTCAGTTTTCTGGCCAAGAGAGGAGGAGGTGTGACCTGGGAACGCCTGGTGGGAACCCACTGACCCTCCAACGACGTGGCACCGACGCTGCACGCCCTCTCCCCGCCCCGCCGGCAGGTGGCCCGCCGCTGCTGGTCCGGGAACCCGAAGGCGTACGAGATCATCTGCCAGACGATGCAGGAGGACAGGGGCTTGGTGGTGACGCTGCCCCATGAGGTGGCGGATGAGCGTGTGCTCCAGCGGGCCCTGCGGCTGTGAGCGGGACCGAGAGCCCTGTGGTCCCCTCACCACCTCAGTCCCACCCTCACCTCACAGCCACCCGGCTCCCTCCGCTACCCCCCTGTGCTCTCCTGGGTCAGGAGCTGTGCTCACGCCCTCTTGGGGCTCACCACCCGGAGGGAGTGTCACTGCGCCCCCAGCTTACAGCTGAGGCCAGAGGGCGGGGACCTCTGCTGTCCCCACGCGGCTCCCTGGGGACCGGGAAGGCGGTGGGGGTCTTCTTCAGGGCTGGGTGCTCAGGCCTGGCGCCGAGTGGCTCGGGGGGCTGGTGCCGTGAGAACTGGCCGAGTGGGGCACTGACCAGCCCTTGGAGCTGCCTGCTGTCCCTCCTCCCGCCGAGGGCCAGGTGCTCCTTTGGCCAGGCTCTCGCCCATCGCCCCGCCTTCCCCCGACCGACCGACCGACCGACTGGCGTGGGACCACCAGGTGACCAGGCAGAGACGGCCTGGCCCGGGGCCGGCGGTCCACGCCCGAGACCTGCGACCTCGCTGCACAGAGAGGCCAGCTTTGAGCATGTCCTCATTCTCCTTGGTTCCCACGACAGGCTCAAATTGAGAAAGAGATTGGGGGCCGGTCTCCAAGGAGCCGCAGAAAACTTGACACCCGCCCCCCCACATCTAGCCGAGGGGCCGAGTCCTCCCCAAGGGCCATTCCACCTTTGCCTGAGCTAACAAAACCCCATTGTTGTCTGGGCAGCAATGTGCACGTCAAAAGTAGCTGATTTTCCAGCCTCCCTTGTAATTAGGAGTGACCGTTGGCCTGGTTCCGGCCCATGAGATGACGTGCAAGTCTGCTGGGTGGGTCTTCCGGGAAAGCTGTAATAAAAACGGACAGGTGCGGCTGCATCGCTCTTTGCTTTTGCCCCTTCTTCGTGCCAGAACCTCAGGTGTGATGCCTGGGAGCACAGCAGCCCTGCTGTGAAGTGACCATGAGGCTCACCGTGGCACTTGGAGGCACGTGGAAAGGCAGAGGCGCCTGGGCTCCCGGCAGTGCTGGGCGCTGCTGTACCAGGCCCGGATGGCCTCCCCTTCTCCTTGGTCCTCACCTGCTAAAGCCATCCTGGGAGGGCTTCTCTTCCACACGGCGAGCACGGGGTCCAAATGATCGTATCGCCGCCAACAAGTCTCCACGGAGGGCACCCTGCTGCGTGTATCTGTGCGAACATTCCCTGTTCCTAGGGAGAGACAAAGAGGATATGTCCAGTTTGAAGACCGGGCCCTCCCGTCATCCTTTCCCATCCGGCACCCTCGCTTATTCAGGACAGCCAGGGCTCGGCCAGCCTCAGGGCAGGGTCTCAGGAGGCTTCCGGCCACGTGTGAGGGCTCCACACCCGCCCTGGGCGCCCTACTGAGGCCGCCAGTGAGCTGTCTCCTCCCGTGCCTCAGCTGCCAGCAGGGAGAAGGGACAGCTGACACCCAGAGTGGAGCCACCACCGGGCCCGGGGGGAGTCAGGGCAGTGACCGCAGCCTCGGTAGCCAGGGAGGTGCCAAGTTAAGATGGTCACTCGCCACCTGGCTCTGCAGGGATTGAGCCACCAGCCACCGCAGCCGCTGACTTTTCAGCGCACCCGGAAAGTTCAGGGCGAAGAGCAGGGTGAGACTCTCTGTGTTCTGGGAAAACGGGCAGCACAGGCCCTCAGAGGGTCAGGTATTTTCTGGAGAAGTCGTTTATGAACCTGGATTCTCACCTCTTCCCACAATTAGAAAAGCACTAAAACCATTAACCCCACCAGCAGCAACCTTCTGCCAGCCTTCTTGAAGAAAGGAGAGGTGTGCAGTCCGCTCAGAAATGTTTTCATCAAAACAGTGAAGGTAGAAAACATTCGGCCCTGATGGGCGTGAGTTCGGCTGCCTTCGAAACTGGGGCTTGTGAAAGTCTCCGGGCCCCTCCCGGGGCCCCCTCTGCTCCCTGGGAACCTGCCCCCCCCCCCCCGCCCCCCGGGAACAGAGGCTCTCCCTGCCGGCCAGAGCAGGCTGGTGCAGGAGGCTCGGCTCTCTCGCCCTGGGCTTTCCAGAGGGGGCTCCTACCCTGGGGGCTGGCGCTGGACTTGACCTGCACTCGCGTTCTATTTGGCCTGCCCTCTGCAAAAATTTTTTGCAATCGTCACCGATTTTTAGAAATTGGGAAATTTCACTTAAAAAATCCAGATTTTGAGTTACTTGAAGATGTCAAGAGATTAGGTGACGCCACGCGCTCACCACCGCTGTGGTGGTAATTAGCCAGAGGCCCCTTGGGCCTGGGCTTGTTTCACCCAAGTTACCGCCTCTGCTGTCCAGTGGCGAGGCCAAGCGTGTTTGTTGTTTATTCTTGGACAGGAGCTGCTGATTTCTTACCCCTGCCTGTTCCCCACGTTTGTGTCACCTGCGTGGCCTCTGTTGGGATTTGAATCTGTGTCTGTATTAGGGCTCTCTAGAGAACCAGCAGGAGGTATACCCGTACGTATATCCATATGTGCCATAGATAGATGTCCATGTATAGAGGTAGATGCCGTCTATGTCACGTGCGCCGGAGGCCCAGGGAAGCCGGGGGCGCAGTTCAGCCCCAGCACCAGGGCCAGGGAGCCCAGGGCGCCGATGGTGTGAGTCCCCGCCCAAGGGCAGGAGATGAGAGGAGGGGTCCCAGCTCCAGAGGGAGGCAGAAAAAGGCAAGCTGCGCCTCCTCCCACCTTCTGTTTTGTTCGGGCCTCGACTGCTTGCGTGACGCCTATCACTTTCTCTGGGGAACCCCCCCCCCATTCAAATCCTAATCTCACCTGCAAACACCCTCACGGACACACCCAGAAGCAAGGTGTAAAACGGCCTGGTCCACACGACGTGTAAAATTTACCGTCACGGCGATCTTTGATGGAGAAGTTTCCTTTAACTCTGTGGTACGACGATTTACAATGAGAAATGTGTGTTTGGTCTTCAGCCCTGTTTCTGGCCCAGAGCTCCTAAAACCCGTGGAATTTCCTAAGTGATGAGAGAGATGAGGTGTTTTGCTATTCGTAACGAGCCCCTTTCTGCCACACCTGAATTTATGTTTCCGAATTTGGGGCCTCACCTGAGATGGGGCTGGTCGCCCGGGGACCCAACCTTGTGACTGGAGAGTTGAACTTTCAGTTTCCCACCCGCGACCTCCAGGGAGGGGAGAGGGGCTGGAGGTTGAATCAATCACTGATGGCCAATGATTTCATCCATCTCGCCTGTGTAAGGAAGGCTCCAGAAAAAAACAAAAGGAAGGGGATGGGGAGAGCTTCTGGGCTGGTGAAGCCCTGCAGATCCGGGGTGAGCGGCACACTCGCAGAGGGAGCCCGAGTCCTTCCCCAGGCCTGGCCCTGCGCGCCTCTTCCATCGGGCTGTTCTTGAGTTATGTCATTTCATGGTAAGCCAGTGATTTAAGTAAAATGTTTCTCCGAGTTCTCTGAGCTGCTCTAGCAAGTTAATTGAACCCGAGGAGGGGGTCATGGGAACCCTCCATAGGTAGCCGGTGGGTCAGAAGCACAGGTGCCAACCTGACTAGCAATGGGCATCTGACGGCACTCTGTCAGGCCTGAGCACTTGAGCTGCGGGATCTCCTGGTAGATGGTGTCACATGTGTCAACTGCCTGGTGGTGTTGGGGAAAAAAGCACATTGGAACGCCCGGCCCAGCCCAGCCCCACTCCTGCCACAGCTCCGGAAGGACTGCATGCTACCATCGACCGTTCAGAGTCCACAGTGAGGCCTTTCAGCCTATCAGGTGCTGGGAGAGCAGCATCTAGGCTGGTGGGGTTTCCCCCAAAATGCAACTATGACAAGTGCACGTGTGCCCTCCGCTCCTCCTCCCCCGGCTGCCCCGAGCCCTTTCTACACCCACCTGCTCGGAGGGCAGGGCCTGGGTTACTGAGGGTGAACGCGCAGTGTCTGCGGCGCCCCTAATGCCCGGAATCCCTCTAGAATGTGCCTTTCTGTCTGTGCCTGAGGCATCACCGAACCGTCACCGGCCGTCAAGCCCAGGGAATGAGCTGCCCCCCTGCTCCTCCCTGCTTGTTGCAGGGTGGTTGGGAGGGCAAGGAGAGTCCTTGGCAAACGTTTAACAGGGCTCATTTCACCCATTTAAAAATGTTTTTAAAAATACTGTCAGTCTGGGCTTCCCTGGTGGCACAGTGGTTGAGAGTCCGCCTGCCGATGCAGGAGACGTGGGTTCGTGCCCCGGTCCGGGGGGATCCCACGTGCCGCAGAGCGGCTGGGCCCGTGAGCCGTGGCCGCTGAGCCCGTGCGTCCGGAGCCCGTGCCCTGCAGCGGGAGGGGCCGCAACGGTGAGAGGCCCGCGTACCGCAAAAAGAAAAAAAAAAATATTGTCAGTCACTCTTGAAAGGTGAAAAATCAAGCAGTGGAAACATCCATATCGCCACCAAAGGTTTTTCATGAAAACATTTTTTCTTTATTGTGGTAAAAAACATATAGCATTTACCATCTTAACCACGTTTAGGTGTGCAGTCAGTTGCTGTGTGGCCATCACCACCCGTCGTCTCCAGAACTTTCTCATCTTCTCAGACTGCATCTGTGCCCTCATTACACAGACCTGCCCACACCGGCCCTTCCGCCTCCCCAGCCCCTGGCGCCGACCATCCCACTTGCTGTCTGTCTCTAGGGACTCACGTGAGCGGACTCACGTACTGCAGTGTTTGTTCTTTTCATGACTGACGTACTTCACTTCGCATAATGTCCTCAGTGTTCATCCGTGTTGTCCCATGTGTCGGCATTTCCTTCTTTTTTTTAAGACTGAATAATATTCTGTTGGGTCCATAAATCACGTTTTAATTTATCCATTCAACCACCAGCGGGCAGCGAGGATGCCGCCACCTGTGCTGAGCAGTGCTGCTGTGAACACGGGCGTGCAAATATCTGTTCCCGTCTCCGCTTTCAATTCCTTTGGGTTCACACCCAGAGGCGGGGTTGCTGGGTCATACTGAAACCACACAACTGAGACGGGATTCGAACCCGGCCAAAACCCAGACTGGGACTCAAACCTTCGGGCTGGGACTCAAACCCATGGTCTTTTAAGTAAGATCACACACCTGGTCTCAGGACTTGGTGAAGCTCAGGTTCTTTATGTCTCAGTGCAGAAGGAATTCAGTGAGAGCCAAAGTGATAGGTAAGAAGTGGATTTATTTAGAGAGCTACACATTCCGTAGACAGAATGCAGACTGTCTCAAAAGGTGAGAGCGGCCCTGGGAGAAACACTCCACAGACAGACGGTGGGCCAGCTCCGAAGGCGAGAGGCCCCGAAATATTGGGTGGTTAGTTTCTATGGGCTGGGTAATTTCATAGGCTAATGAGTGGGAGGGTTATTCCAACTACCTTGGAGAAGGGGGAGGGATTTCCAGGAATTCGACCCCTGCCTGCTTCTTGGCCTTTTATGGTCAGCCTCGGAATTGTCCTGGCCCCTGTGGGTGTGTCATTTAACCGATGCATTTACAGTGAGCATGTAATGAGGCTCAACGTCCGCTGGAAGTTAGATCTTCTGTCATCTTGGACCTGATGTCGTATCCACAGCCTTTTAAAGGTTGTGCCCTGCGCTCTTCCCTCCTGTTTCAAGATGGTAATTCTATGTTTAGGTTTTTCAGGAACTGCTACACTGTTTTCCACAGTGGGGAAAACATATTTAATTATAAAAATTAAAGACACTCATGATCTAAAACAAAATGAAAAAGTATCAAAGGGAGTGAAGTGTAGAGTGAAAGAGCCCTTTCCCACCCCGGTTCAGAGCAGTCAGGGTGCTAGCAGTGTCTGTGTCTTTCCAGAAACTTCCCCAGGATATGCAGGCACGTGAACACGCCTACAGTTTCCCCCCTAAATAAATGGGGTTCTCCCCAACAATGTTCTGCATGGACTTCTAACAATATACGTTTCGTGGAGACACACAGAACATAAAAGTCACCATTTTAAAGTATAAACGTTGGTGTTTTTCGTAGCCCCACGGTTGTGTACTCATCACCACTGTCTAATTCCAGTACGTTCCATCACCCCGAAAAGAATCCCTTGGCTCTTAGCAGTTAGTCCTAATTTCCCGTCCTCCATCCCCTGGCAACCACTAATCTACTTTCTGCCTCTACGGATTTACCTATTATGGACATTTCACATGAATGGTATCACACAATATGTGATCTGTTGGGTCTGGCTTCTTTCCCTTAGCATGTTTTCAACGTTCATCCGTATTTTAGCGTGTATCAGTACTTCATTCCTTTTTATGGCTAAATAATATTCCTTTCTATGGAAAGGCCATATTTTGATCACCCCTTTGTCTGTTGATGGACACTTGACTGTTTCCGTTTTTTTTTTTAATGTAGCATTATGCTACTGTAAACATTCACATACAAGTTTTTGTGTGGATGGGTTTTCATTTCTCTTGGATATATGCCTAGGAGTGGAATTGCTGGGTCATAAGGAAATTCTATCCTTGACTTTTTGAGGAGCTGCCAAGCTTTTTTCCACAGTGGCCTCACCATTTTACATTCCCACCAGAAATAGATGAGGGTTCCAATTTTTCCACACCCTCACCAACACTTGTTATTGTCCATTTAAAAAATTATAGCCATCCTAGTAAGTGTGAGTGGTATCTCATTGTGGTTCTGAATTGCATTTCCCTGATGAGTAATGAATGATATTTTTTTTTCATGGGCATACTGGCTAATTGTATTTCTTCTTTGGAAAAACGTCTATTAAGATCCCTTGTGTATTTTTAAATTGGATTGTCTGTTTGTGATTAAGTTACAAGTTGTAAAAAGGATATTCTGGATAGTAGATCCCCATCAGATACATGACTTGAAAATTTCCTCCCATTTTGTGGGTTATCTTTTCACCTTCTTGTTTGTGTTCTTTGACTCAAAAGAGTATTTAATTTTGTTGAAGCCCAACTGGTTTCTTTTCATTGGTTGTGCTTTCAGTTTCACAGCTAAGAAACCACTGCGTAATCCAAGGTCACAGATGTAGTAGTTTTATAGTTATAGCTCTTACATTAGGCTTCGGATCCATTTTGAGTTCGTTTCTGTGTCTGGTACGAGGCGGAGGTCCAAACCCATTCTGGTGTATGTGGATAACCAGTTGTCCCAGGACCATTTATTGAAAAGATTGTTTCCTTCATTGAATGGTCTTGGAGCAATTTATTTTTGGCACAAATTCTTACATATAAATGTTTCCTGTTCTTTTCAGTATTATTGATGTACCTTATTTTATTTATTTATTGGCCGTGTGGAGAGACCTAAGTTCCCCAACCGGCATTGCAAGCACGGAGTCCTAACCTCTGGACCACCAGGGAACTCCTGAAGTACCTTATTTCTTCTTTTTTAAAAATAAATTTATTTATGGCTGCATTGGGTCTTCGTTGCTGCATGCGGGCTTTTCTCTAATTGCGGCGAGCGGGGGCTACTCTTTGTTGTGGTGCCCGGGCCTCTCATTGCCGTGGCTTCTCGTTGGGGAGCGCCGGCTCTAGGTGTGCGGCCTCCAGTAGTTGCGACGTGCGGGCTTAGTTGCGGCAGGTGCGATCTTCCTGGACCAGGGATCGAATCCGTGACCCCCTCATTGGCAGGCGGATTCTTAACCACTGCTCCAGGGAAGTCCCCCGAAGTACCGTATTTCTGAAGAACTTTTAATAATACATCATTCCTCAATTTAATACACATTTACTGAGCGTCTCCACTGCTAGCATCTGGGCACACAGCTGTGAATGACTCGACAGGGTCACCGTCCTCACGGAGGCTTCACTGGAACAGGGACGAACTGAACAACTGTAGTTGAGACTTGTCTGAGGGGCGGGGGGAGGGCACTCGGAGAGAGGCCCCCCGCACCCAGGCTGGAACCCGCTCGTCCTGCGGGAGGAGGGGGAGCGGGGCGGGGGTCCGGTGTGGGGAGCAAGGACAAAGCGGGGCCGCTCGGGGAGGGGGCGCAGCCGGACCTGCGCTTTGTTAGATCACGGGCGCGGCCGGCGGAGGACTGACCCGGGGCGGGGGCACGGCAGCCGCGGGGTCATCGTCCCGGAACGCGCGGGTGAGGCGCGGTCGGTCCGGGCGGGGACGAGATGCGAGGCAGCGCACACTGAGGCGGCAGGACCGCTCGGAGCTACAAGCCGCCGGACCGTCCCCGACCCACAGGCCCCGGCTACCGCTGCCCCGAGCCGCAGTGCGCGCTCGCCTTCGCCAAGAAGCACCAGCTCCAGGTGCACCTGCTGACGCACGGCGGCGGCCAGGGCCGGCGGCCCTTCAAGTGCCCGCTGGACGGCTGCGGCTGGGCCTTCACCACGTCGTACAAGCTCAAGCGGCACTTGCAGTCGCACGACAAGCTGCGGCCTTTCGGCTGCCCGGTGGGCGGCTGCGGCAAGAAGTTCACCACCGTGTACAACCTCAGGGCGCACATGAAGGGCCACGAGCAGGAGAGCCTGTTTAAGTGCGAGGTGTGCGCCGAGCGCTTCCCCACGCACGCCAAGCTCAGCTCGCACCAGCGCAGCCACTTCGAGCCCGAGCGGCCCTACAAGTGCGACTTTCCCGGTGAGCGGCGCCGGCGGGGCCCGGAGACGGGAGTTTGAGGCAGGTCTCGTCACTTAGAAAAGCTCCGTCCGGCGTGTAGGCGCGTGCCCCGGGCTGCAGGGACGCAGGGCCACGCGGCCCAGGCGAGGCCTTAAGGCGCCGAGGGGATGATCGCGGAGGTGCGGTGCATCCACTATTGTGACGTTGAAAGCGTTGTTTCCTTCGGGCTTCACAGTTGCGTAAAGTTCTGAAAGTCGTCCTTATCTTCAGACGGAGAGACTCTGGGCAGGTGGATGCTGTGGGCGGAGGGGTCTTTCTCCGCTGTGAGTGCCCTGAACTCTGTAGCTGCTCTCGCGGGGAGTGTGTGTCTGCACGAGAGAAGGTTCCCGCCTGGGAAGGAGGGGCTGCGGTGCGGGGGCCACGCTGCAGAGCCAAGGCAGGGAATGGGGGCAGTGGGGCGGCCTGGGGGCAGGGTGCCCGAGGGCCTCCCAGGTGCCCTTCCTTAAAAGAGAAGCGCGAGTGTGTGCCCGGCGACCCTGTTGATGCGTCATGGACGCGGAGTGCGCTCCTTAGAATGTATGTTATGAAGCGCACTCACATGTGGGATTTTGAAAGGGCGGAAGAAAATTCACGTTACCAGGTTCCCGCGTTTTCTTCCCACGTGCTCTGGCCTGTCCTGTGCACCCCGTCTCCGTGGAGAGCATGGCTGTAGGCCACTGATTCCGAACGCTTGGTCCCGCATTCGGAATCTGGCGGCGGTCTGCGGGCCGCTCTCTAGTAAAAAGCTCAGGGTCATCCTTCTGAGCACGATACCAGGAGGACCAGGGGTCCAGCCTGCTTCTGGGCACGAGGTCACCCTGGGGGTTTTGAGGTGAATGGTCCGCGGGGTGTTGGTTTGAGGTGGGCGGGAGCAGGAGAGGGACCAGTGAAGCTGCGTGAATGTTCCAGACCGGAGGGTCTCGAGGGGTGACCCAGGCAGACGCAGTGGGGCGCTGAGGAGGCTCCAGTGGGAAGGATTGCAGAACTGGGTCAGGAGGCCTCACTGTCGGTTGGGGGAGGGTGCTTCTTGCTGGGCCAGAGACTGACTCAGCCTGTTCAGACCTCCCTGACGGAGTGTGAGAAGACACCAAGGCCCGAAGTAAGGAATGGCTGGGGCTGCTGGGCACAGACACGTTTGTGCCCGAGAGGAGGCTTGTAAGGCATTTAGGAAGATCGGCGTTTCCCAGTTAAGTGTCGCTGTGAAAAGTGGGGTTCCCTGGGCTGTCCTGCAGAGTGCTGTGCGCACCTGGCAGCACCATAAAGGCTCTGAGAAGCGCTGCAGCGGACTCCTGGTCAGCATCTCGTAGCCTCGTGTTTTCTGCCCTGTTTGAGCACTGAACCTTTGTGTCGAAGGAGAACTAGTGATGTGCAAAGTCTGGTGGCTCAGCTGGGGTTGACGATGCAGGTGGTGGAAAAAGGCCACGTGAGCGAAGAGGACCCCGGTGACCCTTGACAGAGCAGGGAACCCCGAAGAAATGGACCAAAGGGAGAGAGAAGCGCGCTGCCAGAGGCCGGGCTGCCAGCCGCCAAGGACGTCCGGGGGACGTTTACGAGGGTGGGGGATGCGGCCTCGCTCCCACAGGTGAAAAAGTCCCAGGTGTTACTGCAGTCGTTTGCAGCCCTTCCACGCTCAGCCCGACCAGGCGGAATCTTGTTCCTTAGTCTCTGATTTCTCTCGTTGGGTTTCTGGTCTCACATGGGCGACCTGGGCAGTTGAGTTCCCACCGTGTCCACAGGGTCGGAGCTACAGAACCGGGGGCACGGCTGTGCTGGAGGACTTTCTCTTGATCTGGTGCTGTGTCTCCCGGTCACGTGGGGACAGGTGGCCTGTGTGCACCCCTACTTTCGCTGCGAAGGTTTTCACTGTCTGGAGATGCTCCCCAGTCGTCGTCCTCCGCGTCTGCCCCAGTGCACGCAGCGCCCTGGGGTGGTGACTGGGTGAGCCGCGTTGTGTATTCTCGTCACGCCAGTGAGCAGGGTTTGTGTTTTCTCTGTCCAGGCTGTGAGAAGACGTTCATCACAGTGAGCGCTCTGTTCTCCCATAACCGGGCCCACTTCAGGGAACAGGAACTCTTTTCTTGCTCCTTCCCTGGGTGCAGCAAACAGTATGACAAAGCCTGTCGTCTGAAGATCCACCTGAGAAGCCATACAGGTAAGAAGCCGGGGGCGCCTGGACCCCACCTGCCGCCGGCGCAGCTCACGTTTGTAATCGCGTGGTGTGATTCTTTTTCCTTTCTAAGGCGAAAGACCTTTCATCTGTGACTCTGACAGCTGCGGCTGGACCTTCACCAGCATGTCTAAACTCCTGAGGCACAAAAGGTAATCTCTACATTTTGGTTGAACTGTCAGTTCTGGAAACAGGTGAGTCGTTTGCTAGTAGAAGCCAGTGGGTGGAATAATCTTTGGATTTCTTTAAGCTATAAAAAACAAACCAACGTGAATAACTTGGAAAATTCAGAAACCTTTTAAGAAGAAAACCACACAGAATCTGATCCCCCAAAGTCAGTGTTTTCTGTGTGTACTTGTTTTTAAGTTTAACTGGTATACTTAATATGCAGTTTGATATTTAAAAAAAATTAAGGTTATGGACTAAGCCTTCGTCGTGTCTTTACAAACTTCCCGCGGCGGTGATGACGCCTTGGAGGACTGGGCGTCTGTGCAGGTGGCACTCGGCGCCTGGCCTGTGTCCCTTGTTCGGCCTCTCAGCAGCTGTGACGCTGAAGCTCTTGTTCTCCTGTTTTTGTTTTGTTTTGTTTTATACATTTATTTATTTTTAATCTTCGGCTGCGTTGGGTCTTCATTGCTGCGTGCAGGCTTTCTCTAGTTGCGACGAGCGGGGGCTTCTCACTGTGGTGAGTGGCCTTCTCTTTGTGGTGGCTTCTCTTGTTGCCAAGCACGGGCTCTAGGTGCGCAGGCTTCAGTAGTTGAAGCCCGTGGGCTCAGAAGTTGTGGCTCGCGGGCTCTAGAGCGCAGGCTCAGTAGTTGTGGCGCGTGGGCTTAGTTGCTCCGCGGCCTGTGGGATCTTCCCAGACCAGGGATTGAACCCATGTCCCCTGCATCGGCAGGCAGATTCTTAACCGCTGTACCACCAGGGAAGCCCCTTGTTCTCCTGTTTTGCATTGGGAGCCAGAGAGGTTGGGTGGTTTGTCTGTACTTGCACAGTTGGGGTCTGAGGTGTCTACTTAGAGAAAGACTGTGTGTACGTGAGGTGATGTCCCCTGCAGTGTGGACAGCCTGTGTAGCAGCGGGGTTGCTGAGCGGGGGAGGTGGCTTCGTCAGGGTCTCTGGGAGGCTGCTCTCTGGTTGTGAGTGGTCACTGCCCGTTGCTCTCTGTCCCGCAGGAAGCACGACGAGGACCGCCGCTTCCCCTGCCCCGTCGAGGGCTGCGGGAAGTCGTTCACCAGGGCCGAGCACCTCAAGGGCCACAGCGTCACCCACCTGGGCACCAAGCCCTTCGCGTGTCCCGTGGAAGGTAGGTGTGAGCCGGCCCCACGGCCGCCTGGACGCTGTGCGTGGAAGGTGCTTCGGGGTGCGTCGTGTCGGCTGCGCTGTGAGGTGGGCTCGGCTGGTTTTAGCCGGTGGCCGGGTCTCGGGAGCAGTGTGTCGGAAAGAGCAGATTCAGAGTGAGGCCGCGGGACTGGGCCCTGCGGGGGGCGCTCTGCTGAGTCCCCTCTGGGCTTGACGGTTGTGAGGGTCCACTGAAGGAACACGTGAAGAAAGCCCATTTCGGCACGTGGCGCGTGTCTCGGACTCGGCCGTGGCTCCTTACGCTGTGACTGGACAGCGGTGAGGCCAGGCTGGCGTTTTAGAGGCACGATTCTGGGACGGCGGGCCGGGTCCCTTGGGGTGTGAAGTTGAACACTGGCTCCTCCCCCCCCCCAAATCAGTGACCGCAGGCAAGGCTCTCTGGGCTTCAGTTTCCTCACCTGGAGAAGGGGATACCAAAGACCCGCTTCCAGCTGAGCAGTGTCTGGAATGTAGCCCAGGTGGTCTAATCAGACACAGGCCCGCCTCTCCCCAGGGCTCCGGTTGGGGCCGCAGGTACACAGCTCACGTGCAGGGTGCTTGGCGCACAGAGGAGGTCACCCAGAGCGTTCTTGGGGTGGGGGAGTGGCTCCCAGTAGGCAGGGGCGGTGGAGGCAGAAGGGCCGGTGTGGGCAGCAGGCTGAGGGCTCTAGGCGGGGTGATGGGGCCACGGTGGAGGTTTAGGCTGAGTCTGGGGTCCTGGGCAGATGGGCCGGTGCCTGGGCAGGCGCTGGGAAGGGAGGGGCGGCGTAGACGGCAGAGGCGGGTGTTAGAGTGCATGGTGCCTGGCGAGGGTTCAGGAGCGGGTGCTGTGGAGGGCGTGGCGGCTGGGTCAGCGTCTCAGTTGAGACGGGGACGCGGGGCACAGGCAGGAGGTGGGTGCGGACGTTGCTGACATGCTCGGGAGGCGGGGCAGGTGCTGCTGGGGCCTGAGAAGCGGGCTGGGGGCGGGACAGGTGCCGCGAAGGCGCCTGCTTCTGTCCAGGGGGGCTGGTGGGGGCCCAGCGGGTCAGGGAGTTTAATTAAGGGCCGAGAGGACATCAGTAACCTGCCGCTGCCGGCAGGTCGAGCCCTGGGAACTGCCCCGCGTGCGGGTGGGCAACAGAGGGCGCCCCGGGAGGGGCCTGAGGAGGACGCGAGGGGCCAGGTGGGCACTGGGCCGGGAGAACACCAGGTTTGGGAAAGGAGGCCAGTGGGCCGGGGCGAGGAGCTGAGGGGCCGCGGGCGGCTGGCGAGACCTTGGGGGGGAGACCTTGGGGGGGCGCCCTAACCCCTGCGGCGATGGCGGCGGCGGGTGGGCGGGGCGAGGCTTCCCTCCTTGAGGGGATTGAGGCAAAGAGGAAGGGGCCGGGCTGGGGACGGAGGAGGGAGGAGTTTCCTTTTGGTACGTGCATCCTTGAGAGCTCTGCGCTGGTCTGACACAGAGGGTGACCGGCAGCGCTTGGTCAGGGGTGTGGCGGTGAAGGCGGGCTGGCGGAGGCACCCCAGGACCCTCTGCCACACTTGCCGAGAGCTGACAGTTCTGGGGTCTGGGTGATTGCACCATTTCTCTGGTTTTGTAGGCGTTCGGAACATTCTCAATAAAAAGTTAAGAGGCCGCCACTCCCCGCCGTTCCCATAGTAGTAGCCGGAGGAGGAGAGGACGGGGAGTGCAGCACGGCAGCGAGTGTGGACGGGGGCGGGCTGAGGGCGGCGCGTGCCTGGTGGGGCTTCTCTGGGCCCACGGAATGTGGGTGCGAGCTGGGCAGACTCCTGACGAGCTGGGGTTTGGAGGGAAGTCTGTCTTTGACACGTTGCTTCTGCCCTTCCCCTGGCGGGGTGGTAGCGTGGTAGAAGTGCGTGGGGCTGTGTGTGAATATCCTTAATTTGTAAAGCAGTGACACAAGCCTCAATAGATTATGTCGTAATTAGGAAGACGTAGTCGTTGACGCACATGAAAAAATGGTCCTACTTCTGATCGTCAAAGGAAATACAAATTAAAATGATACCTGCGTTGTTCCCTGTCGAATTCGCAAGTATCTCTACAAGTAGAAACTCTGCTGGCAGCAGCACGGTGACGTCCCTGTGGTGGTCGACCCCGCCCTCGGGAAGGCCGTGCGATACGCCTGGAAGTCTCTGCGAGGGTCCCAGCTGGGGGGGGGGCGGTGTGGAGCACGCGTGGCGACAGGGCCCCCGGGGGCAAGACCAGAGATGTCTCTTCTCTCTCGTGTTTCCCAAGTGCCCCGTCCTGAGCCTGACCTGAGCCTGACCTGGCAAACGGGTGTGAAGTTTTGTTTGAAAATGAAATCAGTTCAGAACTGCTCTCAGGGGTAGCAGAGCCCTTACTGCCGTGGCCGTATCCTCTCTGCGTAGCCTCTTTTCCTGCAGTAGCCCTCCTCCAGCCCCCAGCGACCCCGTCTCCTTCCCTGTGGCGTCCTTCCTGGGCGTCGTGAGTACCGTGGAGGCCCCGCTTTACAGGGGGGGTCGAGACGGCCGTACACGGGTGGGGCCGGTCCTGCAGCTCCCCACAGCCTGGCTTGGCAGCCCCTTGGCCGTACCTCCTTGCTGTGGTGGCCACGCCGCCCGGCACCTCAGACGTGACCTATCTCCTGAGACCTTCCCTCCTCGGGGGGTGGGGGGGGGCGCTCTCCTCTGCTCCCGGAACGCTGGGTGGCCTGACCCCGGGCTTTATTCCGCCTGTGTTAGGACAGCTGGCTGCTTTTGTGTCCCTACGAGGTGACGAGCTTGTGGCCGTCAGGAACCCCTCTTCCCTCCCGTGACCCCGCCGTGCCGAGCTCCAGCAGTGGGACGTCGGGGCGTGAAGGAGGGTGGCTGTATCTCCGGGTCTGCCTGTTTCCCTCTGCCCCGGGTGTGTGTCTGCTCTGCGGACTTGGGCAGGGCCAACTCCGGGCTCCCCTCCTGCCTCTGATTCCCGGCCATCTGCTCGGCCCGTCTGGGCAACAGCTTCTCAGGGGCGTAATGAGAGGAAGTGGTGGGTCTCTGGGGTGGTCTCCAGCCCCAGCTGTCACGGAGTCGCAGGTTTTCTTCAGTAGCAGCTTAGTGGAGGCGGTCAGCCTGCTTGTGCAGGTCACGTGTCCTGTGCGGCCGATGCAGGACTTCAGGCTTCCTCGTGATGCTGCCTGAGGGCGCTTGCCGGGGGCCGAGCGGGGACGTGCCCCGTCTGGGTGCTGCCGGGACGGGGACCCTCAGGCTAACACGCGTCCCTCTCTCTGCCCAGGGTGCTGTGCCAGGTTCTCCGCACGGAGCAGCCTCTACATTCACTCCAAGAAGCACCTGCAGGACGCGGCCGCTGCGAAGAGCAGGTGCCCGGCGTCCAGCTGCCACAGGCTCTTTGCCTCCAAGCACAGCATGAAGGCCCACGCGATCAGGCAGCACCACCGGCACCCAGGTCGGCCCCGCGCACGGCCCTGAGGGCGCCCGGAGTCCACGGGACGCGTGGCAGGGACCGCAGCTGCCACGCTGCGTGGCCCCGTGGCCTCTTCTGCCGCTTCCCGCCTCTGACCCTGTCACCTGCCCTCTCGTCTCTGAGCGGCTTCCACGGGGTTGGCCCTCGTAGCCTGGCCTTCTGAGTCTCTCCCTGTGACCTCGTCCTGTATTCCAAGCCTGCCCCCCATTGCGTCCGACTCCTTCAGCTCCTCCTGTCCACCCCAGTGCCCGGGAGAGTCCTTGGAGACAGGACAGACCTGTTCCTGGACGTTCTCGGGGCAGAGCGCGAACCACGACGAGCCCAGAGGGGCGACTCTGGGCACATGGACCTGGCCGTCCTGCTACCCGGGGGCCTGGGACTGAGAATCCCGCCCCGTGCACCGCCCCTGGGCGGGCCTGAGGGTCTGGGTGGCCCGGCGGCTGCCTCTCCCTAGAGCCGTCCCAGCGCCATGCTCTGTGGCCCGGCAGGCCTGCTGCTCCTGGCAGGGCCTGGAGGGTGAAGTCCTAGCTGTAGCTACCTGAGCAGCTGCTGCCAGGCCCTGCTCGGTGCCACCTTTGTGACAGGCCTGCCCGGCCTCAGGCATGGCCACTTCCCCGCTGTGATCCTGGGAGGAGCACCAGTATGTGAAGCACGTGTTGGGTAGGTGATGGGGGCGTGTGGCCCCAGGCCCTGCATTTATGCTGTGGTGTGGTCTCGTGTCAGGTAGGTGATCAGGGGCGTGTGTCCCAGGCCTGGCGTTTACGATGTGACGCGGTCTCGTGTCGGGTGTGTGACGGGGCCCCAGGCTTGCCTCCTGATAAATAGGTACCTGGGAGCATCTGTTTATTGTGGACGGACTGTGCCAGGCCCTGAACTGGCTGCGCGGGTCCCCCTCACGTTGGTCCCAGGTGGGGCTCACGTTGGCAAGGAGGTGCCGGAGTGAGGTCGTGGTGTGGCCTGATGCTGGATGCTCTGTGTAATGTTTGTTTAATGATTTTTGAATGTGGGCCCTTGCACGTTGGCAGGTCTCCAGTGAATATTTGTGGAATCAGCAGAATGCTGATAGGAAATTTATGAGCGTACTGGTGTCTGTTTGCCTAGATTATTATTGATTTTCTCATAGGGAGCTGAATCATCAAGGTTATCAAGGAAACTTCTGAAAAAGAGACGTGTTTCCAGCTTTAATTACTTCAGAGTCACTGCCCTTTCAGAGCGTTTCCTTGGTACTAGGTGATGATTGAAGCAGTGACAGGTTGATCCGGTTCTTAAACTTTGAAGCAATGTGACAGCTGCAGGTGAGAGATTCTGCATTTGGGTGTCGTTTATTTCCTTTTGGGGGGATGGCGTCCAGAGTAGATTCTTCATAGGTTCACAGCAGAAGCATCGTAGGCGCTTTGACGTGGGGTCCACGGCTGGACAGGGTGAGCTTGGGATCAGCTCAGGGCTGGGAGGGAGGGATGGTGCCGGGCCTGGGTGTCGGAAGCCGCAGGAGGGGGGCAGTCAAGGCCTCGTTTGGCAGCTGTGCCCGAGTTCTTTGTGCTTCCGTTGCCTGTTTGCTTGGTGCCTGGTGAGCCCCAGGATTGGGGTGATTGGGTGTTCTTGTGTGTGAGCCCTCAACTTGAACATCCACTGAAGCTTCCTTACAGTATGTTAGTGTTCCGTGTTCTCGCAGCGGTCATCTGATTCCTTACAATCTTAATTGAATAACAAATAATCAAGTATTGGGAGAGCGCTGCCCTGCGGCAGCAGTGAGGTGAACGAGGGCGGCTTGTTGAGGGCCAGGCCCTGTGTCTGCCGCTGAGGGGCACAGGCGCCGGGACCCGCGGCAGTGGGGGCAGTGGGGCCTGGAAACGGAGCAGCTCCATCCAGGAGGCCACGGCCGGGCCTGCAGAGTGCGGTGTCTGCCGTGCGCTCTCCGCAGCTCCCTGGGGGCGCCCTGCTCCAGCCCAGAGGCAGGCGGGCCGGCAGGCCAGGTTTTCCCCGCTGTCCGTCCCTGCCCTTGCGCCCTCTCGTTCTGGAGGAGCTGCTTGTCGCGAAGTGGGCAGAGAGCTGGATGGGACGTGGACCCACGTAGCTGACGCCAGGAATGGCAGGGAGCCAGGGTTCAGCGTGGCCCGAGGCCTGCAGGTGCCCGCTCCGCGAGGGTGCTTGGTCTCCTGGGGTGGCTGCTCGTGGTGGAGTGAGCTCAGGGTGTGAAGCCAGTAGGACTGGGGTTTGAGTCTTGCCTCTTCCGTCTCTGGGCGGTGTGACTTTGGGGAGCGTCGTTGACCCAGGTCTCGCCCGTCGTCTGGGAGATGCCTGTGGGCTCGAGGCTCCGGGCGGCGTGGACAGGGCGCCGGGTGTGTCCCCCACAGTGCCTCGCTGCAGAGCCGTGGTCGCCTGCGGGCCAGGCACCGGCGGCGGGAAGAGCCATCCTTGTCCCCTCGGTGGCCGCCTGCTCACGTCTTGAGCACATACAGAGCTCCCTGGTCTCTGAGGGCCTGAGGTCACCAGAGCGTTCCTTCCTTTTCAGACCTCTTCCCTCCGCTGGGAGCTCCAAGCGCGCTCGCGCCCAGCAGTGACCTCAGCAGCCCCGGCCAGAGCGAGTTCAGCAGCGTGGACCTGGCGGTCCTCTTCTCCGACACGCCTGGCGACAGCGGTGGTGCCCCCAGGACCTCCGACGAGGCGCTCCGCACTGGAATCCTGACTGTCGACGTGACTTCTGTGAGCGCCTCTCTCGGGGGGGGCCTCCCTGCCAGTCAGGCTGCCTCAGGGCCCATGGGCCCCCTGGTCTTGGTGGCCCACAGTGACGTCCCGCTGGGCCCGGACAGGCCCCTCGTCCTCGGGACGGCAGCCACGGTTCTCCAGCAGGGCAGCCTCGCTGCAGGTGACGTGCAGGCCGTGGACCCAGGGGCGCTGGGCTGTCTGGTGGCTCTGCCCATGAAGAGCTTGAGTCGGGACCCCCAGGCTTTGACCTCTGCGAGCGGCCCCCAGGGAGACAGCAGTGCCCCAGAGCTGCTGGTTCCCATCAAAGTGGAGCCAGACTCGGCCCCCGAGCCCAACGCCGTCAGACAGCAGGCGTGGAGCGGAGGGGCGCCGCGGCCTGTGGAGTCCAGCCCTGCAGAGGAGCTCGGGCCTCGGAAAGACGCGGGACTTGGTGCGGGGACCGGCGGCTTCTACTTGGTATGAAGCGCTCTGTTCGGTCACGTCTCACACCCGTCGTGCGGTGTTCTGGATTAATCTGCGTGCAGACGTTTCTTAGGGGTTTGCGAAAGGATGGAGCTCCCGCCTGCAAGTCTGGAAATCTGAGCTCCAGTCTCGAGTCTGGAACGGACTGGTTTTTATGGCCTTGAGCAAATCGCTTCACGTGTCTGAGCCTTAAATTCTCGCTTATTTCTAAAATGAGGGGCTTTGGCTACATGGTTTCTAAGGTCTTTTTGAGTTCTGTGATTTGGTGATAACGTGTCTTTTCTTGAAAAAAGCTGAGGTATTTCATAATGATGAAACGTTCTGCATTTGAGCTTATCACGTAATAGCAGATCCTCAGATGGAGTCGTAGCCAAGAGGAATTGGGACATCAAATGTTTCTTAAGGCTTAACGGAAACTAAAACCATGCAAAAATTTTTAATTTGAATTAACAACAACAAAAAAAGGGAGTGGTCTGGGAGCCTTTGTCTCTGGAGGGTTATAAGAGCACTTCTCCAGTTGCGAGCCTTGGCAGTTAATATATTTTAACTATATTTATGTCAGTTATACATTTAATATAATTTAAAGTAATCTAATCAGAGATTCTTAAGAGAACGTCTTACCTCAGCCTCAGGTGGGAGTGATCGAGTAGGTTTTTCTTTGTGGTGCAGGTTAAATGTGACGGCGCTGTTTATATTCAGAAAGTTAAATCTTATTTTACCGTGATATAAAGAAAAGTTACTCCTTTGAATCGGCGCTCTCTGTGAGGGATGCGGCAGTGGCCGAGGGCCGGCGGAGCACGAGACTGACCCTGACCCTGACCCTGTCCGTTCTCTCACTAGCTGTGTGACGTGGGCCAGCCTGGCGTCTGTGAGCCCAGAAGGCGCGTGGCGAAGGGGCCGCAGGTACGCCCGAGCCTCTCTCTGTGGGGATGGGGGTTCCACCGTGTCCTCGCAGGGCGTCCGCAGGGCTGCGGCGCTCCCAGTCCCGTGCGCGTACGTCAGGTCCCTCGGAAGACGCCCCGGTTCGGTGATGCACTTCCCGCTCTGCTTGGCCGGTGGGACCCCGAGTGGAGCAGCTGCCCTGAGCAGCCGCCGTGGCGCACAGGGCCCGGCCCCCGGGGTGGCCCAGCGGGCGTGGCGTGACACGTCCTGCAACCCGGGGAGGGGCCGCAGTCGGTGAGTCCTGGTCACTGAGGACACACTGGTTCCGTGTGTCAGACAGCAGAGTGGCCTGCAGTTCACTTTCTGTGTGAAGTATTTTAGTATGTTTTAGACTTTAAGGAATAAACTTTGCTTCTCTGGAGAGTAAAATCACGTATATGGTTCCAACTCAAAAGTCCGTGCAGCTGTCGCTGTCACTGGATGTGGTATTTGATTCTCTGAGCCTTTGCTGGGGTCTGTTCAGGAAGCAGACCGCGCGCTCAGTAGGTCCCCCGCTCCCCTCCCTCTACTGTTTGGGTCCCGTGACTGATACGCTTTTCTTTGGTCTCAGGAAGGCGGGGGCTCAGCAAGAACTGATTCCCGAGCCATTCAACTAGCCAAGGAAAAAAAGCAGAGAGGAGCTGGGAGCCACACAGGTGAGGCTGTGTGCGGGGAGGGGGCCGGGCGCGTCTCGTGGAGCCCCCCAGGGGGCGTGTGGCGCTGTGGATCCCCAGTGCAGGACCGCTTCTGATTTTAAAGTGTCGGCGTCTTGTTTGAATTTAAAGAAAAAACACCAGACAGGACCTGCTAGTTTGTGACCTCCTCCGTCCATCCTGAAAATGGGGTAGTGGGCACAGTGCTTAAGGGAAACTGAGTCAGTCCTTTTGTGAAGGTGACGCTGAATTCTTCAAATAACGTTATTTTGTAGATTTCATTGTATAAAAAAGTTTATCTAAAATATATTTTAAAACATCG
This sequence comes from Neophocaena asiaeorientalis asiaeorientalis, assembly GCF_003031525.2. Taxonomy (NCBI): domain Eukaryota; kingdom Metazoa; phylum Chordata; class Mammalia; order Artiodactyla; family Phocoenidae; genus Neophocaena; species Neophocaena asiaeorientalis. The sequence continues at coordinate 3,077,508 of NW_020175040.1, forward strand.
AAAGGTATGTAGGATTCGCAGTATACTAGTTTACGTTTTCTTTTTCTTCATGTGACAGGGTCTTATTTCACGTAATGGCAGCGCCCTCCTCTCTGGGGCGGTAAATAGTGCCCCCTGGTGAGCTGGACAGTTTTGTTTTCATTGTTTTTGTAATATTTCAGCGTTATCTTTTTAAATACAAGGACACTTAAGAACATTCCAGGCACTGTCATCACCTCTTTAGGAGTTAGCAGTACGTGTTCGCTTAAAGTCAGTATCCAGCCAGCGTTCCCGTTTTCAGTCGTTTCAGATGCCATGAATGCTTTTATGCCTGTTTATTCTAATCACCCAAGTAAGGCCCGTATTTCCTGTTGGTTGTTGCATGTCTGGGGTCTCTTTCACACTCGGAGCCCCGCCCGTGTGCGTGTGCGTGTGCGTGTGTGTGCGTGCGCTGGAGGCTGGGCAGTTTGCCCCGTCAGGTTGGCGGGTCTCACGCTTCAGGGTAACAGGTCACCGTCTCCGTGTTTCCTGTAAACCAGGCGCTCCGGCTGGAGGCTTTGCTCTGACTCGACTTAGAGTCTGTGGGGCCCTGACGGCCAGCCCAGCCGCGGACGCCCCGGGTCTGGACTGCTCATCGTCAGGCTGCAGGAGGACGCTGATGTCTTTCCCATTTCAAGCTAGAAAGTCAGCAGAAATGTCTACATTTTTCTCTGAATCAGTTTTCAAAATAACGAGCTAGCTGGTTTCTTTGCATCCTCCAGGGGTGGTCAGGGTACTTTATACGCTCATTGACTATCGACTTTCCAGGGAAATAGAAATCTGGAACCTGTCCAGTGTGCAGCCTGCACACGTGACGGCGGGGGAAGAGCTTCTTGGGGTGTGCAGGTTCACCCTCGCTCACCTTCGCTCACCTTTGCCCCGCGTGACCTGGAAAGCCCTCTTGTGTCCCGTAACAGCCAGGAGGTAGGGGAACATAAATAGAGACCCGCAGCCCCTTTCCAGAACCCTCGGGGCCTAGCTGTGTGTTTCCCTGACCCTTTACTTTGGAGGCATTTTAGACTTGCAGAAACACGCTTCCACGTGTGTTGTCCTCAGTCGCGGTGCCCTTCACCCACCCTCCCTCGTGTGGACGTGGTCCGAGATCACGTGTGTCCACAAAGCTGGGGAAGGACCGGGGCCACGGGCCACTGATGGGCTCGGACCTCACGTGCACGAGACGGTCCCCTAGGGCCCTCTTCTGCCCAGGGTCCTGGGTCAGCCCCTCGGCCTCTTCCTCTGTGTCTGCTCCTCGACCTTCCAGAGGCTCCTGTCGAGATGCTGGCCCTTCAGTCCAGGGCGTCGCTCCCTTCGGGTCTGTCTGGTGCTTTCTCTTGATTGGACCAAGGTTGTGTGTTTTGGGGGGCCCAAAGTGAGGTGCCCTTGTCCCTGCATCTTGTCGGGGTCCATGCAGTAGACTTATTGGGGCAAAGCTGACATTGGCCCCTTGGTTGAAGTGGGGTCCTCTGTGTCCTCCATGGTGCAGTCCCTGCTTTTCCCTTTGTAGTGATAAATGTCTGTTTCGAGGTGGCTGCTTTGGGCTGGAGTGCAGCCCTGCAGGATTACCGCACTCTCACACCTCCAGCAAGTGTAAGGGTCCCTGTGACTCTCTGGGTTCACGAATTCTCTAGGAGGGCTCAGAACCCATGGTTGTGGATTACCGCAGCAAAGGGACACACAGTACAGTCGGCTGCAGGCAGAGGACACTCCCAGCGAAGCCACCAGCCGCCCTGTCCCTGGCGCTGTGGTCAGTGCTGACGGCCCCACCCCCTCCGGAGGCCGAGCTGCCCCTGTGGCCCGAGGCTGCCACCCCGAGTCACATTGTCAGACTGTCTGAAGGGGCCTGTCTGCCAGATGGCGCGCTCCAGAGGCCTCGAGACTCCTTCCCGGGGGCTGGGCCACGGGGCGAGGTAAGCCCGGTCCCACGCTGCGCCGGGTCCGTTCTCCTCACCCGCCCGCTTGTTCCGCATGTGAGGACGGCTTGGCCTGTGCTGTCATCGCTGTGGCGGTCTGACGGTGATTTTCCATTTCCCTCCGCCTGTGCGTGTATTACTTAGAATCTTCTGGAAGGGAGGGTTGTCCCTTCTCTCCCCTTATCAGCGCAGTCAGTTACATCAGTACGGGCTCGAAGACACTGACGTCCTTCGGCGTAACGTCACTGGCGCTGGGTCATAATCGATACTATCCGTGTCGATTTGGCCACTGGCAGCTCTTCTGGTTGGATTCCTGTGCCCTCCTGCCAGGCACTCCCCTCACTTGTTGGCACCACCAGGACCAGCCCTGGAGCAGCCGCTTCTCAGGGCGCCCGTTCCCACGCTGGGTGCGGGTCGTGCCACTGCCTGTTGCCCCAGGGCGCTGCTGCCTCGGGACGCCCGGTGGGCGTGCTGGGAAGCAGATTCACGCACGTGAGCCCACGCTGCTGTGCTTCGGAGTCAGCGTGTTGCGTTTTAGGGTGGGGGTGTGGCACACACATTCCGTATTTCTCGCCACGCCTAGTTCTGGTGCTGGCTTTTTAGTGAGACGCACTCACTTAAGTGAGTCAGTAAGACTGTGAACTGCCTTCACGTGCTTTTGGGTCGCGTGTCGCTGCTGCGTTCTCTTTGGCACCAAACTTGGGAGAAAGCTGGGTTTGGGGACTTCCTGGGTTTCGGGGTGTGGTGTAATAGGTCCGAGAGTAGAGAAGCTGCAGCAGCAGGACTGCTGGTGGAGTCGAGTCGCGTAAGCACTGTGGCTTCGCGGCGTCGCCGCGGTTCGGTGCAGCGCGCCCGTTGGTTCTTAGGGAATGCGTAGTCTGAACGATTTGAAAAGTGGACGTGGGGTCTACAATCCAACGCTGTTGCCGTTGGGCTGCTACTGAGTGCTGAGGTTCCCCCCCCTCAAACCGAGAATATTTTCTCAACGTAAAAGAGAAACTTTTATTCTTGAAGCTGACAGTTAGCAAAATAAGCTTAAAAAAAAAACGTACCCGACTTCAGAACTGTGAACGGATGTGCCCTTTCTGCTCTTTAAGGGCAGGGAAGGGAGGAAAGCATGGTGCCCGCTGGAGGAGCTGTAACCAGCAGAACACACACGTCTGTGTGACAGTGAAAACGTAAATGAGCGGGACTCCCCCACTGTTTTTTTTTTTTTTTTTTTTTTTTTTTTTTTTTTTACCCTGCATCGGCAGGCGGACCCTCAACCACTGCGCCACCAGGGAAGCCCTCCCCCACTGTTTTGACGGAGACAGAAAGCAAAGCCCCGGCCACACGATGTCCAGAAGAGACGTATTGTGGACGGGAGTACGTCCCAGAAGAGACGTCCCAGAAGGACGGGAGTACTTAGAAGGTTAAAGTTAAGACAAGATAGAGCAAAACAAAAAACAAAAGTTACAAAGTAGGGGTTAATACTACTATCAGAAGCATAGAATTCAAAGAAAAACAATTGGGACAGAGAAGGCTTTTCCTATGTTCAGTTGCTGCTCACACATAATCGACAGTCTTACCGTGACTTGTGACCGTCTGTGTGAATGTTTATCTGAAAACGTACAGTAGCGAACAGTACGAAGTAAGCACAGATGGAACTCCAGGAGAACTGGATAAAAACCTAGCAGTACTGGGATTTGTTCATTTAATTATCTGCAGAACAAGCAGAACAAATAAAGATGTAAGATATGTTTACAGTGGGATTAGTAAAGTTGTAACAGGTGCTACTCCATGACAGTGGAATATTTATATAAGTTGAACCGAACAAGTTAGGCGTCAGGAAAACCATAGCAAAGTCTAGGAAAAAACAGCTTGGCACTACACGTTTTTGACCGTAATGTGGTAAAAACACAGTAATAATCACTTGGGAAACAAAATGAAGCTTAGTAAGAACTCTTGGGTGAAAGGGGAAACAGGAGCTGGTTAGAGGCTTCCGGGAGGAGCGGGTCGCCGTGTGCTGGCGCGAACTTGAGCAGGTAGCCTCTCGGGCCCCAGCCTTCCCTGTGAAACAGGCGGAAGAGCACCTGCTGGGGGTCCCGACGGGCTGGGGGTTCCCGAGGGGCTGTGCTGGGCTGAGGCGGGTGCAGTGCCTGCGGCCCTGGAAGGTTGGCGGTGGTGGTTCCGTGTGGGAGGGGCGGGTGCGCCGAGCAGGGCGCCTTCTTGATCAAGGAGGAGGGGCTGAGTCTTTCAAGACGGAAACAGAACAGACTAAGATGAGTCAGAAATCCTGATTTTGACACTTAAGTGTGAAAACCTACTCAGATTTTAAAAAAAATCTGTGTGGGTCAAACAGAGCAGCCTTAAGTGGGTACAGCTCCTGGGCTGCCATTTGCTACATCTGTCTGAGCAGTTTTACAAAGGACAGGGGGAAGCGCAAGTGAATTCCACAGATTCAGCGGGAAGTAAATAGAAATCCTCTGTACTACCTGATTGTAAGTTTGGAGTCCTTGCAACAAGATGCGTGGTTTTCCAAGAAGACAGATCATCGTTACTCAGAAACCAGGGTTGGATGCCGTGGATGGAGTGGAGTGAGTGTTTCCGGGGCTGAGCTGTGGGCGGGTCTGCCCCTGGTGGAGGCACGGTCGGTGCCCTGCCAAGGGGCCGTGGGAACGGGAATCGCCCATGGCCTGGGTGTCTCCAGGATGGTGACTTCTGAAAATAGAACACCGCTCCCCAGAAAACACACTTGGGGTTCGGCAGCGCGTTTGGTCTGCTGTCCCACAGCGGGTTAGGGAGCCTGAGGTGATTGCAGTAGGAAGTCTGCTACTCACGTCTCACAGGGCAGGGTCCCTGCGGAACGGTACTGTCTTCTCAACATATCCTCTCTTTATTCTAAAAATTGGTTTCTGTTCCTGATGGAAATAGGAATGGAAGGAAGGTTCTGTAGCCAGAAGCCAACCCACCCTAACGGTGGGTCACCTGCTTGGACTCACCGCCGTCGTCCCCTTGTGTCAGCGTCGTCCCGGAGCTTCTGGCCCTTGAAATAAACTGAGAGGAATGAGCGAGACCTGCAGGGAGGGGATAGACGGTGACTCAGAAGAGAACCCGAAGGACCCCCGGAAAGTGATGGGGCTCAGGTGTTACCCAAGTGCCCCGTTTCAGCCGCAGGAGTGCCCTTTGTGGCCGCAGCTTGGAGGAAGGACAGTGGAGAAGGCGCCCTTCGCAAGGAGGACATTTCCCAAGTGGGCGGGACCTGAAAGGGGGGGGACAGAACTGGCCTGAGGCGCGGCGGGGAGGAGGCTCCTGCGATCACAGTGATCAAGGAAGACAGTAAGTCGGGAGGGGCGTGGGCATCTCGAGGAGCCGGCCCACGAGGCTTCGCGGGCTCGCGTGGGGCAGAGGCCCCGTGTGGGCTTGCGCAGGGGAAGGGCCGTTCTGGCGAGGCCCGGGTCCGGAGGGTGCGCTCAGCACGGGCCCTTTGTCCAGAGCAGCTGGCTGGGAGCGTTTTGGGAACGAGCTCGGAGCCAGCGGGAGGCCAGGCCGCTGGGGCCTCTGGGTCACTGTCGGAACTGGGCTCCCGTGAGAGCGTGATTAGAAGAGGGACGTGGTATTTTCTAAAGGATTCTTCCACCTGTCCTTGTGAAAGTAAGCCATAGGGACACGGCGCAGGCAAGGAGAGCAGGGGCTTCTTGGGGTCCCCCACTGAGGTCAGCGTGGTGCCGGTGTGGGTGCCCCGGGCCGGCGGGGCCGGGCCGCTGAGCACACCCTCTGACTAGCGGCGAGGGCAGCTCTGCCCGTTCCGTGAGTGCGTGAGGGCCTCGGGGGACCCTGCGACCCAGGCAGGATGCAGACCCGGGCCGGGGGTGGGCGCGGGACTGGAGAGCGTGCAGGGAAGGCTGTGGGTCTCGCCGGGCGCTCACGGTTCATGCTCACAGACCGTCCGTACGGCCGTGGGAGCAGATTAAGGAGAGCAGCGGGCAGGGCCGTGTGTGCTTCAGGCCCCGGCTTTGCGGTTGGGCGGAGGACTCCCGGCCGCGTAGACCGCCCCCTCCACCGGCCCTGGGCCTGGCTGGCTGTGCGCGGCGCACGGCCCTGGCTCGCTCTGCGGGTCCGTCCGCCTTTCTGGGTGGGTCCTCACCTTGCCCTTCCCAGCGGGCCCAGCTTGGCCTTTCCGTCCTGGGAGCGGGGCAGGAGGAGGGGACCAGGACCTCGCTCGCGCTGCGTTCCCTGGCCCGTTCCGGCGGGGCGGCCCTGCCGTGGTTCCGGCCCCGTGTGCTGTCCCCCTCCTGGACTCTGGGGCGGCAGTGCCCGCCTGAGGTGCTGCTGTTCTTTAGTGCGCCGTCACCCACGTCCCTGTTGCCTGCACGGAGCCCCTCTGGGTGCCACTGGGCCCCGACCGGCCCCCGGCGAGAAGCACCTCTGAGGGGCGGTGACGTTGCAGCTGCTTCTGTGACCACAGACCTCGCTGAGGGCCCCTCGGCCCCTTGGTGTTGGCAGGGTGCCCCTGCTCCCTCATCAGCGCGTGTGGGTGTGGGCTCGTCTGTACGTCCCTGGAAACACACACGCCTGTACTTGGTGCACGGCTAGCAGCGTGAGCTTCGGCACACGGGTGCCCCGTCCCGCCCGGTGTCCCACAGAGTTCCTCGTAGGGCTGGTCCTATGCCCTGTGTCCTGGGCTCCCCCACACCCCGTTCCCTCTCCACGTCCTCACGGCAGCCTGAGGCGTGGCTACTGATGCCCCATTTTCTGGGTAGGAACTTGAAGGGGACGGACCCCATGGTGCAGGGCTGCAAAGTCTTCAGGGACCTGGCGGCACCACGTCGCACGCAGAAAGGCCGTGTCTCACCAACCGCGAGTGTGGCGGATGCGGTGCTCCTGGGGAGCCAGCACGCGGCCCGGATGACGGCCTCTCTCGGGTTGGGGTCGGGGTGGGCACTGTTGTGTACTCACCGATGCCGAGCAAGGCAGTTGACAGAAGTCCTTATGGCTGATTTTTAAAAATCATGAAACCTTCATCCTTAGGAACCAGAAAGATTTCCCTAGTAAGCAAGTCAGACTGGCAGCGTCGTTTCCCATCACGGTGGGGAAGAGGCAGCCGGGCAACAGCACAGGGGCGTTAGGCACGTCTGCGGAAGTCGGGAGGAGGGTGGGTACGTAGGGAGAAGTGGTGACTGCTTTCCGATGACGGTTATAAACCCAAGGGAACTGACTCCAGTCATTAGAAATAAGAGGGAAGGACAGGTAGCTCATTGCACAATGAACTTGCAAATATCAGATTCGTAGCTTTTCTATTAGAATAAACCGAAAAAAAGTAACGAAAGACGGACCTCACTCATAATGGCATTAACAGTAACAAGGTGTCTTGGGACCCCCAGTGACAAGGACGCCGGGCCTGGATGAGGCCTGCTCAGGGCCTCCCCATACCTGGCTTGAAACGCCTGCCTCTAGTGTTGATTTACATCTTTTATTCAGTTCCTTGAAAATCCCAAAGGAACTTGAAGCCCCCCGTCAGGCTTCAGTTCCTGTGGAAGATGAACTTGGTGAGACTCTTGGTGCGTCTTCAGGAAAGAGGAATGGTGGGAGGGCCCTGGGGGCTGAGGCGGGCTGGCCCGTGGGACACTGGGCGCAGAGCAGAGCGTGGGGTCCGGTGAGTGGCTCTGGTGACGCCGGCTTAGTCGGGGAGAGAGGAAGTGGCTTCTTAGTTGGCCTGTGCTCCACCGCCCCGGGAGACCACGTCCTTCGTTTCGATGGTGGTCGTTTTCCGTGTGTATAAAGTGCATGTATGTCCTTATCTGGAAGAAGTGATACAGTACTCTGCTCTTTCCTGTTAATAACGTGAACGTCTCTCCTTGTGAATGACCTGTTTTTATAGCGCGTCTTCTCGACAGCTGTGTAGGACTAAACACGTCAGTGAATTCCGCCCCAGTGCCTCTGCGTCCACGCTGTGTCCTGTCGGGTCTCCTTCCTTGCAGGAATGCAGGGAGCGGTCCCTTGCTGTGTTCTGTGGCTCCGACGAGGAACCCCAGTGGGGAGTGACCACGTGGTCCCCCCGCCCACTGGGCGTGGAGGGCAGGTTCTGTGGCGCAGGGGTGTGCTCGCGAGGGCCTCGCGGTGGAGCTGGGGTGGGCGCGCACGTGGTCCGAGCTGGGTCTGTGCTGCCGGCCTCACCTGGTCTCGCTGGGCCCTGGGAGGGCAGCTGGGGGTCCCGTAGTTCACGGATGGGCCAGGGGTCCGGCGTGCAGTGTGGAGTCCAGCTCACCCTGCCGTTTGAGGCCCGAAGAGGGTGGCCTTTTGAGGTCTGCTTAGTGGAAGCGTGTCTGCTGGCTGGATTTACTCTCCTCTCCCTTCAGGTCACCCAGCCCAGATCGGCATTTTGGATAAATGTGGAGAATACTCAGTTCGGTGTGAAGCTTACCTGCCTGGTAAGAGTTTGTGGGTTTCCACCATGGAAAAGGAAGTTTGAGTTTTCTTCTGCTCGGCTTATTAATTAGATGCGTCACGTCCCGTTTAGCGCCACAGCGTCTCACTGGTGAGGACTCGGGCTGCACGGTCGTCGTGGGCTCCGTGTGGCGACCCTCGGTTTGCGGCCGCGTGCCTTCAGGCATCCGCAGAGATGGACTTCTCCGTCACGCTCGGGCGTGGGGTTAATTTGTGGTCGTCTTGAGTGCCGACGCGCTGCCCGATGGCACCGTCTGTCATCTGGGGTCGTGTAACAGAACACCCACCGCGATGGCTCGAGCTGGGAGTCTGGGCAACGCCCGCTCCGTGGGGGTCAGGGTCCCCTCCTCGTGGTGCCGACAGCGGTGCTCTGCCTGGGTCTCGGGCGTGAGAGGGGCCTGGGGGGCCGCAGCCTCCATGCGTTCTCTCCTAGGGTCACGTCGGGGGCCACTGCAGGCTCTCCTGCCCCTTTCCCCCCACAGACGCCCGCTGTGTCTACACCAGCCTCACCACGCCCCTCGCGAGAGTGCGGAACAGGCCAGGGTCTTCCCGAGCCCCTCGGCCAGGCCCCGTGGGTTGGTCCGGGGATGAGCCCTGTACAGGTGGATGTGGCCAGTTCGCCCGCCCACCCTCCGGCAGGCCTCCCAGGGGCGCGTCGAGGTGCTTGGAGTTGGGGCGTGTGGTGGGCCCGTGGGGGGCGCTCTTCCCCGGAGACCCTCAGCTTCCCAGCCCCCGCTGCTGCCGCGAGTCGAGCTGCTGGAGAAGAGGGTCCAGGAAGGCCGGGCGGCACAGGCACCCGCACGAGGGCCGCTTTCGGCTGCGGGCCTCCTGTCCCGGGCCCGGTCGTTAATCTGGATGGGGGCGGGGAGCCCCGGGCGAGAGAGAGCCCTTCACGCCAGCGATTCCTGTAAATGTAGCCATGGGGTCTGTGGGGTCACCAGATTCCCAGACACTGGATTGAAGGTACACGGTGAAAAGAGGACTTCTGTGGTTTCTTCCAGGTTAGGTGTGTGCTGATACAGTAGTTAAAACTGACTTCGCTTGGTCTTAAGAACAGTGATACTCTAGTTACTCGCTTTTCAGCAGTGTGGACCCGTCTTCCGTTAAGTGTGAAGGAAATGCGGAATCGTGATGTGTAGAAACAATTAGTGGGGTTTATTTCTGATTTGTACATGTGATTTTTACTCAGTTTCCCCCTAGGTGAGCAGCACACGTGCCCACATTCATGAATGAAAGCAGAGCTTTGATCATAGCTCTCGTTTCACAGATAACTTAGAGCGCGACCCACACAGCTGGCACTGAGTCACTGCAGCGTAAGTAAGGAGAAATGGCCCAGGTTCATCTCATCTTTATGCTGTATGACTACCTGATGAATATTAGATATACATCATTTAAATCTTGTCTGCTTTTAAAACCGACTTCAAAAGATGCATTATTTGGCGCCTTCCTTAATTTAACTGCATAGTGGTTTGTGATATTGCTTGAACCGTGTCTTGATACGTTCATTTGGATTAAAAAATGAAGGCGGACCGTTCAGCAGAGTAAGGCTGACCATGCATGTCACATGGGCTTCGTCCAACATCAGTGAGCTGAACTTTCAGCTGAACAGCTGGGATGAAACTAAAGCACACAAGCATTTTATTAAGACATTTTTTTAATTGGCAGAAATGTGTGTTTACCAGTCTCGGCGCTCACGCGGACACGAGCCACCTGGGAGCAGGCCGGCAGTGCACTCCTCTGGATGCGTTTTTCAGCGTAATTTTCCTTTTAATATTTTATAATTATCAAAGTTTAGTGTCTTACTTTGACGGGGTTTGCGTTTCTGATAATTGCAATGGTAACTCACTCTTTCAGACGAAGAATGTTCACTTCTAGAAAGTATATTTAAGAAAACTTTAAAAATAAGCAAGATTTCAATTTACGTACAGATTTGTATTGCGGGGAAATATCTGAGGGTGATAAAAGGCTTCAAAGCATAACGATGACTCAGGTAAAATTCCAGAGGTGGCTGGAACAGCACAGGCCCCAGGAGGACGGGGGGACGTCGAATTCCTCCCTGTCGAAGGGGAGGGAGTGAGTCCTGCTGGGAGCAGCAGGGGCGTCAGGCTCCTGGGGCGGGCGGAGAACGGGGGCTGGACGCAGAGGACACACACGGAGGGGCGTCGGCGGTGAGACCCCGGGGGTGGGGCCCGCAGGCTGGCTCGTCGGGCCGCAGAGCCAGCCGTGCCCGGCAGGAGGGAGACAGAACCTAAATAGCCGGCCAGCGGCTCGTGGTTCTCATCTTTGACTTGAGTTCAGTCAGATGTTTTCCTGAAGACGTGTTTTCTGGAAGTAGCAAGTCGTTCAGCCTCGCTTGTTCTTTTGGCGTTGCTGAATTCAACAACGTTGAATTGGGTGCTTCTGTTAAGTGAGCTTGGATGCCGTAAGGTTGTCTTTGTGAAGCCGTTCCACGCCTGTGTCCGCCCAGCAGTGGCAGCGCCTCCACCCCTGGGTGCTCGCTCTGCGCTGGGCTCGGTCCTGCACCCTGAGCACATCCACGTGGTCCATCCTCCCCACCCTGCAGTGGGAGCCCCAGGCCGGAGCTCAGCTCACCTGTCCAGGGTCAGGGGGAGTTGGTGGTGGAACCAGGCTTGAATCCAGGGTTCCTGTGTCAGAAAAACCCTTTCTAGGTGTTAGGATGTTTTCTTTCTTCTTTGTGCTTAATTTTTTTAAAAAGCACGTTGTCATGAAACCAGGAAAGTGATGATTTTTGCGAAGGAAGCTGGACAGAAAGAGCCATTTAGCAGGTGCTGAGGTGCCGGCAGGGGGGCGCGGGGGGGATGCAGCCGACTTCCCTCCCTTCTTTTTCCGTGAGCTTGGTCATGCTCTGTGTGTCAGGGACCCTGCGTGCCCCAGGCTTCGAGGGTGAGGAGGAATCCACCCTTGAGGGTCTGTGCAGAAGACACGAGAGCCTTGCTCAGCTTCTAAGCGGAGGCCTGGTCTTGGCCTCTTCCCTCTGGCTGAGCGGCCGTGAGTCTGGGGGCCTTGTGTGTTTCAGGAGCCGCGGGGCCCGCACCGAGCACAGGGGAAGGTGACGTCCATGCCGGCCTGGGAGCCTGGCTGTGGGGCAACCTTGCAGTGCCCGGCGTGGCTCTGCCGTGCGTCCAGGTCCAGCTGCTGCAGGTAAGAGCCCGTGAGCTGTCCTGCCCCTCCTGTCCGTCACTCCACTGTGTCCGCACTTCCCCACGCATTCCCCGCGTCCAGCTCCCCTGCAGCCTGCCCTCTGCACTCCATCCCGCTCCTGCCTGAGGTCCCGTGGCCGCACCCGCAGACAACTGGCAGTGCGTCTGGCTCCTTGTGCTGCCGGGTCCCCGGACTTGGCTTCTGTCCTCACGGGGCCGGGTGAAGGCGGCGTGCCCATGCTGTGCCAGGATGCGCCCGGAGGAGGTGGCCTGTGTGGAAATGGTGCCGAGCTTGTTTCTCTCTTACTTTCTCTGCCGCACTGAGGCCCTCAGGGCAGGGCTGGCCACCTCTTGGGCTGCGCCGGGGCCATTGCGGACCTGCAGCTGCGGCTGCTCCCACCTCTGTGGCTCTGGGGACACTGTCACCTTCAGCCTCGCTTTCCAGGGGCTGGAAGATGATTTGGAAGGGTTTTGGGAGAGAAGAGGTTTAAACGCTGAGGATGTATAGCTCTGACCCAGCCTCCTTGAGCACCTCTGTGTACTCGGCTCTCGGGCCGCGGGGCCATGCAGCTGGGCCTCGAGCTGGGCTTGGGGGAGGGCTCCGGTCACTGCTGGGCCTCAGGCCGCCCCTGGAAGGCGGGTGCGCTGGGTCTGCTGCGTCTCAAGGTAGCGGGACTCCTCGGGCCAAGGTGACTGAGCCGTGTGCGGTTGCCTTCCCAGGATGACCCCTCAGGGCACGTGGTCTTCCCGTTGGCGCCCGGCCCACAGCCTCCTGTCTCCCAACCCCTGCTTGCTGTCATGCCCGTCTACGTCCTCCAGGTCTGGATGCCTCTTTGCTCTTTGGGTTTGTTGACACTCGTGAAGCTTCCGGCTTCCTGAGGTGTCTCCCTGAGGCGGCCTTGCACGGGACTCGCTGGGTGGGTTGCCAGGGTGTTTTTCCACTTTGTGGAAGAGTTGGCTAGGAATCGAGACATAAAAGGTGGAGCGTACAGCTGGGATTCACTCATCACAGTAGATGGGGTGGAATTTGATACGGTCTTCAAGGGTCATACGTTTAGAATCGTGGAAGTTGGGCGGGCCAGATTTTAGCCTGTGGGGAAATGGGCTGAGTATGGGTGGCAGTGGATAATTGAGATTCGGGTATAAAATAACGATGTAGCTTACCCAATTTCAAACGTTTATGTGAGAAACAAGCGGTAATTTTGGTTTTCTTATATTCGAATTGGGCCATTCGACATTTTCCGTAACGTTAGAAGTGAATGTTGAACGGAGCACGGGGTGGGGGTGAACCGGAGGGCGTGCGGTCACGGCGTCTGGACGGCCTCACGGCCATCCCCTCCGTCCGTCGGGTGTTCCTCATCTCAGGGTCGTGTACGAGTGAGCAGGGGGTCGCTGTTCCCTGGTGGCAGGCTGGGTGGTGGTGGTGGTGCGGCCACGTGGCTGGAGCCCGTCTGCGCTGATGCCGCGGACGGCAGCTTGTGACCGTGACTGGGAGTGGGGAGGGTCAGAGGTCAGGGAGGACAGTCCCGTCTCTGAGGAAACCCAGAGCAGAGGACCGAGTTCACCTTTGCTTAGTTTTGTTGATACTAAAATCCTTCAAGGAATATATGCTTAAAATAGGGGGAAGACGAGCGTTCTCAACGAAGGGAGGCCAGGGGCGCGTGTGGGCCTGCGCTGTGCCGCGGTCGCCGGGCTCACCACTCTGCTTGGTTTCGCAGGAGGTGCTCCCTGCAGCTGGAGGGGCCGCTGGGCCCGAGGACGTGTGGAGCTCGGGCAGCACGGTCGGCCTGTGGGCCCTGCAGTGAAACCAGCTCTGCCCGGGCCGAGGGCGCCACTTGGAAGGCTGGCCTCGTTCTTCAGAGACTTCGGGTACATTTTCGCAAGTGTTTCTCTTACGTTTTCATCAGGGACCTGTCTGGGGCCGTACCATCCTCTCAGGGCAGAGCGTGCCTTTCCCCCGCTCGGCTGTGCACGCAGCCTGCACCGCCGAGCTTGCTGCGCGCCTAGGGACGAGGACAGAGCCTCCGCGGTGGCCCGACGGGGCTTCAGCACTCGGCGCAGCGTCTGGCTGAGAGCGAACAGGCTGTCCCCGCCCTCGGTGGGGGTTTGCGGTTGAGCTGGGGTGGCACCGGGTCTAGTGGCCCAGGTGGCCTGGTGTCAGGGGAACATGACGGGTGACGAGGCCCCCGGGCCCTGTCGCAGCCCCTGCACAGACCAAATATAGAGTTAAACCTTTAAAGTGATGATTTTGAGTTCTGTATTTGGGTAGTAACGTCTAACGGCAATCGGACGGCGGTCTGTACAGCCATGTTCTGAGCACTGAGGTGTGTGCATTGTTGAGGGTGGCCGTGTGTTTTCACGGAGTGCGGTCTGTCCTGCAGGAGGAGACAGGTCAGTGGGCCAGACACGGGCTCTCAGGACGGTGTTTTGCTTGTGCCTTTCGAAGTGTTTTTGTTCAGATGCTGTTTGTTTTGATTCTCAGGCTTGGGAATCAGCCCAACTCTGCCCGTTCTGTTTGTCTCTCTTGAGTTTTTGGGCTTTTGGTTCTGATTTCTGCTGTGTCCTGCATGGGGGAGGGGGTGTTTCCATCTCTAGACGGTGCTCCCCGAAGCCCCAGGTCATCCAGCGGCCCCTCCACGAGGAGCCGGGCCCGGCGGCCTTCTGTTCTGCGGGAGGAGAGTCCGGGCCGTGCGGCTGGACCTCTGTCCCGCACACCCGCAGTGGGTGTCCCCCTGAGGTGCTCAGGACTTCCGTTTCCTGGGCACTGAGGTCCCTGCTGGCATTGGGCCCAGCTCCTCATGTGAGTGAATTAAAAGTTTTTGTACAGCTGCACGTGCACAGTTGACATTTTTCCTTTGATCCGTAGCAATAACCCACCGTCCAGCTTGCGATTCCCCGTCCCGTCTTTCTTTGTATTGGGGCTGACCCCACACTCACCTCGGGGTGCAGCTGGGGTTCCAGTTTTATTTTTACACTCCTCTGACCGTTAAAATAAGCAGAGAGAGAGAGATTCGTTCTAATGAAAGAGAAAAAAAAGCAAGCACTGACTGACAGGAATGCTGGGAGCAGAAGAGGGGGTGGGCACGGCCCGGCCCTGTCCTGGGGAAGGGCTGAGCGACGACAACCCTGAAGCCAGGCTCAGCGTCCCGAGCTCGGGGACAGAGGGTGTCCTTCCTGCTGCACTACAGCCAGGCTGCGTGGGCTCCAGACAGTGCCCCGCCCTGCAAAGCGCACGGGCGCCTCTCGGTTCAGCGTCTTCAGGCCGCGGCGCCCTGCCCTCCCCTCCATACGGGCACGCACACGCGCCGGCAAGCGCTCCCGGGCTCAGGCAGCAGCGGCCCCAGAGTGTGTGCGCGTCCTCGGCTGACTGGCAGAGGCCGGGGTCAGCCTCTCTGGGGGTCCAGCTGGGAAGAAACCACACCCTGTTTCCATGGGCACGAGGGGAAGGTTCTCCTGAGCGACAGGGATGCCTGGGCTCCTTAGGAAGGTCCAGATGCTGGTTCTGAGGTGCCGTCCAGCGCCGTCTCACTCCTCAGTAGCCAGTGGGCGAGGAAGCAGAGTGCCAGGAGGCCGGTCCCGAGGAGGTCCCCCAGCCCCGTGAGGTAGGGGATGCAGTGGTCATCCGGGTCCAGGGCCCGGTTCCATGTCAGCCGAACCATCGCTTCCGCCAGGTACAGCAGGATCGCCACCTGTCACGAGGTGAGCGGACACAAGGTGATGATGGCCGAGGAGAAAGCCCGTGTCACCAAGAAACCAGCAGATCTCAAGAGCGGACACCACGGTGGACACATCCACCCCAGGCCCTCCCTGGGCTCCTCTCGGGTGTGCCGCGCAGCTTGGCGGCCAGCTCCACCCACCGCCTCGGAGACTCGGACAGGGGTCTGGCTGGAAGCGCAGCTCCGGCCAGCCGGTCCTTCGTGGAGGCACCTCAAGCCCTGGCCAGGTCCCAGGTTCCCGCAGCCACTTCCCTGCCGCTGCTCTGGACAGTCTCCCAGGGTCCTCAGCCTGTCCTTCAGGGTCACGGACACGCTGACGCCGCCCTCACGGGAGTGCCCACCGGAGCCCACCGTTACCCTGCAGAGGCCCCAGCCCTCCCAGCTAGAGTCTCGGAAAACGGCCTGACTGAAGTCCACACGTGCCTGTAGCAGTGTGTCTTGATCACGCCCTTGGGCTTGGATGGACTGACTGGACTTCCAGAAGGTGGGGACTGTGTCCTGCGTGTCCAGGGACCTCTCCCAGGATGGGACCCCAGGGGCCATCGTTACCTGGACCAGGCCCGCCACCAGGTAGAGCCCCACGAAGGTTGTGTCGTTTGGGACTGACTGGCCTTCCACCAGGTAGATGATGGAGAAGAAGATCAGGTGGCCTGGAACCACCAGGAAGAGCAGGACGCGGGCCGACGTGGAGTTGATTTCTGGAAGAAACGGAGCAGGGGAGGCAGCATGAGATGCTGGCAGGGAGGCGCCCGCGGCCCCTCTTCCTGCTGCCTGTGTTTCCGGAGCAGCCGCGTGTGCAGCTTGTCTAGCGACAGGGATGCGGCCTCTCATTCCCTTGGGAGCTGACGTCGTAGGGAAGAGAGAAGAACCAGCATCAAGTAGCAGAAACAAAAGTCATTTCAAACCTGACAGGTACTAGGCGGAAGGCTGACCGGGCTCAAGTGGTGGGGAGTGGGGGTGGGAAGCCGAGGCCCCGGGCGGAGGAAGGAGGACGTGTAGGGCTTCGGGGGGGCCGAAGGCTCCGGCGTGGGCAGCCCCTCCCTCGCGCAGGACCTGGGGACGCCCATCGGCACACTCTGCTCAGTGTCTGTGCTCATGGGTTTGAGACGCTGCGTGAAATGGGATTTCACAGTTTACAACCGCCATGAAACCACCCGTGGGGACACGACAGCTTCTCAGGCAGAAATGGGAACCGCAGTAAGTCCGTCTCCGTTGCCTTCTGAGTTAACCATAAAGCGTTTCATCAGCTGAAGAAAGAACAGGAGGACAAATCTAACGTAACTAGGAAGTCTGCCGTAAGATAACTTGTAGCGAGAGGGTGAGGACGCACGAGAGCTCCAGAACGATCATGGTGAAAACTCAGATGAGGGCTAACTTGAAAAAGAGGATTTTTTAAAAACTTACAGAGGCAAAAGCAAAATAATGATTACTATTTGGCAGCTGGCATTAAAACTCAAGAAAATCGACAGAAAGACTAAACAGCGAGAATTCGGGAAATATGTCATGCTACAGACCGAATATTTGCTTTCCCCCCAAATCCGTAAGTTGTGACCTGACCCGCAGTGATGGTGTTAGGAGGTGGTCAGGTGCCCCCATGAGTGAAGGGCCCCCGAAGACCTCCCTCGCCCCCTTCTTCCCTGTCTGTGGGCCAGGAGGCCGGGCGTCACCAGTGCTGGTGCCCTGACCTTGGATGTCCAGCCTCCAGAGCTGTGAGAAACGCGTGTTGTTTATAAGCCCCCAGCCTGTGATCCTAAGACAGGTGCACGCTGAAGTGCATGCAGTACAGGGTAAAGAGCCTTTCCATATACAGATGACAAGTCAGAAGATACACGGGGACTCCCCACTTCAGACAAGGTGAGGCAGACACACTTCCTGTCCCTCTCACCACTCATCCAACAGCCCTGAACGTCGCATGAAACGAACGTACGATTCTGGAAGGTGGAGGGATGAGGCGGGCTGGCCGGGGCTCCGCGGCCCGGGGAGCAGCACAAGCTGAGGTCCCTGAGCTGCTGCCTTGCATCCCAGACCAGACGCTGGTGAGTCAGAACGCGAACGGTCAGCGGCCACGGAAGACAACTCGGCACGAGCCCCCCCCCTCCCGTCCTGGCCCCGGAGGTGAGAGGCTGGAGTTTGGGGGGGTAGCCAGGCCCCCTCCCTCCCGGCCAGGCGGGGGCAGAGGAATAGGACTTGAAAAGTAACAAAAGACACGACACGGCGTTGGGTCCCCGGTTCTCAGAACAGACTCCGTGGTCCTTCCTCAAGCTTCAGGCCCTGCAGGACCAGCGCCTGCCCCTCGGGGCCTCGCCCCAGCCCCCCGGCCCCCGCTCGTCCTCAGCGGGGATGCCTCCCGCCAGCCTTTCCGAGGCCCTTCTGCGCACAGCACGACTTGGAATCCCGTGTGCGTCTGCTCTGCTGGAGCGTGTCTGTCCCCAGGGGTAGGATCGGCTCCTCCATCTCTCACAGTACCTGGAGATGGTCGGTGTGCCTCCGGCTGCGAACGGACCGGTGAAGGCCACGTTGGCACGTCGGGGCTGGGCTGAGGGATCTACTGCCACAGACACCAGATTCTTAAAAGAAACGGCCACGTGGCCTCTGGAAGACCCCAGACCCACCTGAGCTGCAGAACGTGGAGCGGGGGTTAGGCCAGCGTTTTTTCATCCAGAGGGGCAGGACCCCAGGCGTGCTCCACAGGTGCAGGTATGTGGAGATCCGGCTGGTCTGAATGGCCACCAGGTTGCCACCAACACCTGCAAAGAGAAGGAATCTCTCCTTCTTTATGCCAGTCTCTGAGTTCTATCCCTTAAGTCCAGCTCCTCCAGGAAGCCTTCCTTGACTGGTTCAGCCCTTGACTTCTTTTCTTTCCCTCCCACTTGCCCACAGATCTCGTGTCTGGCACCAGACAAGTGTGGCCTGGGCCTCGTGAATGAGGTATCGAGGTAGTAGCTGCATCACCTTGACAGGGGGCAGCTCTTAAGGAGAAGGAGGTGTGATGGGGGAGGGAGGGAGGGAAGTGGGTGGGGAGGGCTCAGGAAGCCACTCAAGGAAGGAACTTTTCACCTCAAGGCGGGAAGGAGAGGAAAGAGGGCCGAGAGTGAGGGGAGGGAGGGTTGTGTGGCAGCCGAGCTGGGGCTCACTGAGGGGGGGGCTCTTGGCGTCCTGGGGAGCTGACCGTGGCCAGCTCTGCTGGGGCCCCAGGCCCCAGTGACAAAGGCCCCTCAGAGCCCCTCCAGGCAGAGAGCGGGGCCCGCCCCTGGCAACTGTCCCCTTTAGAGGGCGGTTGGGTTGCCCACTGCCTCATCCCTATGGAGGATGACCCCTAACCGGGCCAGATGTGCCCCAGCTGCTCCAGAGGATGCAAAGAATGGCCATGGGCAGAGGGTGACTGCAGATCTATTTTGCTTAGCCCACGATGATTTATTTAAAAAAAAGATAAAAGATAAAAGACAAAAATAAATTGGCGGCCTTTCCACATTGGGCCCTTAATCCAGGTTCCTGTCTCCCTGGGGCTCCGTTCCCGCCAGCCCGCAACCAGCCAGCTGCCACGCGGGTCGCCCAGGAGCCCGCCCTGCACTGCTCCCCACCGCCCACCTCGCCTCCCTGCGAAGGTCATTCGCGGTGCTCACTCAGCCCCTACAGACACCGAGCAGAGGACCCCAGGGGACTCTCTAGGCCTGTGGCCTCTGGGCCAGCTGCTGCTGTCCTCCTCGTCAGTGGCCGGCCTGGCACTGGGAGAGGCCCTGTGGACTCGGCTGGGTGCAGGCCTGCCTGGCACGTACAGGACACTGCAGACGGCCTGGGCAGTGGGTTGTCACACTCGTTCCTCTCCGACCAGCCGGCCCCACTTACAGAGCCTTACCAGAAACTAGACACAAGCTGAGCTTGGGCTAAATGCCCAGAGTTAAGCCTGGAAGGTGAACCAGTGGAGTGTCCGGAGGAGACCCAGGGGATGGAAGAGATTGAGGCAAGCTGATTCCTCCCCCCAGGTTTCTCTGTGTAAATGCCTGAGTTTTAAGTGTCATCAGTGAGTCTAAGTTAAAAGGAAAGCCACGAGAGGCCACCACCCCGGTTCTGAAGCCACACTTGGCCCCAGGTGCCAGCAGATCCCGGGTTAAAGCCTTCAAGGCTCTGGGATCAGCTCTGGTCCTGGGGGCCCGTGAGGGCAGGTGTGACCTGCAGGAGCGGGGGCTACAGCAGCCTCCTGGGGCGGGGCCCGGACCTCTGAGATAGCCGCTCTTCTTGCCCCACCACCCAGAAGCCAGGTGACGGGACCCAGTACCTACCACAAATGATGGGGGCAAATACGGCCATGCCTCGGAACTGCTGCTTGGAGATGGTCTTGTTCAAGATAAGCCCCCCGAAACTGTGGGGGGTGGGGGGGGAGATGGCAAACGATTAGAGTGGACGCTGGCCAGCCCTCACCACGCAGACCGCCATGTCAGCCTGTCACCCGCCCAAAACATCCGGGGTGGCCGAGCTGGTCTCCGTGTCCCGATGCCACCTCTGCTCTGAGTCTTGGCTGTTGCAGAAGGCCCCACCAGACCCTTTCCGAGGCCGCTTAGCTGGCTGGGCCCTGCCACGTGACAGCCCTGAGGTGCGCTCAGCAGGAAGAGGGGCCCATGTGACGTCTCCCACCCCCCACTCCCCGAAGCTGCTCAGCACCTGGCCCCACCAACCCTGGGGTTCAGCGAAGGCCTGGAGTCCATGAGCTTCTGGAAGCAAAGACACCTCGGCCACAGCCTCCGCTCCCCGAGTCATTCAGGAGAGCACATGGGAGAGGGCTGGGGTGGCCCCCGTCAGGGTCCACAAGCAGAAAGTGCCCCCAAGGATGGGGCTGGAGGGCCCAGGGCCCCGGGGCACTGATCCTTCAGCCCTGTAGGTCTCACCAGTGGCTGGGCTGCGGGAATGGCCTTCACAGAGCTGTGGCCGTGAGGCCGGGGGAGCGGGGCTGTGGCTGGTGCTCGTCTCCTGTGAACAGGGCTGCCCCACACAATACACCAGGCCCAGGGTTCTTGGGGGAAATGAGGAGCGAAGAGCGTGGTGGAGGCGCCCGAGGCCACGGCTCACCCCACCCGGATCCCAAGGCGTCGCCACCCACGCACCTGCTGACGAGCATCGCCAGGATGATGGGGAACCACCCGAACTTCAAGATCTTCACGACTGGCGGGTTCTGCTTGGCGATGAGGATGCATGGGGGGGTCAGGGCCGTGAAGCCGATGCAGACCAGCGGCGTCAGATACCGACTGTCTGGGGGGAAGAGAGGGGGCGTGTGGGCCGTGGGGCTGGAGCTCAGGGTGGGGTCCAGGCTGTGGCCTGGGTGGCGGAGGTGACAGGTGTGTGGGGACTCAGGGCCCCAGAGGCCCGAGGAACAGCTCCTGTCCCCACCAGTCTGGATGAACCGTCCCCTGCACCTCCTGTCATGCGGCTGACGGGCTCCTGTCCACCTCGATCCCCGCCGCACCTGCCTTTGCTTCGCTGACACACCTGTGGCTCTCCGACACACGTGCCCTCCTCGGCCTGCTCTCAGCCCGGCCTCGCTATTCACGGCTCCGTTTACGGGGTCGTGACCGTGGCCAGTGCCGCGCTCGGCACTTCGTGTACCCAACTCTCCTGCTCTCACCGACCTGCTCGGACAGCCTGGGAGGAGGTGGCCGAGCAGGACACACCCGTGGGCAGCAATGCTGGCTCTGCTCTTGCTGAGGCCACCCCGGGGGGGGACCCTTCGGCACCCACGTTCTCACAGGGGCTCGTGTCCCTGTGTCACCCGCTCCAGGCGGCAGGAGCCACGAGGACAGACCTCAGCCTGGATCAGCCTCAGGAACTTGGGCCCCTGCCGGAGCCCAACGCACAGGGCACGTGTGGCCACTCACCCGCCCGCCTCTTACCCGCACACATGGTGACTCACCAGCCTTGTGGAGAAGCGCCCGCCAACCCCGGCCACGCCCAGAGCGCAGGCCCCCCCACCCAGCGCACAGGCCTGGCCTGGGGCCCCTGCCCTTTTCCGCAGGAAACAGCTGTGGCCATCCTTGTGCCCTGAGCGTCCTGGGCAAGAGATGGGCCCAGGGCCTCGGCAGGTATCCGCTGGCCTGGACGCGGCAGCTGGGAGCGTCACCGCTCAGGGCCGTAGCCTCCCAGCCGCCGTGGCCGTCTCCCTGGTGACAGCACAGGCGCAGTGGCCGCAGGCTCACCCTCGTCAGCGAGGGCTCACCCTCGTCAGCGAGGGCTCACCCTCGTCAGCGAGGACCCACCTGACTGCTGCCCAGCCGGGACCCCCGAGGTAACCCAGTGTCTCACCGCAGGGATGGGTGACCCAACGGGACTTGACATCCAGGGTGTGTGTGGAGGCATGGGGCTGGGTGCAAAAGGGAGGAGGACCCGGGGAGGCCGGTAACTCAAAATTACTTCGCTAATCAGACTCCATAACTAGTCGGTGCACTAATCTTTGAAATTCAGAGTGTTTGAAGAATAAGATTAAGGCGTCTGCTAGATCTTCACCTCCACTTCGTGAACTTCCAGCATCTTCCCAAACCATCCCTTCCTGTTGCTGCAGGCCTTTCCTGGATGGCTGGAGCTCGCGGAGCCATGCCACCCTCACTGGGAGCGTTTCCTGGGCCACTTCTGTCGCCCACATGTAAAAACCGGCAATTCCTTAAACCTCTGGGTCCACGGGCCCACCGTGCCCCACGTTGAAGCTTCGTTGCTGTCCACTCCACCCATGGAAGCCGGGACCGCACTTGGAACTGACATCTGCTAGATCCGGACAGGCGTGCAGCCATCCTGGGGGGGCCACACCAGGTGGGAGGCCACAGACGGGACACTCGGAGCGGGTGCTCAGCGGTGCAAGTGCAGCGAGGGAGCCGCCGGCAAGGCGCTGCCGTGTGTCCACAGCGTCCAGGGTGTGAGCCAAGCTGGGTCCCGGGCGGACCTGGGCGACGTCGGGGGGGGGGGGGGGGGGAGTCTGGGTCCCAGAACGTGTGCAAACGCCCCGTCGGTGGCTGACCACGTCACAGGCCACCTTCTGAGGAGCCTGGCTTCTGCCTCCTTGGCTGTGACACTCCGGCCTGGAGTCACCTCTCGGGCAGCTGGCATGTGTCCGGCGTGAACTGTGCCTCCCGTGAGGAGGTGCTGAAGCACCCAGACCAGCCTCTGTCAGAGGTGGGCACTGACAACCTGTACGTCTGCTGCCCGGAGACACCTGTCCCCGTGGTGCACTGGAAAAGCCGGCGGCACCTGGGGGGCGAGCCCCATCTGCCCAGTGATCCCAGGCCTCGCCTACGAAAGGACAGACCCCAGCCTCGGGCCCTACCTCTGTGTTTGTGGAAGAAGCTGCTGACGAGAGCCAGGATGGACAAGGTGATGAGGTCTCCCAGGCTGGCCGCGATGGGCGTCGCAATGTTGTCCGGGTTGAGCCCGAGCTTTCGAGCGCCGATCACTATGCAGACCATCAACATCCCTGCAGGGGGAGGGGACAGGTGGCTGGTGAGCGGGTGGCAGGGCCGCCCAGGAGCTCGCTGCACCCACGGAGCCGCCCGCTCTCGGGGTCCCTCCCTGCACTGGGGCGCGAGGCTTGGACTCTGCCCTGTGTCTCGCGGGCTTGACGCTGTGGAGCAGCCCAAGCATCCTGATGACTCCCTGAACCGTCGGGGAGACACAGGCAGGTGGTGCCCGGGCTCCCAACCTCGGGAACTACAGGTGTGATGCTCACAGCCCTCCTGGCAGCAAGATGGACCCCAAACCGCTCTGAGCAGCGGGAGCCCCGGGGCGGGCAGGGCAACTGGCCCGTGAGTGGTTTCCAAGGGGCAGAGCCTGCGGGGAAGACGGCAGGGTGGGGTCTGGGACAGTGTGGGGCAGCAGTGCAGGTGGTCCCTGGAGGGAAGGGGAGGCACACAGAAGGCAGCATGGCACTGGGGGCCTGAGGGGCTGCCAGGGCCCAGCACGTGGCCGCGAGTGCAGGGCGACGTCCCTGCTGGACCCGAGAGGCCCTTCCTCATGGCCGCTACACCTCCCAGGACCTGCTTCTGTTCTGACTCGGTTCTGAGGCCACTGTGACGTGCTTCCACCCCCCACGCCACACTGCCTGGGACAAAATCCAACAGCATCTTGCGTGGCCTTTAAGAAGACACTTTCCATCTTGGCCACTGCTGTTTGAACACTGGACTCAGCGTTCTGTAACTCTAAAAGTAATCACAGTTATCAGGTTGGTGCCATCGAACGCCGCTGGCCACAGTCTGTGCTGTGTTGTGACCAGGTCCCAGCAACTTGATTCTTTTGCAATGTCATTTGTAAGTGAATTGACACTGCCTGGCACGAGGACAGACCTCAGCCTGGATCAGCCTCAGGAACTTGGGCCCCTGCCGGAGCCCAACGCACAGGGCACGTGTGGCCACTCACCCGCCCGCCTCTTACCCGCACACATGGTGACTCACCAGCCTTGTGGAGAAGCGCCCGCCAACCCCGGCCACGCCCAGAGCGCAGGCCCCCCCACCCAGCGCACAGGCCTGGCCTGGGGCCCCTGCCCTTTTCCGCAGGAAACAGCTGTGGCCATCCTTGTGCCCTGAGCGTCCTGGGCAAGAGATGGGCCCAGGGCCTCGGCAGGTATCCGCTGGCCTGGACGCGGCAGCTGGGAGCGTCACCGCTCAGGGCCGTAGCCTCCCAGCCGCCGTGGCCGTCTCCCTGGTGACAGCACAGGCGCAGTGGCCGCAGGCTCACCCTCGTCAGCGAGGGCTCACCCTCGTCAGCGAGGACCCACCTGACTGCTGCCCAGCCGGGACCCCCGAGGTAACCCAGTGTCTCACCGCAGGGATGGGTGACCCAACGGGACTTGACATCCAGGGTGTGTGTGGAGGCATGGGGCTGGGTGCAAAAGGGAGGAGGACCCGGGGAGGCCGGTAACTCAAAATTACTTCGCTAATCAGACTCCATAACTAGTCGGTGCACTAATCTTTGAAATTCAGAGTGTTTGAAGAATAAGATTAAGGCGTCTGCTAGATCTTCACCTCCACTTCGTGAACTTCCAGCATCTTCCCAAACCATCCCTTCCTGTTGCTGCAGGCCTTTCCTGGATGGCTGGAGCTCGCGGAGCCATGCCACCCTCACTGGGAGCGTTTCCTGGGCCACTTCTGTCGCCCACATGTAAAAACCGGCAATTCCTTAAACCTCTGGGTCCACGGGCCCACCGTGCCCCACGTTGAAGCTTCGTTGCTGTCCACTCCACCCATGGAAGCCGGGACCGCACTTGGAACTGACATCTGCTAGATCCGGACAGGCGTGCAGCCATCCTGGGGGGGCCACACCAGGTGGGAGGCCACAGACGGGACACTCGGAGCGGGTGCTCAGCGGTGCAAGTGCAGCGAGGGAGCCGCCGGCAAGGCGCTGCCGTGTGTCCACAGCGTCCAGGGTGTGAGCCAAGCTGGG